>NW_019154105.1:70409095-70794553 GCF_002288905.1 Enhydra lutris kenyoni | reverse complement strand
GGTTAAGCAGCTGCCTTCGGCTCAGGTCATGATCCCAGTGTCCTGGGATTGAGTCCCACATCGGGCTCCTTGCTCATCAGGGAGCCTGCTTCTCCCTCTGCCTCTGCCTGCCATTCTGTCTGCCTGTGCTTGCTCTCTCTCCCTCTCTCTCTCTGACAAATAAATAAATAAAATCTTAAAAAAAAAAAAAGAATGCAAAGAAATGTATAGAACATATTTGAATTATTTATAATAAAACTATTTATAATAATCATTTTTTAAATCAGAGTAGTCAAGAGCTAGAGTTCTTAGCAGGTTGTAATGGCAGAGCCAAGTCTGGGCCAAGAGCTAAAACTCTCAGACCAAAGAAATATTTTCAGGATTAAGTGATGAGATATAAATTAATCAGGGCTCCATGACAGGTGCTTAAGATGTGGTGATTCTTCTCTATCCACAATATTGTGTACTCTGAGGGTATTAGAATGCCAGGGCCTGTGGACTTGTTCTTATTTAGGCTCATTCTTACTACACTTGAGACTTAGGTCTATAATATAATTGCCATTTTATCGAGTTCTGATGTGTCATAAAGTGTACTAGATTTTTACATATTATTAAGATTTATATACCATTGCAATTTTTTTTTAGATGCCCCCTTTCATTTTGGTGGTTCTAAAAAACTTAAGATGGTTGGCAAACCAAAATCATGGTATGCTTTCTAACTCAATACAGATATCATAATCTACTAGTTTCTAGACACAAAGCTAGGGTTATTAGAGTGAACAAAATAAGGGGCACCTGGGTGGCTCAGTGGGTTAAAGCCTCTGCCTTTGGCTCAGGTCATGATCTCAGGGTCCTGGGATCAAGCCCCGCATCAGGCTCTCTGCTCAGTGGGGAGCCTGCGTCCCCCCCCCCACCCCTGCCTGCTTCTCTGCCTACTTGTGATCTCTGTCTGTCAAAACAACAACAACAACAACAACAACAACAAAAATCACTTTAAAAATAAATAAATAAATAAATAAATAGGCTCTTTGCTCTTACAGAGTTTAACATGTAGGAGGAGTGTGCAGACATTACCAATATCTAATATCTATTTGGCTCACTTTTCATTACTAATAGCACCTTGATTTTGTTCCAATGGGAACTGAACCAGATTCTCTTCTGCTTGGGCACTCCTGTCTTCTTAGTGATAGGTACACAGCAATATACCAACTGAAATTTCCCCAAAAGTTATTGATTCCCAGAATTGAAGGAAAAAGATCAGCTGCCGTTCGTCCTTCAGTGTTTTGCCCACCTGGACTGTGACTTCTGAAGGTTCAATGTTTAGACTGGACAATATTCTAACAAAGGAGGAGCTGGAAGGTAGATAGAACCTGGATGCTCGAAGTCATTTTTTGAGTAGCTACGGCCTTGGGCCATTACCGCAGATCTTTTTCTAACATGATAAAAATAAGTCTGTTACTTCTAAGCCACTATTTGTCAGGCGACTTGGTTCTGAATGCATTCCTAACTGATTCAACAGACATGTCACAGGATGTCAATTGAGAATTTTCTTTTGATCCAGGCTGAGTCTTTGTCAAAGACAGTATCCCAAATACACCATGGTATCAGTTCAGAGAACCTCCAGTGCTTGGAGCTAGCAACCTTCTCACAATGCTTCAGAAGAAGCCAATTTAAGGGTGCCTGGATGGCTCACTCGGTTGAATGTCTGACTCTTGATTTTAGCTCAAGTCATGATGTCTCTGCCATGATAGTGGGAAAACAGCATAAATGAACATATTCAGAACAGACAGTTGGTGAATGTGGCCCCCAGGCTATAGTTTATAGACCTCTGACTCCTGGGGATCTCTTAATCAGTCCCAATTGGAATATAGTTGAGTTGGTATGTTTAAATGTCTCAAATTGTCCTATCATTAAGAACACTGGCATTTTTTTTCAGTAATTACTTTTAAGCTGTTTTCAATTCACTCAATATTATAAAATTTTCAAATACAAAATTGCATTAAATACAATCCGTGTTCAGTATTAAAGCTAAAAAAAAAAAAAAACACCCCTCAATATGGACTCTGTTACCATGGGTACCACTTTGACTTTTAAAAATTTATTCATGGGACTTGGGTGGCTCAGTCAGTTAAGCATCTGACTCTTGATTTCAGCTCAGGTCATGATCTCAGGGTCATGAGATGGAGCCCCGTATCAGGCTCTGTGCTCTCCTCCCGGAGTCTAAGTGAGATTCTCTCCCTCTGCCCCTCCTCCCGCTTATGTGTGCATACATTCTCTCTCTCTCTCTGTCTATCTCTCAAATAAATGAATAAATCTTTTTTAAAAAAATATTTTCTTTATTTATTTGTCAGAGAGAGACCACAAGCAGGGGGAGTGGCAGGCAGAGCAGGCAGAGAGAGAAGCAGGCTCCCGGCTGAGCAAGGAGCCCGATGCAGGACTTGATCCTGGGACCATGGGATCATGACCTGAGCTAAATGCAGACGCTTAACGCCTGAGCCACCCAAGCATCCCAATAAATGAATAAATCTTAAGAAAAAGAAGTCAATGGTCTTTTTGGTCTATTAGTAACATGACATGGCCAGTTGATGTAAAGGTAGTGTTGGAAGAGAGGGAGGGTGAGCATTTCAGGAGATGCACTATTTAGGAAATGAGGCCAATCTCTTCATTCTATCACATCCAGGAAAACACCTCAAAGTCAGAGGGGTCAGTCAGAGTCCCATCTGACTGGGGACTAGAGAATTATTCAACCTGTACCCAGGGAAAAAAACGAGAAGGTCCTGATAGGCACGAGAGAACACAAAGTGCCCTATTCCTTCTCCATGATCAAATGCAGAGATGGCTGACATTCTTCTCCATCAATTCAATTCAATTCAACTCAAGCTCTGGTGCATTTAGTGGAGGGCCCCCTTGACAGGTTCAGATGGCGGCTGTTGCCAGTGATGAAATGATCGGTACGTAAGACAATGCTGCACACAAAAACTGGAAGAAGGTTGTCAACTGCCTGTAGGATTGCGGGGAGTTTCCCATAGGCCTTACAGTTGGCTCAGTCCCATGACCTCTTTAGACCCAACATTTTTCTAGGCTTTTTCAACCTCTCTGTACACATCCCAGGGACTCAGCCTACTGGGCTCTCCCTCAGGAGTTGCCACCACCTACTCCAGGCTTTTCTAAGCAAAAAGCTTGTTTTTCTCTTCCTGCTCTTGCAATTTCTAAAAGCCGCGATATGGCGGTGCCGACGCAGCGGGAAAACCTTTGCAGGGTTTTGCAACACCGGACTGCACTTTGACGGCAGCTTCTGTGTGGACCAGCGTTACAGTATAGTAGGAAGCAGAAAGCAGCACAGACCCGTGGCTAGTTTGTTCTCTGCCTCCTTCCCCAAGCAGGAGAGCTCAAGTCTGCGATTTCCCTAGCCTTCTGTTGGTCCAGGAATGCTGGCTCTGAGCTGCCTCTCGGTTACCTGCAGGGCAATTTCTAGACTCGTCTCTAGCAGGCTAAAGTAAATATGAATCCATTTGAGGGTGATTTCCCAGAGACAAGGAAAGACTTCCATATAATTCACCAAATATGTGACAGTGCCCCCCTTGCGTTGTCACACCCTGTTAATTTAACTCAATTTCCTTTGTCGGCGATCAGACAACAGAAGGTCAGCGGAAAGCCAAAAGATCAACTTAGAAGGGATGCATGTGCCCTTCGGAAACATAAGAAACACTTACCCCAACCTCTGGCAGGGGATCCTTATGTTCAGGTAGGACACTGGTTCGAACCTACAGAGAAGAACAAACATTCTCCGTGTGATTTTGAAATAGAAACCAGTGCAAAAGCTTCACACAGGTGCTGGGTGTCATTTTCCATCCCAGGCAACGATTCAAACTCTGGGGTTAATCATTACTGAAGGCACCTGGGTGTACCACCTGCTGCGGTACAGCAAAGCTGCCCTTTTATCGTCACTAAGCTTCCCGATTTTCCTAAGTAGACAGAACTGCCAGGTCCTCACCCCATCACTCCTCACCCAATACAGAGATATTTAGGCTTAAGGTGAATCACCTTTAATCTCCTCAAAAAGCAGCCCTCATTCCATATTCAAGGGGAAGGAGAGAGTTGTTATAGAGAAAGTCATTCCATGCAAGCTCAATAAATATTTATTCTCCAAATGAGCACCAAAACCCACAGTCTTTATAGGATATTCCTCCCACTTGAGAGTTCTGGGCCAAATTGTCAGATACCATTACCTAAATTCATTTGAAAACTAATTCTCAGCTGGGGGAGAGGGAAATAATGTAAAATAATCAGTCATCTGGGGAAGCTTTTCATATGTTTGAAAGTGTTCCAAGTGAAATATCAACTCCTTAGATGATAAGCAGGCATATATCTTCCACTGAGCAGTGATCCTTAATCCTGGCTGTACGTTAGAGCTACCTGGGGACCTTTCAAACTCCTGGTGCTCTCTCCTGCCCCCAGATATTGATTCTAATGTACCCCTGAGTCGATGTTTCTCTAAGAAAAAAAATGTCTCAAATGAAAAGGAATCACGACGATCTTTCTCACTTAAGGAAAAGCTAGTAAAAGCAAGAAACACCTAAAACCTAAATCTAATGTATCTTAATTTGAAGTAAGGATTAGATAAACACATTAAAGGAATACAGGGCAATAGACAAGCATACTCTGTTTAACTGGAGAGCAGAGGAAAGAGGGGATGGCTGGGAAGAGAGGAACCCTAGGCACACGTGTTCGATCAATAGTTCAGGGGGCCATTTTCACAAAATCCCTTTGGAGGTGCAACACTGCCAATCATAATTCTCTTGAAACCCTTTAAGTCCTGACATACCTGACTATACCTGGTCAATTCTCTCAGGTGGAAGGGATACTTATAATATGGCTCATAATGTCAGAAGACTTGAACTAGCTCCTTAGGGCCTGCTCATCATTAACACAGTTTCCACTTCTTGGAAAAAGCCTCAAGCCATGGGTAAAACACTGCATTTTAACTTCCAGCTTAATGCTCTTTCTTTGTGTCTTTATGACAGATCCAGCACTATCACTTGCACAATTTGTCAGTCATTATGACTCAGAATTGTTCACCAGAGCACAAAATAAATGACAGGAGAGATCCCAACAGAGTAAACAACACAATTTGCAGAACACTCTCAACTCAGGATTTCACGACAGCGCTCACTGGCTGAGAGCATTTGCAGTGTGGTAGCTGCATTAATGTTCTTTGGTCCAGAATGTTCAGACGTACCATTCAGTCTCATTATCTGAAAATCATTAGCTGGCCTCAAAAGGATGAGGAATCTACGTATCAACAGGGGAGACTGTAAAGGACCATAGAGTGTGTGCATATATATGATCTCGATCTCTCTCTCTCTCTCTCTCTCACACACACACACTATACACTTTCTGTCTCTCTCTGTTTCTCTATCTGTCTCTGTCTCTCTCTCTCTCTTTATATATGTATATCCTTATGTTTGTGTAAGACACTGGGTTCAAACCCATAGAGAAAAACAAACATTTTCTGTGTGATTTTGAAATAGAAACCAGAGAGAAAAAGAGAGTGAGAGAGAGGGAAAGAGAGGGACTAGTTTCCCCCCTTATCCACAGTTTCACTTTCCATGGTTTCATTATTACCCACAGTCAACCACCAAATATAATATAATGATACAATGTTGTGTGATATAATGATAAATAGGGTAGAATGATATTGACAATTACTGCAATATGGTCATTACATTTATATTGATTTTTATCAGTAGAACACTTATTCTTTACAAATAAACTGTTTCAGAAGAAAAAAGAGATTCTTAACACAAAGTTGTATACTATGAAAAAATCTGAAGATATCCATGGACTAGTTGGCCATTTCCAATGTGTGTACATGTGTGAAGGAGAGAGGGAGAGAGAGAGAATGAATTTCCCTTTACATAATACAAGTATTTTTAAAAACTACATGGATGTCACATTTTCCTAAATCAAGGCATGCTTAAAACTAGCAAAGATTCTGATTTAGAGGAATTGAAAAACAAAACTTTTATAAACCAATTTAAAATTTTTATAAAGTCAGATTTTCACATGCAACATTTGTTTAAGATAGTCTATATGGATAGGTCTAAAACTTTTAAATTTAAGGTCAATGCTACAGATGTGTGGTATATTGGTTACACATTGATGATGCTTTTTCTTGCATAATCTATATCCCTCATTAGAGTGAACACATACTAGGTGGCAAGCACTGGGTTTGTCAGTAAGTAAAGTCCCATTTCTTCCCTTTGGGACTTCAGAGTGAGTGGGACAAATATATGAATAAATCCGGTACAAAGTAATACATACTATTATGGAAATGTGAGCATTTTTCTGTGGGCATTCAGAGTAAGAAATAAATCAGACTGTGAATGTTAGGAGAGACTTCACAGAAGAAGTAGTCTGGGTTTTGAAGGATGAGTAGGAGCTTTAGGCAAGGAAGATCACGACAACAAAACAAACAGGGTGTTGTATAATGGGCATGTGTCATGGAGTTGCAAAATGGCATTTGTGTTTGGGAATGATTGAGTATTCTGATAACAGCATAACAGGGGTCCTTTGGGGAGATGGCAAGAGTTAAATATGTTTGGGGAGAGATGTTGGGGCCATTTGGTATCTATCATGTTATAGAAATGGGACTTTATGCAATTCATAAGTGATGGGAAATCATGCAAGACATTTGAGTAGAGGAGTGACATTATCACAGCCCCCTGAAGCATCCCAACTCTGTCCTGAGTCATAGTGGGAGAATTATTTCACCTCTTCATGCCAGTTGCCTTTTGTCTTTACGTTAGCTATCTTTAGCATAGAGTACTAACAGACCTCATAGGTTGTTGTAGAATGTCTTTTCAGCACTTGGAATAGTCACCGACGCTGAGAGGGGAAGAAAGGAGGGAGTGAAAGAAAAGGGAAGAAGAAAGAGGAAATGGGGGTTGAGGGAGAAAAAGAAAGGGGAAAGGAGGAGGGAGGAGACAGAGAAAAAGCAGAGGGTAGAGACGGCTGGAGGAATATGTCACTGGAAAAAAAAAAAAAAAAAAAAAAAGCAACAAAAAACAACCCTGGACAGATTTAGATGAGGCCTCTTGATGAGGAAGGGGTGAAGCCACGGCTGTCACTGCAACATGTGGAATATTCCAGATCACGGCAGTGTCAGGCCTCCTGAGATTTACTGGCTTTCTTTTGGAATTCATTTTCCCTTTTTTGGTCTTACTAGCAGTACTTCTCCCTGGTTTTCTTTATCATACCCCACCCCCCATCCTTCCTGGAACATAAGAATGTCTGCCGGACTACACATTTAAAGTTCTTATAACTTCTTCTTGTCTAGACTTTTATGATATCAAATAAAGAAAGATCACTTAACAGAAGTGATGATGTAGATTATATATTCCATCTTGAATATTTCTTAAGTTTCTTGTAAAACTATTTCATTTCTTTTTTCCATAAGCTGAAACGTCTAGATACTAAAATTACCTTGAAAAATGAAAAAAAAAAAATACCAGGTAGCATATAGTGACTTATATTCAATCTTTCATAAAATCCCTATAGAAACTAGTTCATAAACCTTAATGGTTCCCTAAGCCATAAGTTACCCCTGCAATGGATGAATATAGCACTCTAGAACTCTAATCCGGGGAGAAACACTCCTTATTTTAGCCAGCCTTTTTTTTTTTTTTTTTTTTTTTAAGATTTTATTTATTTATTTGACAGAGATCACAAGTAGGCAGAGAGTCAGGCAGAGAGAGAGAGGAGGAAGCAGTCTCCCTGCGGAGCAGAGAGCCCGATGCGGGGCTCCATCCCAGGACCCTGGGATCATGACCTGAGCCGAAGGCAGAGGCTTTAACCCACTGAGCCACCCAGGTGCCCCTTAGCCAGCCTTTTTACAAAGATCATGGGCACCGCTGCCCAGAGCATAGGACGATGGTGGGAACTGCTATATTCTTCATAGGTGAGAAGAATGCCATGCACCCTTGAGTATTGAGATCCAGAAAAGGGGAGGGCCATGCTGCCATGACTCTGTTCACCAGGGTGTCCATGCCTGGGCCTTGTGCAAGTGCATCTCCTCACTGTTCAGGGAAGAAGGAGAAACTTTTTCCTTGGAAGGGCTCAGCTGGAAGGCAGAGGGGATGGTGTTGCAATGGTGCTCCAACACCCTCCGGGCAGGGAAAAGAGCCCAGATCTTTTTCTTAGACCACTGTCACATCTGATGGGGCCTCTGATAATGAATGCATCATTGAAGCACAACTTTTTCTCTAATAAAAATGTTACTCCAATTCTCTATATATCTCAAATTGGAATATATAATTTCATAACATTTACTTGTTCCACATGGAATGAGACACCAAAATGCCTTCATATTCAAACATGTGGAAACCTGATGGGGACAGAAATGTTTAGCCTCCTTCCATTAATTTGGGGGGAGGATGCTTCTCAGTTAGAACTATATGCCTAGGGTGCCTTGTTTTGAGAAACAGCCATGTAACGTGTTCTCACCAATAGAATATATGTGTAAGTGATGTTTGCTACAACCAAACTGGACTTTTCAGAAGTGGATGGTGTATGTCCTCTCCACTGTCTCTCTCTCCTTGCAAGGAGTCCAGCCCTTGGCAGACTGCAGAGCTGTAGGCGAGAGAAAGCCATCTGGCAAGCATCGCTCCCAGTATTAGATTATTAAATGACTGCATCAGGTTGCTACTGCTATGTAACAAATTGCTACAAACTTAGCTGCTTCAAACAACATCCACTTATTAACTCACATGCTATATATAGGTCAGCAGGCCAGGCCTCATGTGTCTGTTTCTCTGCCTTGGTCTGACAAGGCTGCATCCTCGTCTGGAGGCTTGTCTAGGAAAAGGCCTGCTTTCAACTTCTGCAGGCTGTGAGCCGAATTCAGTTCTTTGCAGCTCTAGGACCAAGGTTCCCCCTTCCCATCTGGGAGCCGCTATCAACTCTTGAAAGACAGCCTTATTCTACGCCATGTGACTTCCTCCACCTTGAAGTCCAGCAACAGATAACCTACTTTGCACCAAATTCTTCTCACACTTCATATATCTGGCTTCAGGATCCACTCTCTTTTAAAGGCTTACCTCATTTGGACAGATTCTCCCCGCCCCCCTCAAGATCATCTCCCTTTCTTAGGCAACTGTGCCATGTACCATGACCTAATCACAGAAGTATGTCTCAGGGACTAGAATGTGTACAATGTGAGGCAGCAATCCTGGGGCTGTTGTACAATTCTGCCCACCACAATGGTCAAGAAATAAGATTCCTTGTGCTAAAACACTGAAATTTGGATGTTTACATTTGTTTCAGCAGCCGGCATAATTTAGAGTCTCCATTTATTATTTTTTTTATTTTTCAAGATTTTTTAATTTATTAGACAGAGAGAGAGATCACAAGTAGGCAGAGAGGCAGGCAGAGAGAGAGGGAGAAGCGGGCTCCCCACCGAGCAGAGAGCCTGATTCGGGGCTTGATCCCAGGACCCTGAGATCATGACCTAAGCCGAAGGCAGAGGCTTAAGCCACTGAGCCACCCAGGTGACCTGCCTCCATTTATTTTAAATAAAAATTTGGATTCCATTTATGGCTCTGAAGAAATAAAGCAAAATAACTCATTAAATCCTAATTCACTCTTTTAATGTCAGCAAACTTGTGTTAACTACTTATTGTGATCCAGTGACTATTACAAACACTGGTAATCTCAGAGATTTAAGGAAACAAGGTATTTCTCACCCATAGGTAGTAATGATTAACACGGAAAGGGTCAAAACATATCATAATAATTGTTAAGCATCTTCAAGTGCATAAAACTTATCAGCCACTCTTAGATAATGACTTTCCAACTGTTTAACTTTTGTTGTGGGTAGAGAAAATGATCTATGTACAAATCGAAATGATTCATACCACAGAACCTTACAGATGGAAGAGATCTTAGAGTGATCTTAGAAAAAATGCCTCTGTGATATGAAAATTGTATATGAAATATCACTAGGGGGGTACATTTTAAATGTTCTCCTTGGATATGTTTCATTTCTAGCTTACTATCTTATTAATTAATGTTGTAGAGATAGTGTAGAGCCCAAAGGCTCCAAACAGGTTAATGAAAGAAGTAAGCTGAGTGTGAGAGATAATAGGGAGTGGAGAGGAGTCTGGCAAAAATGGAAATCACATTCCTAGTCTATGAAGAGCAACTATACAACCAAGTGATTAAAAAATTTCTGAGAAAAATTCCTTCAATTTTCAAAAACGGATAAAACCTAATAATTTTGCAGGTGGGCCATTATTAGTATTTAATTACTTTTTCCAGAGACTAGCTTGGTTAAAAAAAGGTCAAAATAGGCCCAGTACTGGGATCCCTGGGTGGCTCAGTTGGTGAGGTGTCCACCTTTAGCTCGGGTCATGATCCCAGGGTCCTAGGATTGAGTCTCACATTGGGCTTCTTGTTTCGCGGGGAGCCTGCTTCTCCCTCTGCCTCTGCCTGCCACTCTACCTGCCTGTGCACTCTCTCTCTCCCTCTGACAAATAAATAAATAAAATCTTTAAAAAAAAATAGGCCCAGTACCATCTTTAGTGGGGTGAAAAATGTGCTATCCTAAAACAATTGTTCTTAATCTTGACTACACGTTAGAATCCTCTGGAATATTTTTTAATACCAGTTTCCAGGCTGTGTTCTAAAATAATTAAATCAGAATCTCTGAGGGAAGGATCCAGGCAGCAGTATTTGTCAAGGCTCACTTCCCACTTAATTCCAATGCACGAAGTTAAGAACTACTGCTGTAAAAGAAATGAGATTGTTTTGAGAGTGGCCCTCATAGGTCCAAACCCTATGACAGTTTGGAAAAAGGGTAGGATACAATGGTCTGTCAATGGGATGAGGTACTCTTGGAAAACAAATTAGAAAAAATAACAGACTTTCAGAGTTGGAAGAGGTCTTCAACGTTATCGGGCAATGTCTCTCAAACTTCAGTGTGCAAACTCATTACCTACTGGTCTGAGGACCATCCCTTACAAACTTGTTATAGAAATGCACAATCTCAGGCTCACTTCAAACATACAAAATCACCATCTTCGTTTTAATAAAGTTCCCAAGTAATTCATACACATGGTCAAGTTTGAGGAGGTCTGGTCTAGAAGAGTACTTATGAGTGAAATATGTCACAGATGAGAATGGTAGATGTTCATTTGCACATAAACATGTTTGAGATAAGGGACGGGGTTTATTCTTCTGGGTATGAAGGTATTTATTTATTTATTTATTTATTTATTTTTTAATGTCAAGCATCTGTAAAAGCTCCAGATATTATTTTCTATCAGAGATGCCCTTTCCTTTCTGATGCAAGTGGAGGAAGAACTGCTCTCATCATCAAGTCAGGGACTGACTTAGCTGGAATTCTTGTGAGACTCAGGCTTATGGGCTGAATCTCCACTTCTCTCACCCCTTCATCCCCACCAAAACCCTAATTTCAAAATCACATGGTGAAGCCTTAACCACCAGGAAGTACCTCAGAATGTGACTGTATTTGGAGATAGTGCGATTAAGATCAAACGAAGCCATTAGAGTGGGACCCTAAGGCAACATGGTTGGTAAGAAGAGAAAGAGACAGCAGGGGTGTGAACATGAAGGAATGACCAGGGGAAGAGCCGGCAAGAGGGTGGCCATCTGCAAGGCAAGGAGGGAGGCCTCAGAAGATTTTATCCCTGTCAACACCTTGATCTTGGACTTCCAGATTCCAGTCCTTCAATTAAAAAAAAAAAAAAATTCTGTCATTTGAGCCACACAGTCTGTGGCAGTTACTTATGGCAGCTATAGTGAGCGAACAAAGATACTCAGTCTATCCATGTTGTAGAGGGTATGATACCCACACGCCCAACCAGGACTTCTAACCAAGAAGCTCTAGTTGAGGAGTCTTTGGCCCTCACCTCTAAAAGAATGCTAGAGATTCTCAGAGGTCTCTGCATGCCTGTTTTGCACTGTGCCCCATTCAGCTTCAAAATCTGGTAAACGTCTTCAGAGGCAGAGCAGCCACAAGTTTGATTCCCCTTTGGGCTCCAAATCTGTCATTTCAGCACACATAAAACCTGAAATCTCTGCTGGTTCTCTGTCTACCAGCTGCCATCTCGCGTTAAGCAGAGCCTTGATGTTCAGACTTCGAGCTACGGGGACGATCTGTAAATGCCCCGCAGGTGAAAGAGAGCTTTTTAGTCCCTGTGTGTCAATTCACCACCACTCCCTCTAGCACCTTCTCTCTTGCCTGTCTCTCTCCCTGTTTCCTAAGCACTGTGAAACGGTGGGGGCCTTCACTTCGTTTTTATAAGACTTTGGCCTGGATCTTTAGCCTCCTGCAAAGCTCAGAATTCAGCAAGTCTCTTCTGAGAAAAAAGTGTTCATTGACTTGAAGCTGATGAAGTCTCAGTTTCTTACTTCCTCCAACATGCATGCCGAGAGTTTTACTGATTTTTCTTTCTCTAAGCAGCAGCAGCCCAGGGTCTAGGCAAAGCCGTATTCTTCCGCGGACTCTCCGAATCAGCAAATGCCCAAAGAGGACAAATCACAGGCTCCTGATAGCTCAACTTCAAAAGTCTCTCCTTTCTCTGGGATTTTAGTTTATCTCATTATTACTTTCACCGCTTACTTGATGATGTCTTCAAATGTGATTTTTGTAATATGTCTGGCTTGTTTCTAAGTAGTGTTGGATGAAACAATGCCTGCCCCACCCACAACATCCGACCAAAACTGAACTTCTTAACATCTGAAAGTTACTGGAAATTTAAAGACTCTTCCAAAGGTGTGGTTAAGAGATAAAAAGTGATATCCCACAGAGCATAGTTAAATACGACTGGAGAGGGGGAAAATGCCATTACACGTTGGTCTACTGAGTGAAACCTTTGGTAAGCCAGTTACAAATGCATAATTACAGGTAATTCGCCTAGTTAAAACAGAGTTTACCCTGAAGCCTGAGCACTATACAAAAATAATCCAGTAATTATTGAGTGTGACATGTTGGCTTGATCTTTACTAGGTAAATGTGATTATCTTTCACATGTCAAAACATATTAGAGGGGCTGGGTACTCAGTTAAACACTGGACCCTCGGTTTCAGCTCAGGTCCTGATCTCTGGGTCCTGTGGCCTCAGCAGGGAGTCTGCTTAAGGATTCTTCCCTCTCCCTCTGCCCCTCCTCCCACTCATGCACTCACACATGAGCTCCCTCTAAAATAAATAGATAAACCTTAAAAAATATATATGAAATTGTGTACACAAGAACATTCTATGAGCTTCTAAGCCTAAAAGGAATAATAGTAAGACAAATATAAGCGCTCTTTTAGTTTGGATGCATGGAGTCCTCGAGTTCGCTTAGGCATGGACGTTCACACCACAGCTCTCCAGTCACACGGGTCCTTTATGTTTAATCGGTGGCTCTTTAAGACTTTAATTTTGCTATATGAATGCACCATTATACTAAATTCTACCAGTCATACAGGAGTCATGTGGTTCTTCGGGTTAATGGTGACTACAAATGTGACTCCAGAGTATCATAACTCTGAGTGTCCCTGCCATTACCCACATTTTATTCCATTTCCCTTTCCAACTATTACAGAGATCTATTATGGGCAGGTGAAAAAATACTGAACGGCAAAAATATCTTTAGACATTCCTTTCCTTTGTCAGAGATTATTGGAAAGATACACGCTGGGCTGAAAATATGAGATGCTGAAACTCAGGTCTAGTTTCAAGGAAGTCAAAGAAGTCTTGATACATCTGTTCTGAGGGTAGGACCCTCTGCCTACATACCCTCCTGGATCTTTCAGAAAGGGACACCAGGCCGGGAAAGGCAGCACTGTTTGGACCCTGTCAGTCTTCTCGTGCTGCACCAATGAGCCAAGTGTGATCAGGACAGACCTCCAAAGAGCTGCATGATGTAAGGCCATGAGATTTTTTTTTTTTTTAAGTATTATATTTTAAGTGTTAAGATGTTTGGGTATTTTTAAGATGGAAATAAAGAATAAAGGAACTCCTTGCATTGCAAAAATGCAACTTAAAAGGCCTTACGGGCCCTGAACACATTAACTGCTAATTTGCTAAACAGTCACTCATTCTTACTTGAGACCTTCATTCCTGCTGACTTCCAGAGCCCCACAGGAGGCTCTAGCGATTGTACCCTTACATACAGTGCTCAATTCAAACAGCATGTATCCATATTAACAGCTTTTTGTCAGGTCAAACCTCCACCATTGCTTGCTACTTCTATCACCCTTCTTCTCCTCTATTTCCCCAGTATAACAAAAAAAAAAAAAAAAAAAAAAAAAAAAAGAAAGAAAAAAAGAAAAAGAGAAAGAAAAAAAATTGTGCTGGAAAAAGCCATTAGAACTGATCCCTTGGTTCCAGAATTAGACCAAGATTGAGTATGAGCTACCCTAGAAAATTTCTACCTTGTAAAGAAATAATATAAATCTTAAAAATTGATAAATAAGGATAATCAAAGGAATCAAAGGAAGTAACAACTACACTCTCTGGACCTACGGGTTAATTATTTCAGAGGTGCATGCATTTTTTTTTTTACCTGTATTATCTCATTTAATTCCTGCAGTTCTGTGTTGTACTATTACTGCTTTGCCCATTTTACAGATAAGAAACCTTAGTTTCAGAAAACTGGATTAATGTGCCTGGGGTCACTGTGACAACAAGTTGCAGATCAGACTTCAAATGGTTTAAAAGTCTTCCAAAGTCTGCACCCCTTCCCCTGTAGTGTGCCTCTTCTGAACCCAGACTGATGGTGACTTTAATTGCCTTCCCTAGGGCTGCTTAATGAGAGTTTGAAAAGCCAAAAATCTATTAGCCTCAGGGAATAGAAACAGACACAATTTATCACATTGCCAGACTCAAAAACACCATCCTTATGTATTAACAGCCCCCAATTAAGACCACAGTCATGAGTTAATGAACAAGCCATTAGATGGAGAACAGTAATATCAACACAGGCACATGTCTATTAATCTGTTGCTCACTGAAAAGTCATTAGTTCCTACACTACAAGGCTAAATAATTCCTAGGTAGCTTTAAAACAAAATTATTGTGATGACATTCAGTATTTTAAGTGATCATTTACAACTCAGGTTTTCCTAACCCCAGCCAAAAGAAGACACCAAGGTCTGGGTAAAGATCAACTGATTTATAAAATCAACCTGCAGAGAGAAAGAGAGAGAGAGAGTGTGTGTGTGTGTGTGTGTGCGTGTGTGTGTGTGTGAGTGATTGAAAACAAATGGTGTATACAGGCACAGAGGGGAGGGGCTTTCAGTGAGGTTATCCAATGAAGACCGTTCAACCCTGGGCAAAAATGGGATAACTGCAGGAACTCTTCTCTACTACTGCACTAGTGTCTCCTCTGTAGAATTCTACCGAAGTATCTAAGAATCTGGTCAGTAGGCCACAACACTGGCTGTCTGTGAGAAATCACTGGGATGATGATACCAGGATCCTGCTTGCTTCTGTTCCTTTCCTTGATGTTTCTAATTCGCACCGAATTTTCTTTCACTGCGTTGCCTTCCCATTTGATACTCAAAACAACCACATGAGAAAACTGAGGCTCATGATTTTTTAGAGGGGGGTAGGGGCAGGAGGGGAGAGGAAGAAAGAGAATCTTAAGCAGGCTTCACACCAGGTATGGAGCCAGAGGTGGGACTTGATCTCACAACACTGAGATCATGACCAGAGGCTTAAATTTTAAGTAACTTTCAACCTATAAGTAGAGGAGCTAGTATCTCATTTTGAATGTGTAGTGCTCCAAAACCAACACTTTGAACCCCTCTCCTGAGTTGCCTGCAGCTTGGGCTGAAATCGTACTACACATCTATTACGCAAAAAGCAATGGGAAACTGAAGTAGAACTCCCAGGTTCCCTGCCCAGAAGGAAATGGGATTGAGGCATTTTAAATAAGCAGTAGGGATGACTCTTCTCAAAAGAACAGTTACAAAGTGGCCAGTCTACTGCAAGGCTCACTCAATCTTGTCTTAAAAGAGCAGAGGTATTCAATTCAATGTTGCAAACTCTTCCCAGGAAAGTAGTAACAATACAAAACAATGTTTCTATAGGAAAAATGTATTTGACATTTCAAAAGATTGATTTACAAAATTGGGAACACAATCTCATTAAGTTGAGGGCTCATTTTACTCTCATAAACCAGGTGCACACTGAATCCTGTGACATGTGAAAAGTAGCTAGGACACAAAACGCCTGCAATTTATATCTTATTCAAACCATAGATCAGCAGTTCTCTAGTGTGGTACAGTCGGAGGACCTGCAAGGTCAACATTATTTTCATAATAATTCTAAGATGGTATTTTCCTTTTCTACTCTTCTTTCAGTGTGCAGTGGAGTTCACCAGAGCGCACAAGAAGTGAGAGTTCACCAGACTGCATACTGAAGCAGACAGGACAATGTGTCTCTGCTATTAATTGAACATTAGGAGTGCCTGGATGGCTCTGTCGGTTAAGCGTCTGCCTTTGGCTCTGGTCCTGATCCCAGGATCCTGGGACTGAGCCCCGCATCACGTTCCTGGCTCAGCAAGGAGTCTGTTTCCTCCCTCTCTTTCTGCCCCTCCCTCCACTTGTGTGCTCTTTCTCTCTCTCAAAAAATACATAAAATCTTCCAAAGAAATCGAATAGTAAAGGGATTTGCAAAGTGGTAAAACAATTCCACTCTCTCAGTATACTTCTTGAGCCTTCCAAAATACAGTAACTTTAAAAACGGGCATTATTTATATTAACCTGTAAGGGGTTTATTATTTGTTATTTTAAATAAATTAATAAAGGTTTAAAAATTTTCCGAGCTTTATTTATTATTTTTTAACTTTCTGAGTTTTAATTTCTAATGTGGTAAGCATGCCATTACTTTAGTTGAGGTGGTCCATATTTTATTTATTTAATTTTTTTTATTCGAGTACAGTTGACACACAACATTACATTAGTTTCAGGTGCACAACGTAATGATACGACAACTTCCATAGTTACTAACCCACATAAAAGCCCTTTGGGATTCTTGATATTTAAGAGTATAAACGGAACCTGAAACCAACAATTTGAGAAACACACTGACCATCACTGGCGATCCTCAACATTTAGGATTTGCCTTTCGTATTTGCTAGGTCAATCTTAAGTTTTTAAGCATTTTTTTTTTTTCCCCTACAGAGTCTCTTTCAGGCATGGATGTGATGTTTGCTACATGTACCCCTAATTCAGACACTCTACATCACTGTTTCCCTGAACCTGTCGTGCTCTTACCTACGTCCATGCCTTTGCATATGTTGGTCTTCTGCAGCCCCAACTCAGTGCACATTCACCTTCTTACCTTGGTTAATCTTTCCCCCCATGGCATTTATCATCTTCTGATGTCTCATTTATTTGTTTACCATGAAAGTTCAAATTCTGTGAGAAGTTGAGCATGGATTTTGGTTTTGTTCTCGGTTGCAACTATTCTTATGTATGCAGTAGTGCTTACAACATAGTAGGTCCTTAATAAATCTTTGTGAGTGAATTAATATTTTTAAAGGAGGCGGGGAGGAAAAGAAGGGGAGGAGAAGGAGAAGGGCAGCTGGCTCAATGAAAAACAAGGGAGAAGAGTATTGGAGGCCAAGACAGAATCTTGCCCTGAGGCCAGAGTGACTAAAAAAAGTGGCTGAACAAAAGGGAAAGAAAAGGGAGGTAGAGTCAAAGAAAGGCAGGGTTCTAGTAATAAGGTCTCCTCTAATGACAATGGAGATCTCTAGCAGGGTTTTGAGCCAACTGATGTGATCTTTTTCATATTTTATGAATATTAGGTTGATTCTATATGGAGAACAGACTACAGAAGGTCAAAATGGAAAAGATGAACAATAGGACTCACTTGCAAATTAGAGTCTTATTACCATTATTCTATTTTTTCTGGCGTACAGGCCAAGCTAGGTATTGAGGTTTTAGAGGGATAATCATTGGGTAGCCTCAAGTCATTTATTTTGTTCCAAATATTTATAGAAATCACTTTGATACTGACAGAGAAATTAAGTTGGTATATAAATTTCCTGTGTATATAATTACATTCATCTGTGAGGATAATAATGCTCAACTGGCCATAAGAATATTTGTGGATGAATATAATTATTTTAATAAATTTAGCCTAAATAATAAATGTACTAGTTACATCCTATTTACATTATGGATACTGAAGAAGAACACAGCTCCCGAAATACAAGAATATTCAGAAGAAGCTTGGTACCCTAATGCCTGAGGGAACTCAATGTGCTGAAAAAAATTTACACCCCAACTGAATGAGGACAACAGAATTATAATTACTGAAGCAACTTTTATGAATAAGATGATTTATGGATGGATTCAGCACATCTGGCAAGTATCCCGGCTGTAGTATTTGGAAGCTATCTTCATTGTTGTATCTTTGCATTTGAACCATATCAGCAGCCCAATGGCAAATAATGATGCACATGATGGAAGAATATAAAAGAGAAGGAGGACACCTTTGATTTTTAAGCCAAACCTCCCCTTGCCAGCACAAAAGACCCACTATCAGGACTGATGAAAAGCATCTCTGGGTCTGACTTAAAATATGCATTGGAAATCCAGCTCTGGGTTTTTTTTAAGTTAAAGTGTGTCACACTCTACATCTTCGCTGGGGCGGCAGCTCAATGTTGAGGTGGCTTTTCCATTTCTTAAAGCTTTTCTGTCTGTTTTACCATGTGAACTGGAAGTCAGAGCCAAGTATGTACACACACACACACACACACACACAAATATTCGGTAAAGCAATTCAATTTCATTAAACTATAACTACTCAACAAATGCCAAAATATTCCTATGCCCTCAAACCATACACGGCTTTAAAATATATCTTCTCAGCTGTCTAAGAACCTCACTGTCTCAAGGAAACACCTAAAACGTAGAATCTTAACACTTAAAATTCTTAACAGTTGGCATAAAATGCATATTTTGTGCTTAAAGTAAGTTTATACTTAATAATCTTGCTTCCCCAGTGCCTAAAGAGGAAGGCTACATTGGAGCGAATGGGATGAAAAAGTATGAGAGGAAACTAAAACTAAGCACATGAGCAAAGTCCATTCACAGGGACACGAGAGACAAGGGACATTTTCATAAATTCTTCTTATCAAAAGTTGTACTTTTAACTCTTCCACTTCTTAGAGTGAATTTTCCTTGGATGTTTCCAAGAAGAAACTTTCAATTATTCTCGAAGAAAGGTGTTCATTCTTGCAGAGACTAGATGAGACCAGATGAGACCACATGCAGGAAAATTCAGGGGCTTTAATCTAATCATGCTGAATAGAATTCTGCCTTAGTGTGCCCGTAAAGTGTAACAACCGGTTCTTGTCGGGTGGGGATGGGAGGGGCAGCTATGATTTATAGAGTATGTCAATTTCCATAGAGTAAATACTCCCACCCTGGCCTGTTTCAAAGCTACTGGCTTGAAATAACTGCATGTGGGTGTTACTAAGATATTTTGCAAGATGAGGTTTCCAGGACTTCTTCCAGCCTACCAGCCCACCAGAGGATCATTGTAAGGGAGAGAGGCAGTGAGGGGTTTTGGCAGGGTTGTGGGACCGGAGTAGGGGGACAAGGAGGTGGCGGGGGGAGTCAGCACAGCAGAGGTACTAGGGAGGGAAGGTAGATGTACTGAGACCCAGCAGTACTGTGAGCCTGGCTTGGCAGAGCTCAGGCATCGATTTCAAAAAGAACTTAGTATAATACAACTGTACTCCGATCAGTAATTTGAAAATGAAACCCTCTTCTGTCTCACATCTCAGGGGTAATACCATGTCTCAGAAACCAATGATGTTAATTAATTTTAAACTCAGCAGAATTCAAATGTCTGTGGGAGAGGTGACCAGCACCATCTATTTAATCGGATTTCTCAGTAGCTGCTGAGAAATTTTTTTTAAATCAGTGGAAACTTCATGGACAGGACTGGAAGAGATTATGCTGAGTGAAATATGTCAAGCAGAGAGAGTCAATTATCATATAGTTTCACTTACTTGTGGAGCATAAGGAATAACACGGAGGACATCGGGAGATGGAGAGAAGTGAGATGGGGAAAATTGTAAGGGGAGACAAACCATGAGAGACTGTGGACTCTGAGAAACAAACTGAGGGCTTTGGAGGGGAAGGGAATGGGGGGTGGGTGAGCCCGGTGGTGGGTATTATGGAGGGCATGTATTGCATGGAGCACTGGGTGTGGTGCATAAATAATGAATTCTGGAACATTGAAAAGAAATAAAATACAATGAAAAAGTTATTTTAAATGGCAGTACTAAATCCATTGCACATAAAAAATTTTTTTAAAAAATAAAATCAATGGAAACTTTGGCCATGGGAAAGAAGCAGAAACATACAAAGAATCCGGCTTATGAGAACTGGTCTCATGACATATCTGGGCTCTGGGGTCAACCTGAAGCGCCCTGGCAGCTAGTACTGGATGCTTCAAAATTTTCTCTATCTTTAGAGTCTTTGATTGTGGTCGTTACAGGCCACAAACCATGTCATGCATCAGTGTTTAGACAAATATGTTCACTGAACGTACCACCAAGCTGGAAAACCCTGAGGTTGTCAGTGTATCCTCTGGTCCATAAATAGACATTTCTTACCCACACTTCTAGATTAGTGTCTGAGCTCTTACAGAAATCTGCCAGTAAGGAATTTTAAAAATGTGTTCCAATTAAGCCAACCGAAATTTCTTTAAGGGAGTTAACCATGCCAATACTCTTACCTCCTTAAAAAAGCTAACTTTTAGAACAGCTGTCTTGTACAAGTTTTATTTCACAGTGTATTCCTATGTAATATGACAGCTGTATAGTATGACAGTTTGTGCTTACAGTATCACATTTCAGGGACTTCAGACAATTTTGTATATAAAAAAAGAAATTTATGACACTATAGTGAGACTTTATTCTTGGCTTTTTTCCCTTTCTTTAAAATAAAGCATAAGTAGGGTAAACACGGCTCGACATTTAGTACCGGTTTTGTAATAATAGATTGCCAGCTTTCACAGACACACCAATATTCATAAAAAGAGCAATGGAACAGAAGACTATTAAGTGCTATTTTTAAAATTAAAAAAAAAAAAGAAATATTTCTCAATGACCTTGGGACATGAATAGGTAAACTCGTTAAAGAAGAAGAAATAGAAAAACACATATAGTAGGGAAGTTAAAAAAAAAAAAAGGAAGGGAAAAAAGACAAGATCACATTCATCATCGTGAAGTCCTTTGTCAGAGTGTTCTATCATTTATGAGCTAAGAGGCATCAGGACTAGAAAAGGCAGGAATAATTTAAATCAAAACTTAACAGGGGTGCCTGGGTGATTCAGTGGGTTAAGCATCTGCCTTTGGCTCTGGTCATGATCCCAGGGTCCTGGGATGAAGGCCCACATCAGGCTCCCTGCTAAGCGGGGAGTCTGTTTCTCCCTCTACCCCTCCCCTCTGCTCATGCTTTCTCAAATAAATAAATAAAAATAAATAAATAAATAAAATCTTTAAAAACAAACAAATAAATCAAATAAATAAATAAAATCTTTAAAAACAAACACATTTTTGCAAAATAAAAATTCTATTTTTTCCAGCTTTACTGAGGTAGAGTTGACCAAAAAAAGCCATATATATCTAAGGTATAGAATGTGATGATTTGATATATGTATATATTGTAAAATGATTACCACAAGCAGGTTAATTAACACATCAATCACCTCACACTGGTCACCTTTTTTATGTGTGGTGAGAGCACTTAAGAGCTCTCTTAGCAACTTTCAAGCTTATGCTGCTGTATTGTTAGTTGTAGTCACCACACTAGACATTAGATCCCCAGAACTTCATCTTATAATTGGAAGTGGGTTCCCTTTAACCAGAATCTCCCTGGTCTCACAATTAGCTCAGAATGGAATTGGGCCTAAACTCAAAGTTTTATTTTTTCTTTAAAAACTTTAAAAATCACAGACATATATCCACAGTGAAAACCTGGAAACACAAAAGACAGATTACCTGGAAGAACCCATCATCTCAGGTACAGTTTGATCACAGGTATGAGGAGGGCACATGGGCCTGTCCAGCTGGATTTGCTGGGGCCCTAAGTTAATGTCTCTGCTCTGGTTCCTCAAGGCCAGACATTGGATCAGCAGCACAGCAATCACCTGGGAGCTTGTTAGAAATGCAGAATCTGAGGTCCTGCCCCAGATGGCTGAATTAGAACTGTATTTTACAAGCTCCTCTGGTGGCCCTGAGTGCATTTAAGTTTGAGAAACCCTGGAACAAGGATGCAGTCTCTCAAAAGAGAGGGAGGATGGTTTGCTAGTGACCATATTTTTCTTTTCAAGCCTGTATTTTTCAAAATCAGCTTTGTAGAAATTAGGAAAACTAGAAAAATGATAGTACATTTAAACACATATAAAGATAACATTTGAAGATGTTACATCACAATGAGGTTCACATGTACCAGAAGGGAGGAGGACTTATACGTAAATGCCTTCTAATCCAAAAGCGTAAGTTAATTGCATGACCTTGTCATTGTGACAGGACTAAATTTACCTGTTTTTGTTTGTTTGTTTTGTTTTTTAATACATGCTACATTTAAGCAGTTGGTGAATTGCCTCTGAATACTGAATGGATAAATTCTTTAGGGAGTGACCACACATTTGGCAAAGGCTCCCAAGGCACCCTCCCTGCTTTTCTGGCCTCCTCAGCTCTCCCAGAGATAATGTCTATTACTCAAGCAGATGGCCTAATGCTCTGTCTGCTACTTCCTGGGAAAAATGTAGGAAAAAAAATACAAAGTGTCTCTAAGGTTCCAAGAATTCCCAAAGCAGCTTGGAGGAGTTATAAAAAGAATGGCATTTGACCATTTCCATGGGAGCTTCTTCACTTCTCCCATTTTCATTATTAATAGTAACTCAGATCAAACCTGTCAACAAAAAAAACCAAAATCTCTAGGGAATTGGTTCTTAACATCTGCTTGGGGCCCAGGAGGCTTCTATTCCCTAGCTTCAGCTCAGGTCCTATTACTCGTCTAGTCCAACCTACCTTGTGCTAAGCTTTCACCCTACTTCCTCAACTATCACATTTCGTTAGAAGTTAGCTCTTCTTCCTTATAACCCCAAGCTTCCACGTACACCTTAAGGATGATCTGTTTTGCATATACTAGAAAGAAAGCAGTATTAGTGCAACTCTAATCTTTATTTACTATATATTCAGAATTCTTGTTATGTTATTCATGTTTAGATTCTCAACAACTAATTGCTATGTGAAATTTTAAAATAGTACCTTCAAACACCCTTGGGTGATAGGCGGTATCGGTCCTCATATTGCAGAATATGGAGAATGAAAAACCGATGGACTTTTAAAAAGCTGTTAATCTGTTTTTGTCAGAAAGAAAACTGCATAACCATATAGGTACAGTTTAAAGAGGACAAACTAACAGTATAACCACCATGGAAGAAATGCAACATGGCCAGCAACCTTCTTTCTGAAACTTTTCCCCAATACTATCCCAATCCTCCCCACCAGAGATAAGCATTGTTTTTTTATAATGGTTTCTTTTCTTTTCCTTAGAGTACTTCTACCAAAAACAGACCCCTAAACAAAAGAACATGGCCTTTCTATTGCCTACTTAATATAAAATACATAATATAAAATACTATGTATTTCACTTAATATAAAATACATAAATACCATATATATATTCCTCTGTCTTATTTTGCTAACTCAACATTTTTTTGAGGCTTATCCAAGCTGTTGCATATAGCTCAGGTTCATTTATTTTCATTGCCAGATAGTAATTTATTATTTTATTTTACTTTATTTTATTTCTTTTCAGTGTTTTAGAATTCATTGTTTATGCCCAGTGATCCATGCGATATGTGCCCTCCTTAATACCCACTTCCAGGCTCACCCAACCTCCTCCCCTCCTCCCCTCTAAAACCCTCAGTTTGTTTCTCAGAGTCCACAGTCTCTCATGGTTTGTCTCCCCCTCCATTTTCCCCAACTCACTTCTCCTCTCCATCTCCCGATGTCCTCCGTGTTATTCCTTATGCTCCACAAGTAAGTGAAACTATATGATAATTGACTCTCTCTGCTTGACATATTTCACTCAGCATAATCTCTTCCAGTCCCATCCATGTTGATACAAATGTTGGGTATTTATCCTTTCTGGGGGGGGGTGCATAATACTTCACTGTATATATGGACGGTATCTTCTTTATCCATTCTTCTGTTGAAGGGCATCTTGGTTCTTTCCACAGTTTGGCGACTGCGGCCATTGCTGCTATGAACATTGGGGTACAGATGGCCCTTCTTTTCACTACATCTATATTTTTGGGGTAAATGCCCAGTGGTGCAATTGCAGGGTCATAGGGGAGCTCTATTTTTAATTTCTTGAGGAATCTCCACACTGTTCTCCAAAGAGGCTGCACCAACTTGCATTCCCACCAACAGTGTAAGAAGGTTCCCCTTTCTCCACGTCCTCTCCAACACACGTTGTTTACCGTCTTGTTAATTTTGGCCATTCTAACTGGTGTAAGGTGGTATCTCAATGTGGTTTTGATTTGAATCCCTCTGATTGCTAATGATGATGAACATTTTTGCATGTGCCTGTTAGCCATTTATTATATGGCTACACCATAATTTATATATCTCTATTACTCTTGGTGGATATTAAATTATTTCCATGTATTGGCTGGAATGAACTGCTGCTATGAAATTCTTGCATGTGTATTCTGCAGCACATGTACAAATCACTTTCCAGGAGAAGAATTATTAAGTTTTCAGAGAGATCACATCTTCAACTTGACTAGAATGCTAAATTGTTTTCCAAAATGCTTATATCATTTACTTCCAACCATATGGAAGTTTTATATCTTTATTGATACTTGAAAGTACTAGACTTGTTACATTTTTGCCAACTGCTGATACATAATTATACCTTATTGTAGTTTTAATTAACATTTCTCTGATGACTAATAAGGCTGATTCCTAAATGTTCATTGGTCATGTAAGTGATCTCTTTGGTGGAGCACTGATTCAAACCTTTTGCCCTTTTTCTCTATAGGTACTTATTTTTCTTTTTTTGCCTTCTTTATAGGTGTCCTTTATACATTTTATATATGCAATGGATCTTTTTAAAAATTTTTTTCTTTTAAAGATTTTATTTATTTGACAGAGATCACAAGTAAGCAGAGAGGCAGGCAGAGAGAGAGGGGGGGAAGCAGGCTCCCCACCGAGCTGAGAGCTCGAAGAAGGGCTCAATCCTAGAACCCCAGAGATCATGCCCTGAGCCGAAGGCAGGGGCTTAACACACTGAGCCACCCAGGCACCCCTATGCAATGGATTTTAGTCTTTTGTAATTTATAGGTGTTGCAAGCGTTGCTGTAACCTGTGTTTTCACTCTTTTCATGGTCTTTTTCACCCGACTGTTAAATGTTCATATTTAAAAGCATTAGGACAAATGAGGAAAAAGTAGTATATAATTACACACATTTAAAAGAATGGACCCAATATTATTATCTCCAATTTTGCATTTTAGAAGTCAGCACTTACCTACCTGCTATCAATGATTTCATCCCCAAATTGCCGATGTGTTGCTTTGCCAGTGCTTTCAAGACTCTCCTCCACATGTGTCTGACACCTTGCCTTTCCCAGAATCCTAACACCTGGATACTGACCTATATCTAACCAATACTCTAATAAAAAATCCAGTTCGTTAAATATCACACAAGAGACTAGTTATCCAATTGTCCTAATAGTTTATAATTAAAGGCAACCTAGAAAAAAAATAACATAGTCTGCATAGAACAATCTACTCATTTGCCTTCACAAAAGGCCCAACTAATGAGTAGGTCATTTTTTGTTTTTCCTACCTTTTGAAATCAACAAGGTAAGACTCTCAAAGCCTAAATGCCTCCTTCGTAGTAAGTATTTCTATTAATCTATTTTGATTATCACAAGCCTTAAAAACAACACTTGTATTTCAAGATTCTCATTTCCATATATTGGAACTTGTGCCAAGTGTACCCAATCCTATTTTGCTACTCCAGGTCACACATTCCACCCCTTTCTACCCTGTCTTCTGTCTATGGAAGCTGAGCTCGGTGGACTACATCATAGGGCTTCCTTGTCCTCTGGCTCTTGGTTGGGTCCTGATGGTGCTAGGGGTTCCCAGAGGGGAAGGAGAGGTCAGAATATAGATGCCTTTGGCTCCCTTCCCGAGAGGCAGTTTATGGCCAGCCATGCCCCTTCACCAAGGGGCCTCCACTCAAGTGTGTCTTCTGGAAACTGCCTCCACTTCTCTCTTTCAGACGTAGGAGTGATAATAGGTCTATCATTATTATTTTTTTTTAAAGATTTTATTTATTTATTTGACAGACAGAGATCACAAGTAGGCAGAGAAGCAGACAGATAGAGAGAGGTGGAAGCAGGCTCGCTGCAGAGCACAGAGCCCGATGTGGGGCTCGATCCCAGGACACTAGGACCATGACCTGAGCCGAAGGCAGAGGCTTTAACCCACTGAGCCACCCAGGTACCCCTAGGTCTATCATTATTAAACCAGGTTACTGCACTACTCTTTGTGGTTCTACTCTGCAAATAGTCCCTCTGTAAATACACCCTCCTGGAATTAACCTAATTTGCAAGTGCCATCTGTTTCCTATTGGGACTGGTGACTGATAGTGACTTAATAGCCATGTTTGTGTGCAAAAAGAGAAGGAAAACAAAGCATTAAGGTAGGTTACCTTAGGAACCTTAGGAAGGAAGTGTTGCTTTCCTGGGCTCATCTATAAAGCACGCAGAAGCACAGGGACTCTTTCCTGTGGAGCTAGCAGAATAATCAGGGAACACAAAAAAATATGTTGGGTCCTGGGAATTTAATAAATGATGAAGGACAAAATTATTCTTCCCCTTGGAAGGATGGGTTCCTTTTACTAGTACTAGGTTGTAGAACCCAATTAATATCTGCCAGCTGGATAGCCTTCAGAGGGGTGGGGAAAAGCACTTCCCTCCCACAATTCTTCACATCCTCTTGCCTAACTCATTCATTCTCACTACCACATTTTGAAACTGAAGGAGACATTATTTAGTGTAGGAAAGTGAACTATGTTTCAAGTGACCTCATAAATCCTGACTCTGAACTTCAGTTTTTTTTTTCCTTTACCTGTGTTTTTTTGCCTCTCTCTCTCTTTCCTTAAAGAACAAAAAAAGGCAGTTTAGTTCCTGCTTATTTATCTATTCCCCATTTATAGATCTCTTATTTTCTCATGCTTTGATACAGTATTAAATAACGCAACATTTTCCTCTTATTGGTAGTTCATGCAAAACTGAAAAGCAATTATTAAGCAGAAGAACAAATTAAAATTGGCTACGTGAATTCCTCAGAGTACTACAAAGAAATATTTTTCTTTCTCAGCTACAACACTGTCTTCTTACAGCAAAGCCTTATTATTTATATACTACAGAAATGAAAGTCTCTCCAAGCTAGGGTGTGTTTAATACCACAGAAAGCACATCAAACGGAGAGATCTTATTAACTGAAATTACTAACCGGGAATACATGAGGTGTATCTGGTGAAGGGAACAGCAGTGGGAGCTTTTCCATCCCTGTTCACCTACAGGAAAGGCAGCCCAATTTCCATAGGAAAAAGACAGGAAGACTTAGTTTGAAGACCTCTTGCTCCCTGAGTTACTAGAGGCTATAATAGAGAGTAGAAGCAACAGGAGATGCGAGAGCCAGCCACTCTCCCCTCTGAGTAAGGCTCTTTCTCTTCTTTAAAAAACATGACTCCATGTGGGGTCCTCTTGAGCCTGTCAGCACAGAGGAGCCTCTGAAGGCTTGAAATCATGGAGGACCTTTTTCTAGTCAGTCATTACCATTAGGAGAAAAAGACAATTGCAGATCTTTTGTTTTTTCATCTCCATTCCTGAAAAAAAGGACCTAAAACTCCGTAATTCTAGCACCCTACTCCAGGAACTTAAAGTGCAGTTCGTAATGCATTTGCCGTTATTTTATAGACATTCTGATGACAAAGATTAGGATCCACTTTTTAAACAGACAAACACTACACAGGTTCTAGTGTGCTTACTAGTGGATATATAAATATACTCATTTGAAGGAAAGCCACTTTCCTCTCTCCCTTGACCCATTCATTACTTTATTGAAAGCAAAGGTGAGTCTCTTTATGTCAGTGTCATTTGGTGTATAATTCAATACTATACTTATTTATGTTTCTAAGCAGATGTGATAAAATATGCACCTATTTTATCTTAATGGGTAAATTAAGATTAAGAGAGCCCCCAAATGTAGAAATTGTATCAGTTAAGATACACTTTGAAAAGTAATTGAGGGGCGCCTGGATGGTTCAGTCAATTAAACATCTGCCTTTGGCTCTGGTCGTGATCCAGGAGTCTCAGGATTGAGCCCCCCACGTAGGCTTCCTGTTCAGTGGGGAGTCTGCTTCTCCTTCTCCCTCGGCTCCTCACCCCCTCCTCTTGCTCTCAATCTTTAATAAATAAATTTAAAAATTCTCTAAAAAAAAGAATTGAACTACCTGTAGACAACCTTACATAGTTGTATTTTATGTCATTTATATTTTATGTAGATAGGAAAATATATGACTCAATACATGGGTATTTAAGTTAGAAACATGTAGTTGCGAATTCCAGCAGCTGTGTGACCTTGGTGAATTTATACTCAACGTGATCAACAAACCTCAGGGTGGCTCATGATCCCCGTCTCCTGGTATTCTTGCCCCGTGTACTCCCCTTGCCTTGAGTGTGGACAAGATGTATGACTGGCTTCTAATCTCAAACATGACAAAGGTGACAGAATGTTAGTCTTGTGATTGTTGGATTACATGGCAAAGATGATCAGATGTCACCCTGTGGTTATATTGCATTATGTAAGGCTCTGTTTTTAGCATACTGGAGCCAGAGATCCTCCCTGTATATGCGATGAAGTCAATGGCCATGCTGGGGAAGCTCACATGGCAAGAGAACCACTGGAAGCTCCTAGGATCTGAGGCAATCTCAAGTCAAAAGCTAACAAAAGTATAGGGGGTCACCGTTGTACTGCCAGAAGTAACTGAATTTCGCCAAGAACCAAAAGAAGTGAGGAAACAGGTGCTTCTCTAGATGAACCTCCAGAAGAGGTCACAGCCTGGCTATTACCTTGACTATAGACCCTGGGCAGAGGACTCCGTAAAGCCTAAGTCCTGACCCAGGGAAATTGTGTGATATGAGCATGTAGTAAGATGCTAAACTTGTGACAGTTTGTTAAACACTTATCTACTCCTCAGGTTCCTTACCTGTAGAACAGAAAGAGTAGGATCTCCCAGAATAGTCATTAGCATTAAATGCTGTATTTTTTAAAACACACACATCCCAGGACCGCAATCATGGATATCTCTCAAAAATCAGTAGCAACATTATTAACTGCTAGCATATGGGAAAGCGAAATCTCGCAAGAGTGACTGCAAGGCCTTAGGAAGAGGTGAGTTCTACTGATGTCAATAGTGAAGATGTAGTCCAAGTATTGATTAACCAAGAACTTGACAGATCCAATTTTATAACATCTGATTTTTGGAACAACACTAAATAAAATTGAGAAATGGAAGAAATTGGCCTTGATCTTCCTCTCCTCAACCTTTCAAGACCTCTCCGCCTTTCCCCCACAGGCTCTCAGCTGTTACATGCTCAGTTTTTCTTAGAAGCTGGGTATGTTGAGGATAAAGAATCTATTTCAAGGTAGGAGATCTTAGAGTAGCTTGAGCCACATCAGAAACACAATCGCTGCTTTGGCCAGAATGTGAGAATTGCTGCATATTTGTACAAAGAATTAAATTAAAGTTACTGGGAGAAGTATATAAGAATATGAACATTTTCGGGGTGCTTGGGTGGCTCAGTCATTAAGTGCCTGCCTTCAGCTCAGGTCATGATCCCCAGGTCTTGGGACTGAGCCCTGAATAGGGCTCCCTGCTCAGTCAAAAGCCTGTTTCTCCCGCTCCCACTCCCCCCTGCTTGTGTTCTTTCTCTCTCTCTCTCTCTGTCGATTAAATGAATAAATAAATAAAATCTTTTAAAAAAAGAATATGAACATTTTCATAATATATAACAATTCCAAAATAGACTTCATACATTTTGAATAGAGAAATTTTGCTGAAAAAGCATTCATATTCCTTAATGGCAGTCTGAACTATCTTGCTTACTGCCTTGATCTTGAAACTGAGCTTTATTTATTACTCTCATTTTGATTTCAGATCATTTTAATTACCAATAAAAAGCTAGTACCAATGCTGAATGGATTATTACTTATGTGGATGCATTTAAAGCTAGAATAGTTAGTGGCCTCATTCCAAGGGTTCTATAAACCACTTTTATAAGTGAATGCTATCATAAAGAAATTTGGAAAGAAACCCTATTATTAGTGGAGAAAGGCAAACCAAAGAATGACTACTACTTTAAGTGTGTCAAGTACAAATCAACATCATTAACTTAAAAGGGTAATATTTCATCCATCCCTCTGTTTCATTAGAAGAGAAATCATCAGTGAGAAGAAGGATTTCATCTCTATCCTGTCAGTTCAAACAATGAATTAGAAGAAATTTGAATATTAGCAGCAGAGAAGCCCATGGGAAACAATTTGTGGTCTCTGCTCATTCCTATAGAGCAAATGGGATGCTTTCCAGTGTAACCACTCACACAGGAACCAGGGGAATTGATCTCCTAACTAGCAATTAACTAGGGATCTCAAGATCTGAGCAGACTGCACAGCCCATTTCATACACTGTAGTGACAAAGATATTGGCACTCTAGAGATGAAGTGATAGACAGATATAGGGCATTTATTTAATGGATTATAAGAATATCTTTGCTTCTGAGCTCACATAAATCCCTATACCTGTGAAGGCTTGAAAAATACCTGAAAGTTTATAATAAATCAAACTAATGTAAATTGTCCTTTCACTAAACTAGGGAATTGGAGTTTTGCCCATTTTTTAAATATGAATTCCATAATCAGCGTTCCCAGCCGATTGGATAGAACAATGACTGATAGCTTCAAACCATCCCACCTACCTTTTATGGTTCCTTTTATCTACTCCTATATTCTGATGTATTTACCTCGCATCACCGAGTATGCCAATGAGTCGAATAGTTAGCTATTCGTGATAGCTCAAACACGAATTAATTGTAAATTTGGTCAAATCATTTAATCTCTTTGACTCTTTGTCTCTAGTAAGAGAGTAACCATTTCGTTTACTCGTACCCTTTGTTTGGTGCCTCAGAAGTGATAATACATGTGGAAATAGTAAGGCACTCTACAAATTTAACATAAAATTACTATAAATATTAGTATTACATTTCTGGCCCATAGATAGCCACCGAGTATCACTTCTGCTAAGTAATTAGCTGCAACCTAATAACATTTATTAACAATGAAATTTCCTGTGCTTTTTAAGCTATTTTTAATATTGAGTGTACTTCGGGTGTCTTTCTAATAATGGCTATAATTTCATTTTAATCCATTAACATTCCCTAAAATAGTCCCCTTATTTTATAGCCACATAAATAAGAAAAACCTTTGCAGATGGAAAAGAGAGCATTAGTCTCCTTAATACCAAGAAACTCTAGGAGGAACCAGACTATAGAACAGAGCAGCTCAAAGGGAATTTTATATATATATATTTGTGTGTACATTTGTGTGTGTGTGTTTGCAAATGTCTATAAGGTATATGTATTTTTAAAGATTTACATATTTATTTGAGAGACAGAGAGAGAGGTCATGTGCATGGGAGTGGGGAGGGGGCTGGGAAGAGAGGCAGAGGGAGAGAGAGAACTTTTTTTTTTAAATTATGTTCAGTTAGCCACTGTATAATACATAATTAGTCCTTGATACAGAAGAGAGAATATTAAGCAGGCTCCATGCTCAGCACAGAGCCCCATGGGGACTCAATTTCACTACCCTGAGATCATGACCTGAGCCAAAAACAAGATCAGGACACTCAGCTGACACAGCCACCCAGAAGCCCCTATCATGTATATTTTTATATGAAGTATTTTATAGTCCCTTTACCCAAACCTTGAAGTTTAGAAATTCAAAGGATGGCATCATAATGGGAAATGTAAATGTGACAAATTTTTCTATTTCCATCATGCCTATTCAGCATAATCACAGAGTTCACAATCATATAGCTTCTACAAGGTACAAATTTACATGAATAGAAAAAGATACCAGATAAAGCAAGAAAATCAACTCCTTTTCCAGCAATACATTCATCAATCATCCAAGGAAACAAGAACATATTTTTGTTTGACAATGCAATAAACACTCACATCATTTAAGATGTTGATAGTTTTTCTTTAAAATATAAAGATATGAAATAATCCTTATTTTGCACATTTCTTTTGCCATCGTATGTCATTCAGTTAGCACACAACAGTATTTTCTCTATCTGGAGTATTTTAAAATAAAACATTGTTCTCTTGGTGTCTATCATCTCATTAGATTTGTACAGAGTGCTTTACAAGCGCTCCTTAAATTATTCTAAGCTAACTTTGCTTGGTTCTGCTTATTTCTATGCAGTCTTAAATTCACAACTTACTAATATTGAAGTGCACCTAACTCACTTATATTTGAGGAAATATGCGCAATAAAAAAGTCTTTATGGAGGCATCTATGTATTACAAAGTCATAATATTATTCTTTAGTAGAAGAAGAGACATTATAGAGTAGCAGATGTACTTATAACTAATTAGATTCTATTATAAGACACACTAAAGGTGACAGATCTCCAGAAAAAGAAGACATTTCTTTTTTTTTAATTTTTATTTATTTATTTGACAGAGAGAGAGAGATCACAAGTAGACAGAGAGGCAGGCAGAGAGAAGGGAGAAGCAGGCCCCCTGCCGAGCAGAGCCCGATGTGGGGCTCGATCCCAGGACCCTGAGATCATGACCTGAGCTGAAGGCAGAGGCTTAACCCACTGAGCCACCCAGGCGCCCCAAGAAGACATTTCTTGATGAGAGGAATCTATAGTGACTATCAGATAATTTTCTTCTGATGTTAAAAAAAAGTCACAGTGAGGGGAAATATTGTTGAAAAATAAAGCATTTGAAAAATAGTGACAAGAAACAGATTTGGAGAAAATGCATACTCTACATTCATAAAGGTGTGACAGGAGGCTCTCAAATGCTATGTATGGCTCAAGGGATGTGGTGATGTCCCTCAGTGCCAATGACTGGAACTGGCACACTCACACAAGTACATACTTGGTGGGACATCAAAACATGAATCATAGCCACATTAACTAGAAAACATAGAAACTGAGCAGAGGGAGATGGTTCATTTAATTCAAGTCAAACTTAAATAGTTCAGTTCCCATAAATTCCAGTGGTCTTCATTAGAAAACAGTCACAGTTGGGGCACCTGGGTGGCTCAGTGGGTTAAGCCTCTGCCTTCAGCTCAGGTCATGATCCCAGGGTCTTTGGATGGAGCCCCACATCGGGCTCCCTGCTCGGCGGGGAGCCTGCTTCCTCCTCTCTCTCTGCCTACTTGTCATCTCTCTCTCTCTCTCTGTCAAATAAATAAAATAAAATCTTATAAAAAAAAAAAAAGAAAGAAAACAGTCACAGTGTTTCACATACGATTTAATTTAGCAATGATCAAAAGAACCAGAATAACCAAAGAAAACAGACGATTTATGCTTACACAGATGAAGGTTTCCAACTGCCCATTTCCCCTACAATTTTTAATGCTTCTTCTTCAGTGTATACCTAGCCTAGTAAGTAAACCTTTGGGTAAATGTTTTCTAGATCCTTCTTTTTCTATTATGTGGTTGTGGCAGTTTGGGCAAACTGTTTTTTCACCGCAGCTATCCACCTCAGTTTGCTGATGTAAACATATGGTTATTACTCATCAAGTCATGCGTATGTAGTCATGAAAACAATGAAATGGAATCATAGAAAGAAACAATAGTAGAAATAGCCCCAGGTTGAGCCCATATTAGTTTGCCAACCTGGAGACTTGTTACTTTAGATGAGTGTGTTGCTAAGCTCATTTGAGAGCGTTCTTTTATTTCCTTATAGCCTGGATTTGTACTTGTTCATTGTAAGGTGAGAAAAAGAGAGAGAGAGAGAGAGAATAGAGAAGAGGTCTTCCATATGCTAATGATTCCCAGTGACTCCTTAATCATCTATACTGAGAAAGAATTAGATGGTGGGGCAGGTGGCTGGTACTGGAGCTCCAGTATTAACCTGATTTGGGTCCACAGTTGACTGGTTAATGATAACCAGTCTCAAGGTAAAATATTCCAGAAATGAAATATTTTCCTTAAACAAGACCAAACACTGAAGTGACTGGGTGGTGAGCACCTTCATTGAAATGGCAAAAGTCAACTCATTTCTCATCCTCTGCCAAGAGAATTAATAATGGAACAATTGATTCAAGGGCTGACGGAAACAAAGGCTCTCCTTGGTGACCTCTTTGCAGTAGTAGGGTTGGGATAGGGCTCTTTACAACACCCCCTCCTCAGATTTAATGCCCCTGCCCCCACGCTACCCTATGTCATAAGTAAAGGCTTTAAGATGGAAGAATATTCATCAGATGAAGCTCATAGTTTATCTTTGTTATTGGTGTGCACTTTGCCAAAATGTACAAATGTATATGCAGACACATGATGGAGGTGTGATTTTGTTTTATAATTATATAGCAGAATTTATGGATTGTTGTATTCAGATGTTCTCTTGTGTTTTTGATCATTACAGTTCCTGTCCCTTCTCTTTGCCTCAGAGGAGCAGGAAATTGTTCTGATTTAGGATGGGGACGTTTAACCTCCAGGTGTGAGTGCTGTGACCCTATTGCTACTCTTTAAAGGAGAATGTCCCCTTTTGCTGAACCACCTTTGCTATTATCTATGGACCTAAATCTAGCAAAAAATGTTCACCTAGTAGAGTCTCTCCCCATCTCATAAATGCTTTCATATTTCATTTCCAGTCTTTTATATTATGCTATCAGAGAGTCTCAGGAGAAGAGTTCACATGGAAATCATTTGCTCAGTTATTTTAATTAATAAGTTATTTTAAATTGTGTTTTTATTGAATTTTAATATTTTTCACTTTGATTTTTCCAGTTTGGAATTTAAATGAAAGTAATAGTGTCATTGCTAATTTAGCTAAGGGTGAATAAATTAACTTCATTGTGAATTTTTTGACCCTGAGGCAGGTGCTCAAACAAGTATTGACTTGGCTTACTCCAGCCTTCACTTTGCGTGTAGCCATGATGCAATACTTTGAGAGCTTCATAATGATAAGGGCTATACTTTCCACTCCAAACGCTGGCCAAAGAATAATCAGGTGACTGAAATGTATACAGCACTTTCATCTGAAAAAGTAATGCTTCTCTCTGCCTTTTTGATTCCTTCCGTGGGCCTTCTCATTCCCAAAGTCTCCTTAAATTATTGAGTGATAGAGAGCAAGACTCAAAAAGAAAGTGAAGTGGAATAAAGCTAATGACCAGTTCATCTTACAGTCCTAATGGTTGGATTTAATTAGGAAGCCAACAGGGAAGATCTATGTTCTTCTCCTCTTGGAAAAGAATGAGGATGTGTTATTTTTGTTTTAGTTCCTAACTTTCTAGGTTGCAGAGACCATGTATATTTAAATACCAGTGTCCATCTCAGCACTATATAAGATGTGATAATGATGTCCAATAAACAGGCTTCATTAAGTTCTACAGTTGTTTTACTTTTCCATTTTGCTCCGTGCCTCCTTCCTTTACAAAAATGTGGAGGCAATCTCTCTGCTAACCAAAGTATGGTCTTGGTCTTGAAGTGCCCAGATAAGCAACCACATTTGATATTTTATTCCATTTGATTCATTAATTTAATGCTATTCCATTGTAAGGTCATATGATAAATGATATATTTTTCAAATCATACAAATGAGTGCCTAAAGAAAAGATTGATATCACTTTAATTTCAATGCTAATAGAGATTCAACAAGTATTTATTGATTATCTGCTATGTGCCATCCAGTGGTACCAAAATTCTTCACCTACCTGCTTAATAGGGATAACATGAGGAGAGTCTTAAAAAGTCAGAGGTAGTATGCATTACTTTTTCAGATGAAAGTGCTGTAGCAAAGGTGGTTCAGCAAAAGGGGACATTCTCCTTTAAAGAGTAGCAATAGGGTCACAGCACTCACACCTGGAGGTTAAACGTCCCCATCCTAAATCAGAACAATTTCCTGCTCCTCTGAGGCAAAGAGAAGGGACAGGAACTGTAATGATCAAAAACACAAGAGAACATCTGAATACAACAATCCATAAATTCTGCTATATAATTATAAAACAAAATCACACCTCCATCATGTGTCTGCATATACATTTGTACATTTTGGCAAAGTGCACACCAATAACAAAGATAAACTATGAGCTTCATCTGATGAATATTCTTCCATCTTAAAGCCTTTACTTATGACATAGGGTAGCGTGGGGGCAGGGGCATTAAATCTGAGGAGGGGGTGTTGTAAAGAGCCCTATCCCAACCCTACTACTGCAAAGAGGTCACCAAGGAGAGCCTTTGTTTCCGTCAGCCCTTGAATCAATTGTTCCATTATTAATTCTCTTGGCAGAGGATGAGAAATGAGTTGACTTTTGCCATTTCAATGAAGGTGCTCACCACCCAGTCACTTCAGTGTTTGGTCTTGTTTAAGGAAAATATTTCATTTCTGGAATATTTTACCTTGAGACTGGTTATCATTAACCAGTCAACTGTGGACCCAAATCAGGTTAATACTGGAGCTCCAGTACCAGCCACCTGCCCCACCATCTAATTCTTTCTCAGTATAGATGATTAAGGAGTCACTGGGAATCATTAGCATATGGAAGACCTCTTCTCTATTCTCTCTCTCTCTCTCTCTTTTTCTCACCTTACAATGAACAAGTACAAATCTAGGCTATAAGGAAATAAAAGAACGCTCTCAAATGAGCTTAGCAACACACTCATCTAAAGTAACAAGTCTCCAGGTTGGCAAACTAATATGGGCTCAACCTGGGGCAAGAATGGCCTAAAATATCCCTAGTGAACACTTTGAGGTAAGAGTCCTTCCCTCTAAAGCTGCAGAAGGTTAGCAGAGCAAAGCTTCATCTGTCTCAAGAATTCCCATGTCAACTTCAGGGACTGCCCACTCCCAGGAGCTGTTCTGCTGCAGAGAAAAGTGATGTCATGCACTTCACAGCCAGCTCAGTGCAAAAGCTGGAGGCTGATGGTCTGAGAAGCTGGTATTTACAGCTCAGCCTTGCCAGCACCAATGAGGAAAGTGGAGCAGATGTTATTTTCCTTGTGTTTTTACACTACTTTGGAAAGACAGATTTTTCTGTTCCTCTTCCAAATTTTTACCATATTTGGCTCTTTATTAGCCATTGCTACATACTCTGTCTAGTAGCCAAGATCATTATGGTGATAGACCTTTATTTACAATCTGAGTTAAAATAAATTAACTTGGGTCAACGATCAGTAGTTTATTTTAATTTAGATATAATTTTGATGTCAAAGAAGATAGCCCATCCTTGACATACCTGTTGTTATTTCCCTTCAGAGAATAAGAACAACTCATAACCAAGAGATAAAAGCAAGATTTGTGAATCACTTTCCAAATGAGGTAGGGGGAAGAAAGATGACATGAAATGGATACCATTTTCTGCACTGTTTGTTGTACTCTTTTTGTGCATTGGAAAAATCTACTTTGACGTGGTAGCTTATCACTACCCCTTCCCAAATAGCTCAAAACCAGAAAGTGCTTTGGACACCAGAAGAATCTCATGGATCAGCTTTTCCATTTTCTTGCAGAAGCATAAATAGATTCGATTTCTCTAAATCTAACTAAATTCGATTTCTCTAAATCTACTTTGACGTGGTAGCTTAATGATTTCATTGAAAATATAAAATATAGGCCTTTCCAACATCAATAATTTACAAAAATAAAATGTTTTATAAAGATTTATTGTATATTGACAAAATGCTTTTTGAAGTGGAAGATTTTGTGGGCAATAAAGGAATAGCAATCACTCTATCTGAATGTAATACCAAAACAATGTCCTTTCTAAAAAATCACCTCTTTACATCCCCCCATGCCACCCACTGCCAAGCAATCAAGGAATCACATATCGCTTCCTTATTGTTCAGAGCATTTAAAAATAGACAAACCAAGAATTTTATGCTCCAATGATTCCAGATCTTCCTGAAATCAGTATTGTCAGAGAAATCGTTAAAAACAAAAGCCATCATCACTATCTGACTGGAGTATCTGTTTATTCTCTTTAATGTAAGAAGAAATAAGGAGACTTTTTTTTTCTTTTTTGAGATACTCAATACACTCTAAAAATAATCATGCTGCAGGACACAGACTGTTATCACCACAATCAAAGCTACTTCTTATGTCCTTAGATACTGTAAGCCATAGAAAAAAATTACCATGACACGTGAAGCTAAAGAACTGGGATTCAATGTTGCTTTTTCCACCATTAAGAGCAGCCTACTCTATTAGCCTTTCTCAGAGCACTCTGGGGTATGGTATGTCATCTGGAGCATATGGTATGCCCTTGATTTATTTAAGCAAAGTGACAAAAGTGGATCCACTGTCACATTCTATGTTCAATAATTGGTGTCCACATTTCCATTACCATCACTGTAAGATAATTTAGAGATCAATCAGAGGACATAATGTATAACATTCAACACTGCTCTTCTTGATCATTCTTTCAAGTATTTTCTTTGGCAAAAGAATACAAAACTGAAACCTAAGTCAGTTTCTCTTACATATCACCAATATTAATATAATTCAAATGCTCACCCCCTGCCCCTTACACTAGATTTACCTCTTCTATATTAATATTCTTTTTTAAAAACTATTTTATATATTTATTTAAGAGAGAGCATGTGTGAGAGAGAGAGAGAACACACCCACAGGAGGGTGGGACAGATGCAGAGCGACAAGCAGAGTAGGACTCGATCCCAAGACCCTGGGATCATGATCTGAGACGAAGGCAGATGCTTAACTGACTGAGCCATGCAAGCACCCCTATATGAACATTATAATTCATACTCTGTTATAGCAGAATAAGCATATTTATTCATCAGCCATTGAGCCTCAACTGTAAGAGGCTCCTCACATGGTGTAAATATTAAGAACCCTGCTATTGGTAAGATATTTGATAACACAGAAGACAGTTAAGAGTACGTATGCCAGAATTTTTTCCCAAGATTTCAAAGAGCAAAATGTTAATGATAAAAGTCTTCCTTTATATTGCAAAATATATTCTACGTTTGTGTCTCAATTTTCAATTCAGTTTAACATACAACTGTGCCAGTGACAATCTCTCAGCTCCAAGTCCACTCTTTACACTACATGTTGTGTTGCTGGGGCTGGGACTTTCAAAACCATAGTCCTGCTTTTCCAACTGGCTCTACGTTAGGTTCTTCCCCCAAGGTGTGCTAGATGGAGACCTGGACAGCTAGAGGGCCAGTCCTTCCTGTAGGCCAGTCTCCTTGCATTTCTAAAGAGCATCACCCTTTAGAACCTATGCTTCTTTACCCTGCCTATACTTTTTTACACCAGAAGCAACTGTTCCATTCTGTTGCATGAGCCAAAATCAGTGTGCAACACTTCCAACATCTGCAGCCCTCATGAGACCTCTCAGAGATATGAGTGCTAGCTTTCCCCTGTTCCCTCTGTAGAGTAGATTTCAGGCCCTCGGGACATTATGGTCCAACTTCCACAATAGTGAGCTACATTTTAGCTCTACTGATGCTTTCCTCTAAGGTTCTCAGTTTTAAAAACTGCAACCTCTCTCCTTTGCTCCTCCAGCTCTAGAGGTGGTCGCCACTTCTTGTAGTTGCCACCTTTGTGATAGTTTTACCTCATAAAAACATTATGCCTACTTAATTACTTATATTCATGCTCAATACATATCAGTATCTATCTTCAGATAACTAGTGTGGTTTCTGTCTTCTGACAGAACATGATTGACTCAATGACCCTATGGGGGCAGTAAGAGCAAGCATTATTGTCCTCACTTCACAAAATAACATTTCAACCCTAGGAAAGAAAAACCCGGGGCTTGAACTCAGTCTTCCAACTCCAGTCTTGGCATTCCTTCCATCAAAAATGCTTCCATGTGTAAGGTGAATACAGTACTTCTCACGGATACTCTACGTGTTCAATAAGACAACATAAAAAGCATATAAGGTAGCCCAGATGACTATTAATGGCTATATAAAGTCAGATTTTTACACAAAGTCCCAGGTTCATTTTTATATCAAAGTTCTCCAGTTTAAACCCATTCTAATAATTTTGAGAGTTTTGCCCAAGATGTATTCTTATTTCTGCAGCATAATAAAGAAGCAAGATCTGTTAAACTTGAGCCCACTGAAGAATGTCAAAACCACAGTTGTGAGCTCATTATTTTCTATACAGCTTTACCAGTGGAATTTCAAAAAGCAAAAGCAAAATACTAAATAAAATGTAGCTCTCAGGATTACATTTGCTTGCTGCCAAATATTCTATAAATATAAAAACAGATTCTGGAAGCTGCTGTTTAAAATGAAAGTAATGAATATTTCCTGATGGGGTGTTCAGTGAGATTTTCCAGACGTGGGCTTCCTTACTCTTGTTGGCCAAGAGTGTGTTTTTTCCTGCTGTCTGTTCAGTGAGTGTGCTTCTAAAGGCTGCTTTGTGTTCCTGTAAATTACAGGAGTTCCTTTACCATAGGCCCTGGCAGCAAAGCCTAATCAAGTTGAAGGAAGCACCACAAATACTTCCCAAGTGGCCTTCCACAATCGGCAGCTTTAAGACGGCAGCAAAAAAAGCAAAACAAAATCTACAAAAGCAAATGCATCAACTTTTGTTCTTCCCTCATTTCTTTCTAGATCCTCAGGACTGAAAAACAAGAAAAAGAGATTAAAAGTACAGTCATCTCTGTAGTAACTATGCTACAGAAATGTATTAAAATATTCTGTATGAGATGAAATTTGTACTCTTAAAGATTTTGAGATATAGATAAATACAGATATTATTTTCTACCATATGTTCCTATGTCTCACCAGGAACTTAACAAAGTCCTCTGCTAATTTAATAGGCTTGGACTTCAACTCTCTTTTGGTGGCTTATGGAACATCGTTGCAATCAGAGAACAAAGTAAGAAATGGGAAAACAAACGAAAGAAACCCTTCCGCTTCTCATAATTGCTGTCCATTAATTAGCATGAGATAATAAAAATGAGAAGGCAACGCCCCATTTTTAGAGTCCCCACATTATCGGGATTTGCCATCGAGAAACTGATGTTCATGGCAGCATCTGGGTTGTGTTTGCGTGTTGACGAATGCAGCCCACTTTGCGAGAGGCAGCGTCCTACAACAGGGATGAGCCCAAGTATCCGTGGAAGCTTTGGTGGATGACAAGTTGCTTATTCAATTATGAATAGAGTAGCTTGGAACTAAAGCTCCCAGCTCACTACTCTGATAACCAAATCCCTATTCACTTGACTTTGGAGATTATTATATACCTTAGACTGCAGAAGCCAAATATACTACCACGGAGTGTACACTACAAGGCTGGAAGTCACTAAATTCATTTTTTTTTTTTTTTTTAATGTTCATCAGAAAACAAACAGTATCCATGTCTTCAGTCTTTAACTGATGAGATGCAACTGTGAATATTCCACTTTCATCCTGTTAAGATTTGTAGAGACAAGGCTAATGTATTCATTGGGGAGTTGTCAAGATGTTAAAAACACCAAAATCCATATACTACAAATCTGTTTTTTAAGTTGTGTGTATAAATATTAGCCTCTAGGGGGAACCCCAGGCTCTTCACCTTGATTTTCCTAAAGGCTAAATCAGGAAAAGAGGAGGAATCTCTATTCCCCTAAAAGGAAATGACCTGGCTAATCAGATTATAGGACATTGATGGGAGCATGTTTTGTATGACTGGAGCTTTCAGAGGGTTTCTAAGTCAGCCTAAGTGATTACTTCTCTCTTCAGACTCTATTCCTTTTCTATGGCAAGCAGGCTGAATCATTGCCCTGGAACCCCTCCCCCCCATATATATGTATGCACATATGTATATACATGCATACACACATAAACATACATAAACATACATATACATGCATAGTCAAGGGCACCCAGGATGATCTGATTACTGCCTTTGCTCAGTTATCCATTTCCATGTTTTTGAGGGAAAATATTGTATAAAGAAATATTTAGTATTTCTGCTGCACTGGCCATAATATCATAGCACTGAAGATAGTTCTCTAATTTCAAATAGTATGCAGAATAACATAGAGTGTTTATTTTCAAACTGCACAGAGTACCATTAACTAGTTTTGTGATAGGGGCACCTCTTGCTCTACGAGTCCACTTTCCTTGCTAAATGGTTTCTAAAGTATCTTCCGGTGCCAAAATTCTATGCATTTTAATCTTCATCAATTTATTTCCAATGCTAAGTGAAATTCTGTTCAACTCTTGGCGATCTAAGTCACTTCCCCACTGGGTGATTTCATGGACCTAATACCATTCAAGGTCATGGAGCAAAACCCAAAACACCCAGTAAACACATTAGAACTCAAGTCAAAAACATGTGACCCATCAGATGCAGAGACCTGGAAAACAACAGCCCAAACCCACCTAAACAAGACAATTCTCCACAGCGAAGTCACAGTCTGCCTTTAACCCAGCATAGTGGGTAATGCATAATAAGTCTTCTTAGAACCTTGGGACATGGGCTCAGCAAATGTTCGTGCTGACTCTTACACCTAAAAATGCAGTGGAATACACAGACACCTTGCACAAATCGCCTTCCTGACTGTACCAGCAGCTTTTCATCCATAAGTATGTGGCAATCCAGGATAGGTTTGGATGAGCACAGCCCATCTATATGCAGGAGATACAAGATTTTCACAGGAAAAGCAGAGTAGGAGGATTCTTGTTACCCCATATACTTGGAACTCTCACTCATTTCCATTTTGTATCTTTTATCTATCCCGGACACTCACAGAATAAACTTGCCAGAACAATTCAGGGAGAAGACAAAGAAGAAAATTAGAATAATGAATTCCAGTTCTTCCAGAAAATCCAACTATCAAAATAAACTGGCATTATGAGATACAGAGCAAAGAACAATCTTTTTTATTTTGGTGGGGTGGAGCAAAGGGAGAGAGAAAACACCAAGCAGGCTCCATGTCCAGCGCAGAGCCCCAGGCGGGACTCAATCTCAAGACCCTGAAAGCATGACTTGCGCCAAAATCAAGAGTCAGACATTTAACCAACGGGGCCACCCAGGTGCCCCAGGAGCAAAGAACAATCTTAACTGCATTAAATCCAGAGTCCTCACATTCCAAATTAGGAAACCGTAGCTCAGAGAGGTCTGGTCCTTCACTGCAATGATCTTTGTTTTGGGTTTACCTTAGATGTTATTATGTGAATGGGAAATTCTTCTTGTGCTTCCTCCAGAGTTTAAATATACACAACTACATAAGCTTGGGGTATCATTTTACCTATTTCTGCATAACAAACCATTCTTGATATTTAGTCCCTTAAAACAATAATGCTATATTATTTCTCATGATTCTGTGAGTGCACTGTGTAGTTTTATTCATCTCCTCTGGGCTCACTCATGGAACCCAATTAGCTAGTCACTTGGTGGGGGCTAGATGCTTTAAAATGCCCTCTCTCCCATGCCTGAGGCCACAGCTAGGATGGCTGGAACAGCTGTTAACATCTAGTATTTTCTCTCCGTGCAATGTTTCATCTAGGTTTTTCACATGCTGCTGGAGGTATTCTAACAAGGCAAAGTAGAAGTTGTAAGGTCTCTAGAAATAGAGGTTCAGAAGTCCCATGAAGTCACTCTTGCCATATTCCGCAGATCAAAGTAAGTCACAAGGGCAGGGCAAATTCAAAGGGTGGGAGAGTAGACTTCACTTCTGTATAGGAGGGGCTGCAAAGATTCTGTGTTACATATAATCTACCAACCCAGACAGAAGAGGTTTAATTAGAGGCAAATTTGGTTTCCTTTGTTTTCAATAGAACATATCAAAGGCTACTGATGCATGATTTTAGATCATTCATCAGTTTGAATTCTAACAAACAGAAACCATACCAATATTCTGCTTCTATACAATGTCTACATCACACCTGGCACTCACTAAACACATAATCATAACAATGGGGACAGAAGTATGCCCAGGCGTGTTTCCCAGAAAATAAACTAGACTTGGTAAATTTATTTATTAAACACATATTCCTATCTATTATGAAAAGTTATGACCTTCTCAGCTGAGAAAAGTAACTACTTTTTTACACATAGAATCTTTGTATTAAAACACAAAGGAGATTCTTTTGAACTTTTGTTACAGGTTTCTGGCAAGACTAATGCATTCGAGGCAAGCAGTGTCTACTTGTGCACACTTTATGAAGCCACTCAGCTTATCAGAACATGGGGCTAAGGAAATCAAAGCTTTGATCCTCAAGATAGGCCAATTAATTTTATTGACAGAACCCCTTTTTAAATAAAGACAGCCTTGATCACTTCCCCTCCTACAGAATTCTTTTTTAACCTCAAGAGAAACAGACAGTATAAGTCAAATAATGCATCTCTTAAATGCATCTATTCTCACAGGTGCTCTAAGGTTACAAATATAAAAACTGTGCAGTTGTATTCACCAGAATTTTTAAGATTATAAGGGCAAAAACAAAATAGACTATTGAAACAATTAGTTCACAGCATCTAAAATAATAGAGTGCTGGAGAAAAGATACAGATCACAACCCAAGTTCAAAGGGAGAAGGTAACACATTAAGGGATCTAAACATGTACAAAGGTGGTGAGATTTGCACTTCACCTTTACATATAGGGTAAGAGTTTTGCCAGGACAGAAGGCGAGGAAGACATTCTAGATAGAAGGGAGAGGGGAGAGCAGTGAGTTTAATTAAACCAACAAACACAGATGAGTGGCTGGTATTATGAGGATGTAAGGTCTAAAAAAGAGAAAATTCATGAGAAACAAGAGTACAAATGTAGCTTGGAGCCAGATAATAAAAGAATTCGCCTTACTTTAGAACCTAAGGGGGAGCTGGTGAAATAAAATAACTAGAGTGGTATTTTTAGGAAGATCCTTCCGATAGCAATGAATATGGTTGATTACAGAGGAAATGACTGGTTAGGAAGAGAGGTTAGGCGTCTACTACAATAAACCACATGAGATTTCTAAAACCTACAGCCATGAGGAAGAAAGATCAAGAGCACCAATGGACAATTAACATGTGAAAGACAACATATGATCTCAGAGACAGGGGTCAAGTACGGAAAGAATATAAATCTTAATGTTTGAAATGAGGAGGAAACAGTGTGAGGAAAATACGGATTGTCTCACTACCTTCAGTTATCTAGACTGTAGTTTCTAGAGAATGATGTTATGCTTTCACGGGTCACCTGATGAGTCTAGGGACTTCACGGTGATCAGTGCATTAGAGCAGTGACAAGGCATGGGAAGGAAAGCAAATAGTGGTGCTGGAGCATCTGACATTCATAGGAGAATCCAGTCAGCATGATTTCACAAATTTTTCCAGCCACATTCAGTACTCTGGGTAGCTGCAAGTATCTGAACGACGGAAATTATCCAGGCTTGGAACCAGAATGACCCAAGTAAAGGAGGTGAGAGAATCTAGGGTTCTGCTAAGTCTATTTTTGAAAACTCTCATTCTATGGTTGTGGCTGAGGAAGGAGACCCAGGAAGCCAGATTGAGAGGGCAGACTGACCAGGCAAGTGGGAGTGGGTAGAAGTGCTATGGATCCTGGCTGGTGGGGAAGTAAAGACCAAGCTCAGTAGCCCTACTGAGGAGCTGGAGGAGAAGAGGCAGAATAAATCACCTCTTTCATGGCAAGTACGAGTGCGGGCGGGCAATGCTCATGGCTTCTCTTTCTCCTCAGACAAACCTCAAAAATCATGTCATCTATGGGCAATAGGAAAAAGACCTCACCTTTCTGTAAGAAAGGCCTCATATTCATGAACATAATATGGGTATCGAATGAGGTGATTTGGCATTAGCATTTTATGATTTTTGTGTTTTAGTCTATAGTAATTTTTCTTTCCCGACCTCTTAACTAATTTGTAATTAATTTCAAACCCATAGACAACTACAGCGAATAAGAAAACATAATATAACAAATATCCACATACCTTCCATTAATCTGATCATAACATTTTGCCATACTCGATTTAGTTCTACTTATAAGGAAAGATGTAGATAAGGAAACACATTAAGCCTTTTGTGTATCCTTTCTTGATCCCATTTCTCTTCCTCCAGTTCCAAAAATAGTAACTGTCCTCAACTTAGTTTTTATTGCTTCATGCTTTTTTACATCTTTAGTAAATCTGTGTTATCTGTAAGTTTTTACTTCTGATGTCTTGTTTTTTACAATGTATGTAAAGAGTTCATTCATTTTTTAACTACCGTACCAGTATGGATATACAATTTATTCATTCATTTTATGTGTGTGAGCATGTAAAGCTCTTGCAATTTTATATTAATACAAAGCAAAAAAAAAAAAATGTAGCAAAGAAATTTTAGGAGACTGTGTGGCAACCCTGCCTGAACTTTATAATTATGTGGAGAGTTCAAAATCCAGATACTCTATTCTAGAACTAGGCAAGCCTTTCTGTTTTAAATCATGACAGACCTAGAAAACGATCATATTTATAGAGTTCAATGGAGTAAAGAGAAAAGGTTACTCATAAATAGTCAAAGAGCACCAGCCACTCCTGCCTCACCAAACACTCATGACCACCCTAAGAGCTGAGAAGAATCAAATCTCAGTGGATTGAAAACCTTTCCCAATTTCTAGTACAAAAACGTGTAGGTAACACTGGTTGAGCAGCTCTGCTTAGAGCAAAGATTCTCAAATTTGGCTGCCCATTAGAATCAGCTGGGGAGCTTTAAAAAAATCCACTTATATCCAAGCTGTACCCTAGGCCAATTAAATTAGAACACTGGGGAGTAGGATCAAGACATCAGCATTTTTTAAATCTTCCAGATTCCAACATGAAGCCAAGGTTAAGAACCATATTGAGCTGTATCTCCTTCACTTCCCTAATTATGAGATTCATCGGGAAAACTTGTTACTATGTATTTCCCAAGGCCCCAGACTCTTTAATGGCCAGCCTGGGAAGCTGTATGCACAAAAATGCCTCACGTATATACCCTGAAGCAAAACTGCTGTGTCTCAATTGAACAGCAGTGAGGAGGCTGCATTAGAGCCACTTGAAATCCCCTATTTGCTGGAATAATCAATCCAAGCAAGTAATCTTGCTTTTCCAGATAATATCCTTGTCTAAGTGGCTGTTCTGACCCATTTTACTTCAATGATTGACCTGGCGAGAGTTGGAAGAATCAGTTCTGATCCCTCAGAAAGGAATCCCAGCTGAGTGTTGTTAGATTTCTGAGGGGCTTCCTGTGGTAGCCGTTGTGGGCACTGCTACACCACCCCATGAGCATCTACCATATTGTCCACTGTGATGGGAAACCACCTTTGAGATTCCAGCCACAGGGCTCTTTCTTGCCTTTTGAAAAGGCAGTAAAAAATGCTGATAAAGCACAGGCTCTGGAATGGGTCTTTGGTTCTCTTTGGTCTCCACTCAACTAGCTTTTCATCCTTGGGCCACATACTTAATAGAGCCATGTCTTGGCTCCTTCATTTGTAAAAAGTGTCACAGTAATGATAGTACCTAACTTTATGCTGTCATAAAGCATAAATAGAGGACTAAATAGAGAAGTAGTTGAAATGCCTAGAATTTAAATGCTTAACAAAGGTAAGTTTATTAGTTTACATTTTCCAGTTCTCCCTTTGTTCAGGTGTTTTCCTATGTTCATCACCTAGAATTCTTCCCATTGTCACCCATCCAAATTCCTTACCCTAGCTGATTGTACCAAAGGAAAACCAAGTTGTAAAAATACCAAAATGGTTAAACCTTTATCAGACAACAAATTCTCTGAATATGTTTTCCAAAATATATTAAGTACCTTTCTCTCCTTTTTTGTCACCACCATCAGTAGATAATGTTGAGAGCTCTTAATTCAAAAATAACAACTTGATTGTGTCTAGTTTAAGCTTTGTGCTATCTTGATCCTATTTTTTTCAATGATTTCTAGGTCTTAGTATCTCATAACCTACTGTATATGACTTGTTGTAGAGCTAAAATAACCCTTTTGGCCAGGAAATCCATTTTCATTCAGTCATGCTGAACTTTAATGCCATTTTTTCTAAGTATGGATTTTGTGCTCATTTAAAAAACTGGGACTTGTGAAAACTATCATTATTTAGTATTTAGTGTAGGAATAACTTCAAATCTTTAAAAAATAAACTAGAATGTTAGGGTATGTTTTCTTTTGAGGTAAATTTCATATATAGGAGGAGCTTACTGAGGTAATTTTAATCATAAAATGGCCCCCATCATAGACCCTGAGATCAGGATTCCAGTAACATGTATATGAATTCTGGCTCTAATGTTAATATAAAAATATTTCACACATACCAGTAATTAAGCTAATATTTTCAAAGGCCACTATCTAGAAGGATGAATAGGCAGCCAATCTAGCAGGTACAAAACATGGTCAAATTATAAGGTTTGGTCACTTACTACTATTATTAACAATATTTACTACTTTGTCTTGTTCCTGACATCTAAAACCATCTGCTTTTTCAAGCTGGATAGAAAGGTGTCAACAATCAAGGTGTTTCCAAACCATCACTACAGGAGTAAAGATATTTGAGATCTGGGAAATTCACAGAAAGTCACCCTGAAAAATATGTCTCAGACATTTTTATTTTCAAAGACTACATCATATTACAAAGCCAAGTGTAGTTACTGGTACACTGAAAATAGTTAATGCTAGAATCCCTTTGTAGGCTATGAAGAAGTTAGGTCATTTCAGTGATGGGATAATGTCTATGTTAATTCTACAAATCCCACAGGAACCAGGTCAGGGATTTACATATTGCAGGAAAGGAAAACATAATTTTATATAAGAGTTGAAGATGATGATTATGGTGACTACAATGAGAGAATACCTTTTAATTAGGTCAGTTCAGCAAAAAAGTGATTATCATTTTTAAAAGACTGACTCTAATATCCAATAGTCATGCAAATAGTTTGAAAAACCTACTCAGCTGACTCAAAATCTGTACCAGTACTTTTCTTGTAGGAGCCGAGTTTGCATATTTATAAATATAAATATTTATATATACACAACTATGTAGTTATTTCATATAGTTTATGTATATGTGTTATTTTTTGTGTGCACCCTTTCAGTGTCATCCTTGATACTTTCTCTTTACCTAACCACTTTATCCTATTGTTTACTAAGTCTAATCTATTTTGTCTCCTAAGGATATCTAAAATAACCACTTCTCTCCATTCTACTGCAACTATGCCGGTCCAACCATCACCATTTGCTCTACATGCTCTTTCCTAAGCCCCTTTAGTCCATATTCCACACAATAGCTAGAAAGATCATTTAAAAATACAAATAGAATTATGTCTCTTCTCTACTTAAAGCCATTCAGTGGTTCCCTAAGTCAGATAAAATTAAATTAAAATATCGTCAAGATTCTGAATGAACTGATCTTACCTGTACGGCCAGTCTGATCTCTAACAAAGGCACGAGTAGCTTGAGTCAGTGGAATGGACATTACCACTTGCCCACCTCTTGTTAATTTCTTCCCTATTCTCAGAACCCCAGTTTTGCCAGGATTGGCAATTTCCCCAGCTTTCCTTGTCATTTAGAGTAGTTGGCCACCAGATTTCAGTCAATGAGATGTGAGTGGGTACATATGCTGAGAGACTTCCCTCAAGTTTCCAGCTGAATAGCTCTTACTCAGACGCTTTTCCCTAGTTATCCTTTATAAAATTAAATCCCCTCCTATTATTATCTCAAAATCCCATTTCTTCTTCGCATTGATTACAATTTTTAATCTGTTGTTTTGTTTGTGTCTATCTGACTCCAAGTTCCATGAGCATAATGAACACTCATGCCCTATTCACTGCTATATATTGTCACTTATCACAGTAGGAGATTAATATTAGTGGACAAGGTATATACTAGTAGACAAAGAATATAAAATAACTAATTTTGTAAGTCTTTATCAACATACAACATACAAACTATATTAGAAATCCATATGTCAACTAACTTTGGTCTTATATTTATTTTGTTTAAGGTATCATGCTTGGCGATATGGAAAATATTAGAGCAAACACAACATGACTTCAAAAAGCACTAGACTAGTACAAGAGAAAAACATTTACTCAAATAACCAGAAAGGGTGGCAAGTGATATAAACATTGAACAGATACTATAGGAGTTGGGGACGGGGGTGCGGGGGGCACGGAATCCTTAATGACTAGAGTGTAGGAAGGTCTCCCAGGAGCATGCCTAAATTGACTATGAAATTGAGGACTATTATTCCAATGGAGGAGAGGCTGAGGGTGAGTGGGTAGGAGGAAAACAGCTCAGGTGGAGGAAACTAAAAAGTCACTTCCAGAATTACAGGTTGTGGGTGAAAAACTTTAGTAGCCCATTTAAAAAAAAAAAAGGCAAAGTAAATATAGCATTCCATTTATCGATTTGCTCAACAATTAAAGGTGTAGCTCATTAAGAAAAAAAGAAAAAGAAAAGCAAATACATCATTCCATTTGTTGATTAGCTCAGCAATTAAGGATGTAGCTCATTAGACAAAAATAGAAAAGGTAAAACAAATATATCATTCCATTTGTTTGCTTCCTTTAACAATTTAGCTCGAGGCAGCACCTGGTGAAGACAGTTTGGTCAAAGGAATAAAGGTGACTCTGCTTTAATAAGGCTCATTTAAGAAAACAACCCATAGATACAGAAGAAAGAAACAGAGAAGAAACAGGATGTCGTGTCTGGCACAAATTCAAATGTTCAGTGGAGGTAGGAAGGGGGACTGAAGTAGTTAACACATCTAAAATTTATGCATGATTAAACCGGGAATTACTGGACAGAAAAGAAAGAAATCAGTCATAAGGGTGAGATTAAACATTTAACACAAAGGTAAAAGGAGAAAAATGTAAAAGTACAGCTTTGGAATCAAGTTTAGTAACCTGTGACACAGTCTAGTATCACACGTACATGTAGACACACAGGCAACTGTGACAAATTTTCAAATCATTACAAAATGAGTTACAGTGAATCATCTATTTCACTTGTGTATATCAATGTAAGAAACTTCGAGGGCCACTCTTTCAATAGTATCCTGTAACTAACATAACTGGAAGGGGTATGTGTGACATGTACCTGTGCATATGGAAAGGTATAAGGTATATAAAATTATATAGAGTTTTATTATTTTGTGTGCATATATAGTCATGTATATATAGTCATAGACACTCATACATTTCCAAGTATGTTACACATCTCACAGACTATTCTCACCTCTTGTGTATTTGACCCTCACAGTGCCTCCAAAGGCTAAATACTATTATTATTCTTTTTTAGATATGGAAGTAAACACAAAGAGAGGACAAAATTTGCCTAAAGAAATAGAGTCAGATAGTGCTCAAAGCCAAGGAGAACCATGATTTCAAAACTCCTTGAGTCTAGGGATCCTTCTATTACATTTAGAACAGCACGAAGACATCTCGTCTTGTAGTGGGAGGAAGAATGATTAAGGTGGTGTCTCATATATAACACCGCCCTGGATTTATACATCACATTTCTTCCAAGGGGTTTTCAGATACTATCTCATTTGTCTTCCAACAGCTCTGAAAGATAAGTAGGGGCAGGCAGGTTCATCTGCATTTCCCAAGATGGATTATCTGAGGTAGGGAAGGGTGAAGGCACAGGGAGCTGCTGAGCTCTGCAGCTATCAGACTAGAATCTGAGAGGCTGTTCCCTCCCAGCGCTTTTTCTACTGATCTGGTTAAGAGAATCCCCTGAGGGGAGGTAGTGGGGGACAGGGTGTGAGGTTGGAGGGGTTCCAGAAAAGAGATAAAGCTCAGTTATTTCACTGTTGCTCTTTCTAACAGCTCCCTCTGGTGCCTCTGCCCACAGGAATATGAGAACAGGTAAGGTTATCTTAAATGGGATTTTTCCTGTTACTCCAAATTACTGATTAATGCTTAATGTTAAAAACATAGAGAATCTAAGTACCCTATATGCTACAGAGAACTGCAAACAATAAAGGCTTTTCATCTTCAGAGCTTTATTTTTTTTTATTTTATTTTATTTTATTTTTTTAAAGATTTTATTTATTTATTTGACAGACAGAGATCACAGGTAGGCAGAGGCAGACAGAGAGAGAGAGAGAGGGAGAAGCAGGCTCCCTGCTGAGCAGAGAGCCCGATGCGGGGCTCGATCCCAGGACTCTGAGATCATGACCTGAGCCGAAGGCAGAGGCTTAACCCACTGAGCCACCCAGGCGCCCCTTTATTTTTTTAAATTTTGTTTATTTTTTCCTTTTTTAAAAAATCATGCTATGTTAGTCACTATATAATACATCATTAGTTACTGATGTAGTGTTCCATGATTCATTGTTTGCATATAACACCCAGGGCTCCATGCAATCCATGATCTCCTTAATACCTACCACCAGGCTAATCCATCCCCACACTCCTCTCCCCTTGAAAACCCTCAGTTTGATTCCCACAGTCCATAGTCTCTCCTGGTTCATCTCCCCCTCTGATTCCCCCCCTTCATTTTTCCCTTCCTTCTCTTAATGTCCTCCATCCTATTCCTTATGTTCCACAAATAAGTGAAACTATATGATAATTATCTTTCTCTGCTTGACTTATTTCACTTCGCATAATCCCCTCCAGTTCCATTCATGTTGATGCACATGGTAGGTATTCAACCTTTCTGATGGGTGAGTAATGTTCCATTGTACATATGGACCACATCCTCTTTATCCATTCATCTGTTGAGGGGCATCTCTGTTCTTTTCACAGTTTAGCTATTGTGGACATTGCTGCTATGAACACTGGGGTGCATGTGGCCCTTCTTTTCTTTACGTCTGTATCTTTGGGGTAAATACCTAGTAGTGCAATTGCTGGGTCATAGGGTAGTTCTATTTTTAACTTTTTGAGGAATCTCCACACTGTTTTCCAAAGTGGTTGCACCAACTTGCATTTCCACCAACAGGGTAAGAGGGTTCCCCTTTTTCCAGAGCTTTCTAAGGCAGGTAAGTAGCTCTACTACCCATAACCATCACTCTAACCTCTCAACTTCCCTCGTCTATTAAAAAACACAGGGAGACACCTGGGTGGCTCAGTGGGTTGAGATTTTGCTTTCGGCTCAGGTCATGATTTCAGGGTCCTGGAATCGAACCCCACATTCAGCTCTCTGCTTGGTGGGGAGCCTGCTTCCCTTCCTCTCTCTCTGGCTGCCTCTCTGCCTGCTTGTGATCTCTGTCAAATAAATAAATAAAATATTTATTAAAAACATTTAAAAACACAGAGAAAGGAGAGAGGAAAGAGGTCATCAAGAGCCATCAATTCTTAGCCTCATGGGAAGTAAAATCTCCTTATTTATAAAGAAGCTAAATAAGAGGGATCTGAGAGAACCCCTAATGGAGACTAGGATTCTAGACCTCACTGGTTTCCCTTAGTGCAGGGTATTCCTAATTTCCCTGTATCTGTGCAAGCAAAGTTAAAGTAGGTTGACAAAAGACCAAAGACAGAGGTTTTAATATTGCAGCTTGTCCTTTTAGTATTTGGTTCCCATAATCAAGTGTGCCTCTTTGAAGAAAACTGAACTGGAACCCTCTTACCAACATCTCACAGAAAAGAACTGCTAGCCAAGTGAGAGGCCTCAAGTAGGAGGAGGATATGGGATCCATGATCCATGATCAGGTTCTAGAGACTGTGCAGAAGAGAGGCCCCCCATCAGAGCCCTCCAACAAGTGCACGGATGCCTGCCATGGGAGAGCCATGGCCCCAGAAGTAGTAGTAATGAACAAAGAGAAAATTACAACAGCTTGGTCAAGTAAGAGACAACTATTCTTTCTCCTTTCCTTTCTCCCCTCCTCAGCACACAAGGAAAATTGAGAGGAAGAAAGTGCCCAAAGGCAGGTCAACCAATCCTGGCCTGAGCTCCCAAGTGAGGAACTGGTCGGACTGGAAAAGCAAGCCAGGCCCCCTCCAAATGGATCCGGAAGCCCTGAGCCTGGCTCATGATGTTGGAAGGGAAAGTTCTGTGTAAGAAATGCACTTGGAAATTTCAACTGGACAGAATTTGAATAATGGGAAATGACTCGAGAGCTATGGTATCTGCCTAGGATGTCGTTAAGGGAACCGCTACCCAGCTGGGAGGAGGAATTTGACATTACACAATAGGGGAGCAAAGACTGGTGAAAAATAAAACCATTTCATGTTTGTTCCCCACTGAGCTGAGTCTTCTCAATAAACTAGACACACACAGATGCAAAAATCAACGGAGACCATGGAGAAGGAAGGGCAGGTTTTAACAGCAATGGGAGAATATTTTGTATGTTTCTCTACAGAGATAATGTACTAGAATAAAAACAACCCATAAGTCATAGGCTGAGGACATACAAAGAAGTATACATTGGCAGCCTACTCTTTCAGTGGAAACTGCAGTTTTCAGATCCTAGTTTTATGCTCAGATGTGGGCAGTGCGCATTGAAGAATCTAGAGAGGTTTACACTTGACGCTACAAGGAACATTTATTTCAGACATGTGGCTACATCAATTAAATGCGATGTGTATTCACAACATTAGTCATTTCACACAGCAGCTCATTATAATGCATTGCCTTGCAAAAGCAGCCAAGATTCAGTGAGGCATAAAACCACAAAGCATCATTATAGATCATACATCACTATTTTTAAAAAATATGTTAAGTTTTTACAATGGTTTTCTTCTCCAAATTACTAATACTCATCAAAAATAACATTTCCCTCACCTACTCAGGGTAACTTCCACTTGACCTTACAACCTGATCATATAAATTGACCCTCTAAATACCTTAATTCAACAATAATTTTTAAAAGTGTCTTTCCATATTATAAAAGACAACTATAATTTTTGCATAAATACTAAAGAATAAATGGCTCTATAAAATATTATCAGAGGAAGCAATTTCTAATTTTAAAAGAGTCATTAATTAAGTTTCTGCATGAGAATAACTAAGGTAAATCACATAAATGAAAAAGGAGAAATAATGTGCAATATGATTATATAAATGACTGTTTTAATGTTATGTAGGCAGATTGTCACTCAATAATCTATGTGCAGCTTAGCATTATTCCTCATGGTGTCTGAGGCAATAAAAATATGAGAATTCGGTGTGACTTCAGTTCAACTGAAGGAAGATCTCTTTAACACATCCTAGGAGAGATACAATGTGCTGAGGCATGGCTGTAGACTCAGAAAATGCAAAGATAAATAAAACATAGTCAATAAAGAGGAAACAGTGGAATGAAGTTTAAAAGTATCACCATCAACATAATTCTAAGTAAAACAAGTAAACAAACAAACAGATACAAAACAATGTATTTCCTGACTGAAGCAAATTGCATTTGCTGCATCAGTCAAGGCCCAGTAAGAAACAGATGGCACACTCAAAATGGTGTGACTGAAGAGGATTAATAAAAGGAACCTCTTCCCGAGGTGTAGGAGGGTCAAGAAATGCAAGATGGCCCCATGAAGCACCAGAGAATGTAGCCCCAACAGCTGGTCTCCACCCTAGGGGGAAGAACAAGGAAGGGAACAGAAACTGCATTTACCCAGGACCCACTGAGAGACAGGGCCAGGAGTATTGCCAATGACTGAACAAGGACTCTGGAAGGAGAGGAAAGCAGCCAATTGTAGAAACTGAGTGAGGGCAGGAGTGGGAAGGGGGCTGTATACAGTCAGCTTTCTCTCTCCTGCCGTGCTCTGAGCTCTGGAAGAGATTTACATCAGCGGGACTCCATGCAAAGCTGAAAGAAAGCATGCTCAGATTATGAGGTAGGTGAGGCAGGCACAGGACAGAGAAGTGTAGAGAATGGATGTGGGATGGAGTGGGGCAACACAGGCAGAGCAAACAAAATAACCAGCTTATTTGTTCAAAGGGAATTTAGAATACAGTCAATCACTTTTGTTAATCAATAGTTTGAGGTTTCAAAAACCTGTTTTACATTTAAGTGAGATACAATGTTGAACATAGAAAAATTCGGAAGTTTTGGAAGAATGTTTTAGAATACTCTAGTCCTGGGATGCCTGGGTGGCTCCGTCAGTTAAACGTCTGCCTTTGGCTCACATCATGATCCCAGGGTCTTGGAATCGAGTCCTGCCTGGGCTCCTTGCTCAGTATAAAGCCTGCTTTTCCCTCTGCCTTCTACTCCCCTTGCTTGTGCTCTCTCTGACAAATAAATAAGTGAAATCTTAAAAAAATAAATAAATAAAATACTCTAATCCTCAGAGTATCTGACATCCTGACATGGCCAGTCCACCTCACTAATCATCAATTAAAGAAATAAATGCCAGACATAAGCTTCCTATTGCCTGGTGCTACTCAAAACAGGATGTTAGGTCTAAACCTCTTTAGTACAAGAGACATGTTCTCTTCCCTAACTCAGTCCTGAAAAATCTTACCTTCATCTTTCCTTGTTTTTAGAAAACAAATTTGTTACATGTTAGGCACTCAAATGATAAATTATTCTACAGGCCTTTGGTGATTCAGGAAACATATAGGAGGAAATATAAAGAGCTAGAAAAATGTAATGGATAACTTAGATTAAGTGAAATATTTTTATTAAGAACAAGTGATGATAAAGCGCATTTAGGATTAGAGAAATGAGAGTCAATTATTAGGCATGGACAGATTTACCCCAAATAATCACATCGTCACAGTTCTGTTAAGGAAGATCTGGTGAACAGAATGGAATGTTAAGAGCTGTATAATTGGAGGACTGGGAGACTTTGCTTGATTATTGACACTTGGCTATGAACAGGTCCTTCCCAATAATACGTGCCTTTTGCAGTATCATTGAACTGCTTGGAATTGACATCCATGGTTTCCTTTACTGGTCAACTGCTTATTCTCATTTCTCACAACCCCATTTAAGAGAGGGACTGCATTTTTTATATAAAGGAAAAAAATATGAAGGCTTTGCCAGTGGGCAAATGAGCAAGGCTATGGTTCTTTCCACAAATGAGTAGATAATGAAAATAAAGGGGCATAGCGTGTTATAGGACTCTCCTCTGAGGACACTAGTTGCACTTCTATCTCACAGGAACAAGGAGCACAGAATATTCCCCTGGGCATCGTGTAAGGATTCTGGTCATGCTGGCTGCTTGCCTGCACCAGTTCATGTTGTGAGGCTTGATTCTCTGGGGAGAGTTGTATATGTCAAAGGATATAAAGGGAGATGCAGAAAAAATAATTCCTCTGATAGCTTCACATTGGTTACAAATATTAGCTCTTAATTATAATCCAGGCATAATAAAATAAGATCAATTTCTTTTAGGTGATTCCATCTAAATAGAAATCATCATAGAAATGCAAAATTCAGTTTGTACCTGGCCAATTACATTGCAGGTCTTTACAATTAACACGGTTTTATAATTAGTTCAGAACAATTTCATGAGTAGCAGCTGAGTAAGCCAATAATTTATAGCGGTAAAAGATACTATAAAAGCACATTCAGAAACAACAAGAACAAAAAGAACATGCACAAGGATGTTAAGAAGGTTAGGGGGATTTAAAAACAAAACAGAAAACCAAAACAAACAAACAAAAATAAAGCTCTGTTGTTGATTTTCACTTACAGATAGTGTCCTTGACCCCTGCAACATCCTTGTGCCATGGCAGATTATCATTCAAACCAATGTTATCTGAAACGTATTAATGGACAACCTAGAATTCTTAATTCAGAGAAGGACAAGGGTATGGATGCAGAAGATCTGAATTAAATAAAAACAAAACAAAACAAAACAAAAAACTCAAAAACTTTTGAACAATCCTTAAACCAACAATACTCTTGTTAACACAAGAATTCTTGTCTATGTTTTCTCTCAGGGAAAATGCTGACTGGACAACTGATAATATTCCACAACCAACCTTTTCTTTTGAATCTCTGTGAGAAAACTGTTCACAGTATGCTTTTGCCAATTCCCTGGTTTTGATCTCAGTAAATGCTTTACCTTCTTGTGTCACATGAGACCCCCAGAGGAGATAAGATTTTTTTTTCCTGATTTCTTATCATAAAATAGAATTATCTTTATTTGGAATACTTCTAATTTGCATCCCTAGGATGAATGTCCTGTATCTTTTCACTGAGTCACATGTTAGGTTAGTTTGTCCATAGATATTTCTATATTAAGGGAGGAGGTCTGGTTTGACTCCATTACATTCTTTTTTCTTCAGTTGTTTCCATTCGCATCCAGAAATGTAAGCTCAATAGCTTTTGTATGATTTTTAAAATATTTTTTCTAAGATAGTATTTATTTATTTGAGAAAGAGAGAGTGAAAGCATGGTGGGGTAGAGGGAGAAGAAGAAGAAGAAGCAGACTCCCTGCTGAGCAGGGAACCAGACATAGGACTCAATCCCAGGAACCTGGGATCATGAGCTAAAGGCAGATGCTTAACTGACGGAGCCACCCAGATGCCCCAGCTTTTGTGTGATTAATAACTGCATGATTTTTTCCCACCTTGTCTCAAGTAGTTTAAAGATAGAGGAGTGACCTTTCTTTAGCACATAATCTCTCAGAACTTCCTCTAATTCTCAAGTCGGCTTCATGTAAAATTTCTAACAAATATTGTCAAATATTGAAGGGCAGTGATGAAAATAATTACATATGTGGAACCTTGGTGTGCCAGGAACTCTGCTAAGGGCCCAATATGACTAATTCAACACCCTTAACCTATGAGGAGGGTTCTCTTCCTATCTCTGTTTCACGAAAGAGGAAACTGAAGCTTTAGTGATGTTACTTAAAATGTGTAAGGTCATGTGGTTGGTAACTGGTGGTGTCAGAACTCAAACACAGATATGCTTGCCATCATGGCTTGTCTTTTTAACCTTATGTTCTTCTGCCCCCGATTAATATGTAATAGCAAATCTCCTCCAATCACCCTATAGATGCTCCACACAGGGTTTGAGACTCTATGCCAGGTTCATAGCCCTGTCATTACAATAGGGTTAGAGGTCTACACCTGTTTTGCAGTTCTATGTAGTTTATATATTTGGCCAGATCCCAGTGTGTCCTCTGGATTGGTGGTGTGTGTGTGTGTGTGTGTGTGTGTGTGTGTGTGTGTGTGTTATGGTTTGAGTCCTTTATGAGTTTTATTCTAGGCTAAAGACAGTAAACCAGCATAACAGAAAACAGAGGGTTGGAGAAAACTGCATGCCAGGCCCACTGATGGACAAGTAAGAAGCCCACCACACTGCATTTCTGTCCCTCTATACCAAAATACCCAAACATACAAAAATCTCACCACTATATGAAGTAACCCCTCTCCTAAGCCATGTTGCCTTTGCAACCACATGAGACCAAGTGGTAGAAAAACTTTATAAATGAAAAATAACCCATTCAAAAGAGGTCACTGTCTTTGTATCTGGATTTAAAACAGTTAATTCTTCTCTCAATACATCTTCCAACTAACATCGTAAAATTAAGTTATAATAATAAATGGCTTAGTATCAAGTGATTATTCTCCTCTGTATCATTTGGTAAAAGATTTATTTATTTATCTTAGAGAGACAGAGAGAACAGAGAAGCAGAGAAAGTGACAGAGGGGCAGGAGAGGCAGAGAGAGAATCCTGAGCAGACTCCCCACTGAGAGCAGAATCTGATGCGGGGCTAGATCTCACAATCTTGAGATCATGACCTGAGTCAAATCAAGAGTCTAATGCTTAACTAAGCCACCCAGAAGCCCCTCTCCTCTGTATCTCTAATTTTAAATGTTGACTTAAATTCTGGTATTTTTAATAATACCATCATCAAATTAAATTCAGTTGGCTTTGGTATCTCCAAAACCAAAAAATAATGTCCTTCTTTTCCAAAATTCAACATTTTAGACAATAATATCTTTATTCCTTCAATCACAAAATATTAGTAATTAATGTCTTTTTCCTTCATGTTCTGTATAATAATAACTGATGTCTATAAAGCATGTAACCATTTATCAAACAAAAAGTTGTACATATTTATTTGTTCATTCAAAAAACCCCATAATATGAGAAAGTGAAGTTACGGAGTGATAAAAGATACTACTGGCAATTCAAAAGGCATACAATCTAGTTAGAATGATATCATATATAACAACATAAACAAAAACAAAAAACAAGAAATTGCCGGAATGTATGTTTGTACCAATTCTCATTGGATCAGAGAAAATTATGACCTAAATAAATGGAAAAGGACATCAAGGAATGTTTTCCAAGTTGCACAGGAAAAATAGGCAGGGAGCATAAGAAGAGAATTGGTGAAAGGAAAAAGAGTGACTACAAAGGAATAGAGACATGATAGGATGTCCAATGATCCAAGAAAAACAAACCTGCAGAGGAAATATAGGAAAACAAGCCTCAAGGTGAATGTAGGAGAGAGAGAAAAAAAAGACATTTACTAAGGTAATAAGCTGGGGTTGCTTCAAGAAGAGACTTGTATGCCAGGGTAGGGAACTTGGACATTCTCCGTGGGTGACAGTGAGAGAGAAAGGGGACAAGGGACAGGGAGCTAAAAGGAAGTAAATATGGAAGGTAGGAGGAAAAGGAAGGGAGAAAGTAAAAGGAAAAAGTGGAGGAAACAGTAGAGGATGTCAGTTCCTCTAAGTCAGCACCTAAACTCTCTAGGGGTTGCTCTTGCTGAAGCACATTTAGATCCTGGTGCTTAAATATCAGCTGAACTCTCGGGGTTCTGATTTTTCCCCATTCTTGGCCACATTCTCAGACAGCTTCTTTCCAAGAGACAACAAAACTGCTGAGAATCTCAGTTCACATCGTAAGAAGGAGGGCTTCTTCCTCCAATGCTTCTGAGAAAAACACAATCCTGGTAGATAAGGTAATGTCTCATTGCTCTGGCTGAGGTCAAATGCCAAGAAAACGCATGATGGAACACACTGATAGATCAACAGAAATAGACATATTGAATACTTAGACAATATTGCAGCTTACATTCGTTCTGTCATTTATACCACCTTTCAGAAACGAAAAGACCTGATACCAGGCTTAAATGTTAAGGTCACTGACAGCCAGTACTCAAACCCATGTGTGTTCATCCCCAATGTCCGCCTTCATCACAATCAATTACCAGCCTGGGATAGCGTCCAGCAGGATGCTTTGAAAAATTACTCCCTCTCACGAAGCACACTGATCTCTGTGCGATGAGTCCCCACGGAGTTTGTCTAGAGTTCTAAAGTCTCTTTTAGATTTTCCTTAAAAATAAATCACCTTGACAAAAGTAGTTCAGACTCTGAATAGATTCCCCAAGACTTACATCTCCATAATAACGCTGTGCATTAAAGAAAAGGAAAGATGAAAAATACGATAAAGGCAGCAAATATCACTTGGGTTTGGTTCTGCGCTGGAAAAGTGTCCAGAGGCCTGGGAGGCATTTCAGTGAAAGGCGGGTTTCCCTTCCCAAGTCCTTACTGTGTTTCCAGTATGACTTCTGACAGTCAGCAGGAAAGTGTGCCTCTGTCTGAACAGCTTGACGTATTCTCCAGGACAAAAACTAAGGCTGACAACATCCTTCCCATTCCAATTGTCAGCAAAAGTGTTTCCTCTCCAGGAAAAAGTATTAGCTCAATCTTCTGGTACTGGAAGTGAATACCTGAGTATCTTTACCACGCTGAGTCCTGCTTCCTTGATAGTACCACAAATAGTATCTCACAAGATGGCTTAGGTAGATTTTACCTGAATCTTGGCCCTGAACCAAGGACTTAGCTTCTATATCTGCCTACAAATAAATAAATACAAGGACATGCAGTGCACTTTTCTTCTGGACTTGAAATACAGAGGGTTTTAAACTGAATCATTTATTTTCTTTGCCAAAAGAAGGATCAGTTTCAAATAGCCGCAGGCTTTAACAATTACTATTTTGAAAATCTGACACTGTTATGCAGCATAGTGGAAAGAGCTCTGATTGAAGAGCCAAGACCTGTATGTGTCATAAATTCTATTTTTGCATCTATATTGAATAGATTGGTGCCCTTTCATAAAGCAGAAAGTGTTTGAGAAGATGAATAGAGTAACAACGTTTGACCTTTTAAGGTTCTGAAAGCCTAAGATCATAAATCTCAAATACTTAGAGAAAAATACATTTTAGTGAAATTGTTCAAATTGCTCCCTTTGAGACCTAATATATACATGTAAAAACATTCTTATGGTAAAATATAATAGGTACCTAGACAATAAGTATCATTTACCATGCTACTTATGGACATTTAAAATGTTACGATTAAGAAGGGCACAGACTAGAGCTAAATGTCTTGGTTCCTATCCAAGCACTTCTACTTCCAAGTTTTGGCTCTCTCTCTGCCTCAGTTTTCTCACCTGGAAAATGGGAGACTCTACTAACAGTATCTATCTCCTTCTGTTTTGTGAAGATTAAATGAGTAAATATATGAAGCCTAGAGAACAGTGTGTGATACAAAGTAGTGCTATGAAGGGATTGTTGTTATGATGAGGATGAGGATGATTACATATAATTACAAAATATAAAAACGTATTTAAACATAAATATGTAGGCTAAAGAGTCTTTTAGGAAACACTATCCTTCGTTGTTATGATGAGGATGAGGATGATTACATATAATTACAAAATATAAAAACGTATTTAAACATAAATATGTAAGCTAAAGAGTCTTTTAGGAAACACTATCTTTTATTATATTCCGAGTTGAGAATCTTTCTGCAGTCATTGTTAAAGAAAACAAACAACAAAAAAAAGGTAAAATGAAACTGTTTCTCCCATCCAAGTACTAACCAGGCCCGACCCTGCTTAGCTTCCAAGATCAGACGAGATCGGGCGCGTTCAGGGTGGTATGGCCTAGACAAAATGACACTGTTTCTAAAGTTCGTTATGGGGGCGCCTGGGTGGCTCAGTGGGTTAAAGCCTCTGTCTTCAGCTCAGATCATGATCCCAGGGTCTGCATCGGGCTCTCTTCTCATCAGGGAGCCTGCTTCCCCCTCTCTCTCTCTCTGCCTCTCTGCCTACTTGTGATCTCTGTCTGTCAAATAAATAAATAAATAAATAAATAAAGCTTTAAAGTTTGTTATGGTGTTAAAATATAAACATAATCATTATCATCATGATAATATTAAAAACAACAGCCACAGCAGTGAGCAGGCAGTGAGTGGTGACTGTATGTCAGGCACTGTGCTAGATTTACAGCGATCCCCTCATTTCATGTTTATAACCACCCTGTGTCATATTTATCATTATCACCATTTCATGTGTTTAATGAACTGAAACCAAAAATGATGAAGTGACTGCCCATGCTTACAGAATTAATAGGCTTTGGAGCCTGGAAATAAGCCCTGCTTCAGATGGGTATAGCTCACAATCCTTCCCATAATCTCAAAGACTATTGTTCCAAACAAAGATACACTTTTCATCCTAACATTCTTTTTCTTATAATTTTTTGCAATTATCTGGATTTCTTAGCAAAACTCATTTGGGTAAACATTTTGGAAGACATAGAATAAAGACTGCAAAAACAAAAACAAAAAAGGACTTGCATTATTTTTGAGACAGTATGGGGAAAGAGCATATAAACCAGAATTGAATGTAATTTCATATATATTCTTTCTCTTGTTCTTCCATACAATTGTCTTTTATTATAATTCTTTTGGATTCCTGCATTTTGTCAAACTAATTAAAGTAATCTTTATTGATATTGTTATAAAACATCAAGAAGTGTTTAGACGGTACTCATGTTCCTTAAGGAAGTCATATTACTGGTGATTTTCACATAACAATTCATTTCCCATCAGAATCTCCAAATGCATCAAAAAAATAATTCTCAAATCTACTTGTTACCAGAGAAGCCTAGCATTCCATTATTTCTCACTTGGTAAACTGATCCAAGAAAGGGATTGTAATAAATATACTGCTACAGAGGAAATTTTATAATTAAAAATAATAATAACAATTCAGGAATTTTAGGTAAAGGCAAGATGAATTACCAAACAATCTCCAGCTCTCTGTTCTGGAGCCTCCTGCTACCCACTACCCTAGAATTCCTGGGGAACTCCCACAGCTTGCTTAGGTGGCCTAGATCTCTGCAAATGTGTCCAGTTCACCCTGAACTAATCTATTCCTGTATATCCACTCACACTCCTTTTCTCTTCCTTGTTTTGCTAACCATTATTGATACGGCATCAGCATTCACATACCCCTTAATCCCTTGGACTCTAGCTTTTTCTCAGCACCTAACTATTTTCTAAAAGGCTAGTGACCTCCTAAGCACTAAATTCAGTAGTCTTTCTTCATATTCCTTAATATCTCTGTAGATTTAGGCAACATTGACCCCCCTCTCCATCTTAAAAGTTGCCCCCTAATTTGGTTTTTGGAGATTGCACTAACTGGTTCCCTTCATTTCTTTTTCCACATTGCTTTTTACCTCCCCCCACCTTTTTTATTTATGTAACACAAATTTATTCAGGAACAAACAGTGGATTAGAAATGGGGATAAACATGGGGCGCCTGGGTGGCTCAGGGGGTTAAGCCTCTGCCTTCGGCTCAGGTCATGATCTCAGGGTCATGGGATCAAGCCCTGCGTCTTGTCGGGCTCTCTGCTCGGCAGGGAGCCTGCTTCCTCCTCTCTCTCTGTCTGCCTCTCTGCCTACTTGTGATTTCTGTCTGTCAAATAAACAAATAATCATAGAAAAAAAAAAAAGAAATGGGGATAAACAGACAAATAAGATGGTCCCTATTTCAGCAGTTCACACTCTAAACAGAGTTAGACCTATAAACAGAAGATTATGGTACTGAGGGATAAGGCTTTTTTAAAAAGATTTTTAAATTTACTTGTTTATTTGAGAAAGAGAGAACAGGGGAGGAGCAGAGGGAAAGAGACAAAATCTCAAAGCAGAGTCTGTACTGAGTCCAGAGCACATAGTAGGGCTCGATCTCAAGACCCTGAGATCAAGACCTGAGCCAAATCAAGAGCCAGCTGCTCAACCAACTGAGCCACCAGGTGCCCCACATGATAGTCTTATGTTGGAGTACTGACTCCCAAAGAATGACCAGAGGACCAGCAGCATCAGCATCACATTGGCACGTGTGAGAAATTCAGCTTTGTGGTCTCCAGCCCATATCTACCAAAGCAGAAAGCTAAGGTAGTTTTTGTTGCTGTTGTTATTGTTGTTTTAACCATGGTAAAAAAGAAAAAAGAAAAAAAATATATACACATAACATTAATCATCTGTACCATATTTAAGTGTACAGTTCAGTAGTGTTAAGTATATTCACACTTTTGTGAAACAGATCTTCAAAACTTTTTCGTTGTGCAAAACTGAAACTCCACACTCATTAAACAACAGCTTCCCTTTTCCCTCTCCCGCCAGCTCTGGTAACTACTATTCTTTCTGTTTCTATGAATTTGAATATTTTAGATACCTTCTACATGTGGGCTACAGAATTTGCCTTTTTGTGACCTTCTTATGTCATGTAGCATAATGTTGTCAAGGTTCTCCATTATACCATTTGATGGGAATTTTTTTCTCCTTTTTCAGGCTGAATGATATTCTATTAGACATAAATGCCTCATTTTGTTTATCCTCTCATCCACTGGTAAATATTTAGTTTGCTCTCACCTCCTGGCTATTAAGAAAGGTGCTGCTTTGAACATGGGTATGCAAATATCTCTTTGAGATCCTGATTTCAATTTTTTGGAAAATTTTGGAAACAAGAAACAGGATTGCTGGATCATATGATAATTCTATTTGTAATTTTCTGAGGAACCTCCATACTGTTTCCCATAGCAGTTTCACTGTTTTTCATTTCTACCAAGAGTGCACAAGTATTCCAATTTCTCCACATCTTAGCCATGGAGAAATAACACCTGTTGTTTTCTGGTTTTGTTCTTATTTTTAATTTTTTAAATTTATTTATTTGTTTGTTGTTTAGTTATTTGTTTTTACAGTAGCCATTCTCACAGGTGAGAGGTTACTTTTCACCTTTTCATTTTAAGATTTATTTATTTATGAGATAGAGGGACAGAGGGAGAGCACCCAAGTTGGGGAGGAGCAGAGGGAGAGAATCTGAAGCAGACTCCCTGCTGAGCCCAATGCAGGGATGCAGGGCTTGATCCCACCACCCACAGGATCATCACCTGAGCCAAAACCAAGAGTTGGATGCTCAAATGACTGAGCTGCCTGCTCTTCACCTTTTTACTGAGATCAACTCTCCTTCACGTTGGTATTCCCCAAGTTTCTGACTTTGACCATTTTCTCCTATTTTTCTCTCTTGATTCTCTCATTTTCAAAGATCACTTCTGTAAGGATGCCTTTCAAATCTTTCTTCCAAATCTTGTGGTTACTTGCCTAATTCAAAAGTCATTTCCAAGCTGCGCCTTTTTTGCACATTCCAATACAAAAAGTTTGGAAGAACAGATGCTTGCTTTAGCAGAATCCCTTGCTATATTACTGAAACCATAAGATACAATTCTAGTCAATGAGATCCAAGAAAGAGTCTGGATCAGAGTTGGTCTCCTAATGTAAAAGAGACAGAATCTGATATACTACACCTTTTCCATTTGCTGTGAGAGAAAAAAAAAATAAGGAATAATTATTTAAGCTACTGTTAGGCAGATGCTTCTAGACAATATAGATCTTGTCATTTTCCCTTAATTCCATGCACCTTTTTCCAAATGCTTGTTTAGATATTTCCACATGGATAGCCCATCCATCAAATTTATCATAACAAATATCAAATTGATATAAAGAAGCCCATGTATTCATCATCTCTTTAAGCTTTCTTAATACATGCAACATTTTACAAAATAAGCATAAAAATATTTAAGTGAATTAATAAGTTGTGACACAACTAAACATAGGATAGCAAATAATCTATGGGAACTTCTAATTAGAGGAAACAGCATTAAAATACATAGCTCTTCCCCTTGTCTATTCTTATTTGACATTATCAGCACCCTAGGATAACATCTCATGATGATGATATGGCTTAGCTCCTTTTGGATGTCCAGTTCTTCAACACCGAAGACTTGCATTCTGTAACCCAGCTAATCTGAGATAAGTACCAAATAGACTATCATAAATGGTCATAGCTATTCCACAGCAACCTAAGGTATGCTTATCCAAATAGAAATGATCAATCATAAGGCCATCGGGGCATTTTACACCACGAGCAAGATGCATTATCCAAGGTAGTTAGTCTAGAGACGCACAGTGCCTTCAAACCTCTCCTTCTTTCCTTTACTGAAGGTCTACTTAAAGAGGTACTCACCACACTTATAAATGTGATTATCCTCAGCAGTGGGTAGATTGAAAGTCATCATCAAACTCAACTTACTGGAAGACTTAGGGACTTTAATATCATTCCTGAGAAACTTCCTATAATCCAATGGGTTCAACACAGAAGATTTAGATTCTGGTGATTTCAATGTGACCCTCAGCAAATTGTTTAAATTTAATTTCCAGCTCCCTGACACAACAGGGCCCTGTGTAACACAACAGGATCCCTAGGAGGATCAAATGTGATACAGTATGGACAAATTATTTGTAATCTCAGCTTTATGTCATTTATTTGTTCTTTACTTTCTGTGATGTCCTAAAAAGAATTAGCACTATTATAAAAAGGAAGTGATATGTGTCGCTAGGATAAAGTAAAATCATCCTCTTCTTTAATCTGCCATCCAGGAACACCACTCGTAGTTTGGTCTGATGCTTAATTAATAAATAACACTCAAAACTTCCCTTCTACCTTTGATGTTTCTGAGAGTCTAAATGGTTAAACCATTTCCCTATTTAAAAAAAAAAAGTTTTTCACAATTTTTGGGTGGCTGTGGCCTCAGAAGTTCTTCAAACAATCTCATCTAGTTAGGCATTCATGAATTTCCTGAGGTCAGGCTAGAGAAGAAACATTCCGCTAATCTTTTGTCTAACAAATGTCGTTAGAAGGAAAATGAAGTAAGTTTGCGAGGAAGGTGGAAAAGAATGCTTTATTCGCTGCTTTTTACTTGCTGCTCCATCCAAAGAATCCTATAAAAGCCTTTCTTTTTAGGCAGTTTGAATGATGTCTCAAAAATCAAACCAGATGATGACTCAGAGTTGGAAGAATGAAAAAGAGGGACAAGGTGATTCACTGGTCAGCCCATTAGGTATAAGTATGACTTGGAAAGTGAATCTTAAAGAAGAGGGGTTTTCCTCTTTCATATTCTTTCTTACAGTGGTTTGGGAAGATAGACCCATAGGTGCACCGCTATTTGTAACTCTTAAGTCAGAAAGAGAATCAGGTATCAAAATGACTGCAATGGAAAATACGGGCATGTCTCTGCAGTAATCATCTTTTTCAGTTTTTCTCCCCTTTGGAAAGACACACTCACTCGGGAAATGAATGTTGGAGTATCAAACTGCAGAGTGCCCAATTAATAAAATGATAAAATAACAACAGAGAAAATAGATTCTTATTTACTGCTGTTGATGTATTCAAACTGAAACATGGCTGATGCACAGCACTGGCTCTGCACCCAGCCACAAAACCACCAGACAAGAACCACCAGGATATCCAGACCAATCAGTTCACTGGAAACATGGCTAACCTTGGGGAGTCTGATACCATGAAACCACCAGTCCTTCTCTTGGAAATATATCAATGTCCCTCAGGAAAGAATGCCCTGAGGGCAAGAATAATAACTGAATAATATCTGCAGTAAATGAGGACAGTACTTACATTTTGACTACGATTTTCGTTTCCAAAGCATTTTTATGTGTGTTAGTCTATTTTCATTCCAATAGCAGACAGACCAGGACTTATCATCATTTTATGGCTGGAAAAACTGAGCTCCCAAATGGGTAACTTGTCTAAAGCTGCAGACTAAGTAGCAGAGCTTCCGGTTCTTTGCTCTCAGTGTGGCATCCCATTTGAGAAGGAATCTTTGTGGGGTCAAAGGGTTATATATATATATATATATATAAAGATTTTATTTATTTACTTGACAGAGAGAGAGGTGGTTGCACAGCCCCCCACAGGGCTCAATCCTAAGACCTGAGATCATGACCTGAGCTCAAACCAAGAGTCAGCCGCTTAACCAACTGAGCCACCCAGGTGCCCTAAAGTGTATTCTTGATGCCCTGTTTGAAATGTTCTCGCTATAATTCTTTCCAACACTCTGTGCACATCATTTTTCCCATAATAGCATTCAGAAATCTTGTTTTTATAGCCACTGATGTAAGCGTCTTACACTTTATTGCAGTTCATCTACGCATTGTCTTTTTTTCAGATACTTCTTCAGATTGCAAGTTCAAGGTCAAGGAAGCTAGTGCCCAGGGAGAGTCAGTACTGTACATATATGCTAGAGAAAGCAGAATGGAGAAGGCACTGAAGCAGAATCTGAAAGATACGCTTCTGCCTTTAAACTTGCACTAACCAGGGGTGCCTGGGTGGCCCAGTCCTTAAGCATCCCAGGTCATGGGCCCGGGGTCCTGGGATCAAGCCCCACATCTGGCTCCCCGCTCAGCGGGAAGCCTGCTTCTCCCTGTCCCACTCCCCCTGCTTGTATTATCTCTCTCACTGAGTCTCTTCCTGTCCAAAAAAAAAAAAAAAAAAAATCTTAAAACAAAAAAACAACAAACTTACACTAACTGGAAAGTTTCCATTTACAAAGAGAGGAAAATTTCTCTGAATACTAACATTGCCTTAAGGATATTTTTGGCTTCTTTCCTTTTTTGGCAACAAATGAATTTGATCCTGGAATTTAAAGTTTAAAGCCTTACTTAATGTTTAAAGCCCTGTATTACTCAGTGTACATATTCATATTTAAAATTTGTGTATATGTATGTGTGAATACACACACACACACACACACACACACACACACATATATGCAGCTGTCTAGAGTTTCTGTCATGAAGCCTCCATTTGTTTCTGAAATTGTCTGAGGCCAGAGCAAGCTGCTATGCACAATTCACTACACCTCCACTTAAATTCAGGAATGAAAAGCAAAGCTATAACATATACTATATCAAAAGCTCTGAATGGGGGCCGGCTGCAGGTTGAGGTGGGTGATCCCTTGTTTATGTCCAATACAGATCCTCTTGGGAAAATGCTTTCAGACATTTTAAACCACTAATATGACTATCAGTGTTCTTTTCATAAAACCAAAATAGCAATTAAAAAATAGCAGAATAATATTTAAAATTGTAAATATCCCTACAGATCCCATATCTGGTTAAACAAATATCCATAGTGCCTTCTGAAGGCTGCTTCCTCTATCATGGTTAAAAACTACAATGCCAGTTTGTATGAAAGACCAATAACAGCGTGAATTCACACACCGAATTCCTCAGGACATGGTATAAGGAACAGCTGCCACCTTAACTTTTGGCTCCAACTTCAATGAGCACATCTTAAAAGACAGCTTGACTTAATGCCATGAAACCTAAGTAACCTGGCTCATGGCAACATGAGAAGAAAATCTTTGTGGTGTGGAAACAGATGTCCCTTAACAGTGTTCAGGATGTGACATCACCTTCTGCCTTGGTGTACATGACTCCTCTTGGTAAGTTTAAAAATAATTTTCACGTGAATTTAAATACCAGCCTGAACTTAGTTGTAATTATCATTCCATTCACATGGCTCTAAGGAAAGCTTATGTTTCTTTAGAATTTCCTTTTGTTCCTGCTGGGCCGCATATATAAACTTAAGGTAATTAAAAGCTATTCCTAGCTGAAGAGGTCGAACTTTTTAAATCACTAGTTTCTGCTCCTTTCTCAACAGAAGAAATGTCTTGGCAACACGTCACATCTCAGCCCTGCAAAACCAAGAGAGAATGGGGAGCTGAAGCCAGACACGTGTCCTCACTGAGCCTCCCCATGCACACATCAGCTGGGCCACGAACGCTGCCGCCTGAATGAGATGGGGTGGGCCAGCCTCTGAAGGCTTGAGACACCCAACAAATGGTAACAACTGGGGGATACTTGAAAGCTGGAGGTCTAGAGACTCCTACGAGTGCCCCCTCAATTGTTTCGGGGAGTTCCCAGGGGCTTCATCAAGTATTACAGATGATTGCCACTTTCCTCCTCTTCTGCTCTGACCCGACTCAGTGATGTTCTCAGCTGCTTCCTCCATTCCACACAGGTGATCCCTGACAGTGGGTCCTTCCCATCTCCCCAGGCACTGAAGCCCCTGCCCTGTCCCCACCAGTACTCCTCCAGGTTGCCACTTGCTTATGACAGTTCCCTTTCATCCAGGACCACCCACAGACCCGGTGCACTGACTCTTCAGGGTGCAAAAGTAACACTCCTCTTAGGACAATATATTTTGTGTAAAGTAATGGGACTGACGGTCAGTTTTGAAAGATACATTTATTTTATTAAAAATAAGGAAATCTTTCAGAAAATCCATTGACATGACTGTGTTGTAACTATTTTAATTCATGCTCTCCTTTTTCTCTTTTTTTCCTCTGCCCCCATCATCCATACCCCACGTCCCCCACCCAATCCACTGCCTTCGTTCTCCTGCATTTTCTACATACTCATGACAGTCATCCACAAATGTATATTTCTTAAATACAAAACCAATGCACACATGTATATAAAGGCATTTTTCATTATTAGGGTTTTTTTTAATCGAATTATATTACACACCATTTTTGGCATTTGCTGTTCTCAATTTCACAGTCCCTCCTGAACCTTCCAAGTCTGCTTTTAGAGCTCCAATTAATTACGACCACTTTTCCCAAGGTTTCCTAATATCCCTAGTTTGGACACACCAGAATTTATTCATTCTACATTCCACTACTGATAGGCATTCACCCTGTTTCCAATTTTTCACTATTTGAGCAATGCGTAAACATCCTTTTCCATATATCCTCAAGTACAAGTATTTTACTTCTAAGAGGTTAATAACTAGGAGTAACATTGCTAAATCAAAATGGACACTTACTTTCCATTTTAATAAATGCTGGCAGATTGTTTTTTTTTTAAGTTATAAAATTTCACATTAAATCAGCAATGCATGACAGTACACTTTTTCCCACATCCCTGCCAGCAATGGTCTTTAACTTTTTTGTCATTTTATGAGTAAAAATTGATGATCACATTGCTATCTTAATTTTGTGTTTCCAAGAAAATATAGAATGTTTCCAAGAACATTTTTTAATGTGGGGCTCAATCCCAGGACTCTGAGATTATGACCTGAACCAAAGCTAGAGGCTTAACCCACTGAGCCACCCAGGAGCCCCGCTAATACTTTTTGTATTAAACAATCCATCCTTCTTACCTGCTCAGTTGAACCATCTCATGGAGTTAATTATCTTGTATCCTGGAATCTGCTCTTGGATGTGATATTCTCTCTCACTTCTCTATTTGTTCATTCTTATGATCAAACCATACAGATTTGACTGCAGTAGCGATATGTTTTGTTTTGATGCCTCATCAGGTAAATCTTACTATTTTTAAAAATGTCCTTGGCTATCCTTGAGAATTGATTTAATAAAGTAAATTTTAAGATCATTGTATCCAATCCCCCAAATCCTTCTCCTTAAGAATACTTGTATTTTATTTGAAATTATATTAAATGTATAAATTGAATTTAGATCAGTTTTATGTTAATTATAATTTTTTTCTAACACAAGTTTTCCTATTGGTAAAGATCTTATTTTATAGTCTTCAATAAGACTTCATACTTTTCTATGTAATTTTTTCTATAAAAGAAGGAAGCTATTGATTTTTAAATATGTTGATTTTTATAACCAACCAACTTACAAAATCATATTTGGTCTTTATGTAAAGTCTCTTGGGCTTTCTATATATTTTAATCATATTAATAGAGAAATAGTTTTGCTTTTCACCTTCTTAATTTTATATAAGTAATATAATTTTCTCACTGTATTTTCTACAGTCTCCAAGAAAATGTTGAATGATAATGTTGAGAGTGGTTAATTTGGTGTTTAGTTGAAATGACTTTACCATTGCATTGTTTAGAACATTTATATTATCTTATCAGGATAGATTTTTATATTTCTATAATATAATCTACTTCTTTTTTATTAGATGTGGCCACTAGATTTATTAAATGCATCTTTAGCATCCATTAACAGAATCAAATGAGTTTTCTCCTTAAGTTATTAATAAAATGGATCTTTTTTTTTAAAGATTTTATTCATTTATTTGACAGAGAGATACACAGCAAGAGAGGGAACACAAACAGGGCAAGTGGGACATGGAGAGGCAGGCTTCCTGCTGAGCAGGGAGCCCACAGGACTCGATCCCAAGACCCTGGGACCACGACCTGAGACAAAGGCAGATGCTTAACAACCGAGCCACGCAGGTGCCCCAATAAGATGGATCATGTTGATAGATATATTGATATTGAACCATTTTTGTTTTTCGAATCATATTCTTCTCTTTCCACACAGATGAACTCTACTGAACACTATTTCAATAATTTATGTACCTTTGTTTTTAATTGAAATTTGGTTCTTGCTTTAAAAAAAACCACTCATCAGATTTGGGTATTAAAGTGCTCCCTATGTTGTAGGCTGTATTTTTAGATGAAACCTAACTGCCTAAATTTTTGCTCTCTTATGATGAGACATTAGAGAGCCTCCTAAAACTTCTGGGCAACACCCATCAAATAAGATTTATATAGACATGACTAAATTCCAGTTTGTGGACTCAATGCACTCAAACAAGAATTACCTGGCAACTCCCCCAACCACTCTTTCCAGTGATAACTCATGCTCAAAAACTTACAAGAGTAAAAACTTAAAAGCCATTCTTGAATATTCAATGGAAGTAGGACTCAGTCGAATAAGAGGCCATAAAGAAACACAGGGTAAATTATGTTTCTCTATGCTGTGATTAACATTAATTAAGTGTCCCAGCTTTGAAAAGAGAATGGAAAGTGGCCCTACCTCATCATTTCTATTTTAATTGGAAAAAGGCAAATTAATTCTAGGTATTATTGTGTTGTTGTTGTTTTCAACTAGGTTAAACAATGTTTCTACAACTCACACATTTGTAGATAGCCAAGTGTGAAAATACTCAAAACACAGTTCCGCTGATCTACATGAAATAAGGATGTGGGCCCTTTATAGTCAAATAGCCACTCTGTGAAGGCCAAAAGATTTTTTTAAGAAACATACTTTACTTCATGAGTCAATTTGTTTTCTTATTTCACTCTCAAATAGCCAGTCTTTCTCCATGCCAACATCATTATTTTCTAATGGAAAGTAAGGAGGTATTGAATACTCTTTCCTCTATTGTGGGAGCTCAAACAAAAACAAAAACAAAAACCAAACAAAATCCCTGGACAGTTGATACAGAAGGAGTACTGTGCAAATGTAGACAGTAGCACAGAGAGAAAACAGGAGTAAGAGAGAAAGGAAAAACAATGTAAAGGGTAGCATGGAGTGTAATGTACTTGATATGTAAACAACAGAGGAGGGAAAAAGGTAGAGATGGAAATGCAAATATACAGAGAGTAGGATAAGTGCTAAAGGAAAGAACTTAAATTTGTAGTACTTCTGCTTCTGGTTAAGATGCAAAAACTTGCAAGAGAGACTGTCACCCCTATAGGAACACTAGGAAGTCAGATACACTACCAAATCAGTTTTTGCTAAACCCATCAGAAAACTGAGGGTGTAAATAAACCAAAATAAAATGCAATCCAGGGAATGACAGACCCTTCTTGGAGGAAGAAATGCCCATGGCCCCATATTATTCCTGGCTGAGTAGCAGGGGAAAAACAATATTCCACAGACACCAGCTAGATTTGCAATAAACTTTTAATGAGCACGTTACCTGGCCGGAGAGATCTGAATCCTGCGGAGCCCTAGGCGTAGCATGGGTCTTGCCCAACCACCTACTCCTTCCCACTGAAAGTCACATACTGAAGGAGTACATTTCAGTATGCAGGAGAGCTGAGAGATTCACCAATGCGCTGCACAGGGCTTTCTCCAATGTGAGGCAGAAAAACAGAGGTTGATCCCCACCCCCACCACACACACTAGGCTGATGCTTGAGAAAGAGGTGAGACTGCTACAAAACGAAAATATTGTTGGGGGAATCCAAGGCTGTTTTAACTTACAGAGACAATTAATGTAATTCACTACATTAACAGAATAATTAAGAAAAACATTTGAGCATCTCAGTATATACCAAAAAAAGTCACTTGACTAAAGTCAACACTATTCTTGATAAAAACTCACAGGAAATTGGGGATAGAGGGAAATCCCTCAATCTGATAAAAGACATCTATGAAAAGCCTACAGTTAAGATCAGCTCTACTGACAACAGGAGTTTAAAACTATATTTTTAAAAAATACCTCGTACATTAGCATGAAAAACTAAAAAATACCTAAGTCTTAAAATGTATTATGACCACACACAAATGATCTGAACACAAATATATTGCTGATAAAATTTAAATACCTATATAAATGGAATGATATGCCTACCATACTTACAGATCAACAGACTCAATATTGTTAAGATGTCCATTTCCTCCAAACTAATCTATAGATTTAACACAATTCCATTCAAAATCCCAACAGTCATTTTGAAGAAGTTGACAAGCTATTCTCAAATTTATATGGAAAAACTAAAGCTCTTAGAGGCAAAACAAAAACAAAAACTTTGATAAAAAGAACAAAGCTGACAGATAGAGGACTTAAATTACCTGATTTCAGGACTTACTATAAAGCTACAATAGTCATGTTACGTCATGAAGCTAGACAAAATGATCAATGGAATAGTACAGATCATCGAGAAGTAGACCGACATCTATCAGTAGACAATTGAATTTCTAGCCAAAGTACCCAGTAAATTTAGTGAAGAAAAAAGTATTTTTGACAAACAGTGCTACCATAACTTGATATCTACATTGGGGAAAATAACTTTGATTCCTATCTCATTCATAAATGTAAAGGCTGGAACAATAAAACATTCTGAGGAAAGACCCTCGAGAATAGTCTCATGACCTAAGACATAATGATCTTTGGAGGCACAAAAAGCACTAATGAAAAGATTAATAAACTATACTCAGAATTTAAAGTCAAAATACATCATTAAGGAAATTATAAGACAAGCCAAAGAGGGGAGAGAGGACTTGTAACACATATATCCCTCCCTTTTTTTGGTAACACATATATTTATAAAAGCACTTACATCCACATATATGAAAAGTTCCTTTAACTTAACAATAAAAAACTCACTTTTTAAAAAGGGAAAAGTCTTGAGCAGAAATATCATTTGAAAAAAAAAAAAAAAAGAGGGGTTCCTGGGTGACTCAGTCAATTAAGCAAGCATCTGACTTTAGCTCAGGTCATGATCTCAGGGTCATGGGATCAAGTCCTGTTTCTGGCTCCTTGCTCAGTGGGAAATCTATTTGTCCCTCTGCCCCTCCTCCTATCATTTTCTCTCTCTCTTTCTCAAATAAATAAATAAAATCTTAAAAAAAAAAAAAGATGAATGGCCAATAAGCACAGGAAAAGGTGCTTAACAGAATTAGTCATCAGGAAAATGCAAATTAAGACCCAATAAGATAACCACTTCATACCCACTAGAATGCTAAATGAAGATCGACATTATCATCATTGGTGAAATTAACAGAACTCTCACACAGAAAAGTAGAATAAAGTCATATAATAACTTTGAAGAACAGTTGGCAGGTCCTAGAAAAGTTAAACATGCATCTGCCCTATGACTTCACAATTTTAACTCCTCAGTATTTACCTCTCAAAATAAAAACAAATATCTACACGATATTCAATGTTCATAGACACTTTGCTCATTGGTGTCAAAAGTAAAAGTAATTAAATGTAGAGAAATGTAAATAAGAGAATGAATAAATTCAAATTGTGGTATCACGACGACATAATACTATTCTGTAACAATTCCATTTAGCAACATATATGAACCCCAAAAATATATGTTTAATAGGCACAAGAGAACACATATTATACGATTTTATTCACTTAAATTTCAACAAGCAAAACAAATCCATGCTGGTATATATGGAAAAGTGGTTGCCTCAGAGTATGTCGAGTGGCTATTGACAAGAATGGGGCACAAAAGAACTTTCTGGAATGATGAAAATATTTTATGTGTTACATTGGGTAGAGGTTATGTGGCTCCATGCAACTATCAAACTCATTGAACTGAAGTTTAGATCTGTCCATTTTGTTATATATAAATTAATCCTCAATAAAATATAAACATGCTCTTTGTAAATATATACCATTCATCAACAGATAAAAAAGGAGTGAAATTATTTGTGGAGGGCAGCAGCATTTTAGAATCCTCCACTACTTCTGTAAGGAATTGGTAACTCCTCTTGCAAACTATGTTACAATGGAGACCAGAGCATTACAAAAGGCAAACTGAGCTAGCAAGCTGAGAGGACCATGCAGTACATACAACAGGAAAGGGCCAGGTGGTCAAAAGCAAAAGTTTAAGACATAAACTTAACCATTTTACAACAGGTAATAACAGCTATTCTTTCATGAATACTAGCTGGCCACTACATAAAACTTATATAGACATGTACAATTAGTTATTCATGCTTAATCTAAGTGCTTAAACATTTTGGATATATTTTTTCCCCTACACTGCCATACTGACATTGTTTCCCTCAATGAATCAATTTTTTTTTTAAAGATTTTATTTATTTATTTGACAGACAGAGATCACAGGTAGGCAGAGAGGCAGGCAGAGAGAGGAAGGGAAGCAGGCTCCCTGCTGAGCAGAGAGCCCGATGCAGGACTCGATCTCAGGACCCTGAGATCATGACCTGAGCCGAAGGCAGAGGCTTTAACCCACTGAGCCACCCAGGCGCCCCTCAATGAATCAATTTTGAAGATCCAACTGAAGAATGCTTTTAAAGCATCAGCTGAAGTCAAAATGCCATCGTGTGGAAGTGGAAATGAGGGTAACCCTAAGAACATATGTATCCTGCAAAGAAGGAAGGATCTTTGACTTGGCCTACTGAAGTTTTCAGAATCTCTATTTTTTCATCTTTAAAATGGGCAAGGTAATACTTCCCTCAAAGAATTTTTTGGAGATTAGAGAAGAAACCATGTATAACATATTAAACACAGTGCTTGGCATGTGCTTAGTGATCAATTTTATCAATTTCTTTTTCTTACCAGCTGCGCTATATCTTCTACAAGGAGAAGACAGGCTTACAGAATTTGTATCTCAATGAGTATAATTAGACCTAATCTTCTAAGAAGTTAGTGTAGAAAATCAAACAGAGTCAAAGTATACTAAATGTAAATCATTTTCTTTTCCATAGAGAAACACAAAAAACTTAACTAGACACTTCTGTGTAAGGAATTGTGCTATAGATTAGCTTCCTTGGACATATAACTTACACAGTATAATAAATTTACATCCAATCTTGATAAGGTCACTTTTTTTCTGAAAGATACAAATGGAGAATTGCTAGTAACTAGCAGTAAAAAATATCTTAGGACATTTATCCTCACCTGAGAAATGTTCCATATTTACTGGACACAGGACTCTGTCCTATAAACTAGACACCTAACAAGTTGGGGATACAGCAAACATTTATTTCCTCTAAAAACTAAACAAATGTGGCAATGTGAACTTCTGCAAAATACATAGAAATTCAAATTTCTATGTGAGCAAAGCCAATTTTGTGACCTAATTATATGTTAGCAGATTGATGGCTATCCTCAGTGTGGTGTTGAAAGAGCCTTGTTCAGTATCTTCCAAAACACAAGTTGCATGGGAAGGAAGGAAAAAAGACAAAATGTGATGTTCTTTTCCTATGTAAATTTCACCCTCTTCTGAGTTTTTTCTGTAACGTATGAAAGACCCACAGTCCCAGCTTGATTCCCTAGGGCTGATTGTGTCTATGTTGTTTCAGTTTCCAGGAAGTTTAAAATAGAGCAATTAACTTCAGTATATATCCAGAAGATATATACTGTTTGAACACTTCACTGTTTGAAGTTAGGCTCTCCTATCCTAGCCACAGGCTTAAATTTCAAGTTCAAGTCCCTACCCAAACAGCTGGATGTTAGAGCTGCCCATTCTGAGAAAACAGTTTCCTCACAAAGAGGAAAATAATAAAAAGGTCACTCTGATTTTAATAATGACCCTGTCATCCACCATACCCCACCTCCCCACCTGCCAAGCATTATCTATCCACCTGCCACAGTGTAAGACTTCCTGCAATGAAGGAGGAGGATGAAGGATATAGGAGGAGGAAAAACAGTCTTTGTGAATGGACAGACTCTTCTCATTGGTTGCAATGATGAATTGCATATCTGCTGAAGTTACTAAGTGAGATAATCAGTCTTAGGTCCAATGTTTAGAGGCACACAAGAACAACCAGTTACATAATGGCTGTATCAAGGGCATAGACGAAAGGTTATAATTTCTCTTTAAAAATATCTAATATTAATAGGTATTTTAAAGGATACGAAATGGCAAAGTAACACATTTATTTGACTGATGAATTCCAAGTAATGATAAATTCAATAGGAATGGGCAAGCAACTTAGTTATCTGACTCAACTCATTAGTTTTTAGTCAGTAGAAAATCTCATTGTTCTGGGTCAGCCTAACATGATCAGTGATTTGTTAGGATCAAATATTTAAACTACTTTTTTTTTTTTTTTTAAGATTTTATTTATTTATTTGACAGAGAGAGATCACAAGTAGACGGAGAGGCAGGCAGAGAGAGAGAGAGAGAGAGGGGGAAGCAGGCTCCCTGCTGAGCAGAGAGCCCGATGCGGGACTCGATCCTAGGACCCTGAGATCATGACCTGAGCCGAAGGCAGCGGCTTAACCCACTGAGCCACCCAGGCGCCCCTAAACTACTTTTAAATACATGCAGAAAATTTATTAATTTTCCAAAACACATACACATATTCTCATTTCTTAGGCCTTAAAAGTGATATGATCTGAAATTTTTTAGGTTAAGTGCTCACAATTATAAATTGTACTTGAAGACCACTTCCTTTGTCCCCCCCACCCCACCCCCAACCCAAAGAAAATCTTAAGAAGTCAGAGAACAAGGGCCAGGATAAAGCCTGTATGTCCATGGGTACTATTAGCATATTAATAAACTGTATTTCTATTTACACTTCCATCGCCGGGGCTAATTGTTAGTTATTTTGAGGAAGAGGTTATGCCTTAATTAACAGCTCTTAGTAAGTGAAAGCTGGTTGCATTTCTTAAGTATGTTCACATTTCACAGTCTTATATCATAGCAGGGATCCAGTTCATCCAATACTTTTATGTGATGACACCTCTGATCAAGGAAGGAAGTCTTTAAAAGACCTTAAATAATTAGCTTCCAGAATAGAAGCCAACAAGAAGCATAATTAATGAGTAAGCTAATTATCTATCCATAAAGCATTAACATCCATGCACATTTTAAATGAGGGAGAGTAAAGGGGATAGAAATACCTTAGGTATCTAAAATTTCTCTCATGTTTCTAAGGAGTTCACAAACTCAAGAGTTTAGGAGAAACATTCATTTCTGTAACATTTATTTCTGTAAGGTCTAGAGGTTCCTAGACCTCTGGCCTTGCCATAGTCTACCCCCAACTATGCCTTGGGACTGCTGGGGGGATTGAATCTGATTGTGTGCTTGGAGGAACAGAAAATCCCACGGCTCCCATCATCCGAATCATTTCTCTGCTTACTAGTCCCCTGCACGGCTGCATCACCTCCTCCCAGTATCTCTTTGAACCATAACCTACATGAGGGCAGAGTTTAAAGTGACATTTTCCCCAGACAAGGTATCGGTGATTCTCTATGTCCAGCAGGACTGCTTAGCCTTAACAGGAACTCTGCTGGAAACTAAAGGCCTCTCGGCCTTCAAAGTGTTCCCTGGCATGTCCTTCAGATGGATCATGAACACTGCCATAGCTCTTCTGCCTTGAAACTGACAGAACTTCACAGAGACTGGAGAAATTTAAAGGAGAGGGCCCCTTTTAAGCCATTCCCTTTTCAGCACCACCCAACAGCATTATCTTCTGTCCCGGAATTTGAAGAATGGCTTCTAGAGACTGTGTGGGGTCCTTGACTGTCTAACCAGGCAGTCTGATTCAGGTGGAAGAAAAGTCAGACACTGAAGGAAGACCGAAGAATTTAGGACGAAAGAGCACAGGGGCTTTACATGACCTCCATGCAAGGAGGCCAATTAAAACGTGTGCCTAGTGCTTCTTGTTACCCTCTGTTTGCTTTGGTGCCAGGAACAACTTCAGGAAAATAGAGGGAGTGTCTCTCTACACAGTATTGTCCAGGAATAAACTGTCCAAATAGAGCACTTTGTCAACCTCCTGTTGTAGAATAATTACAGTATCCAGAAAGTTTTAAAACAGTATAAAAATTCCATCTCTTGTCCTTGCCTTACGCCCACACTATGACTCCCTCAACAACTCCTTAGAACAACAGCAGAAAGATAAACTAAGACATCAAGCCAGCCTTCCTGAGAAAGAGAAAAATCTCTTCTGAAAGCTTTTAGTCCTAACCAATTGCCAGTTTGGCACTAAGCCCAATGAATTGGGCATGGAAGGATGCGGGGGAGGTGGGGGGAATCCTCAGTAAAATATAAACATAAGACAAGCATAAACAAAGTATAAATGCCCTCTTTGAAAAATGCCAGTTATATCCAACCAAACCCAATAGTTTGGAAAAGCCTAACTCCTTCTCTCACTCCCCCCTGAAAAAGAAATAAGTACAAGTACTTACAGTGTCATGAGACTTATCCTTGACATCGTAGACTGTTAGCTTTATTTTGGTCTCCTCATAGATGGGATACTCAGATGGGAATGTGACACCAGTCAAAAACAGTGGGTCTCTTGTTCCCTGCAACAGCACAAGCAGACAACTTTGATTCCATAAAGTAGCAACTGCAGCTGGCAGCATGCAGAGACACATGAGAACACAGCAAGTGTGTCTGAGTCCGTTTGTTTTTCTAGGAAATAGCCCTATTGGAAGAGAGATCTGAATCGCCAACTGATGCTCATGGGCGACAGCAAGGCCCAGAGCCCAAATTCTGATAGAGCTATTGATAGTAAATGGCACGGCATCAGTGTCCGTGCTGCTAACAGTCTGGAAAAACAATTGATTTTCACTGTATGCAGAATCCTTCCTTAAGGTCAGTTGTCAGTCCATTTAGAATAGATTTAATGGATTTGACCTGAAATTCATGCAAATAAGCTAAGATATTGACTGATCAAATTAAAATGAAGCTATTTTCTCATAAACTACCATTTACTTCCTTTCTGTAATGATTCAGTTGAAAGCCATGCTCTGATAATGTCCATTTGTTTTAAGATGTTCAGCTGTGTTTTTTTCTCAGACTAGTCTGAAAACTAATGAAAGAAACTAAATATGATGGATTTGGGCCTATGAAATTACTAACATAGGATGCAGTGCCCTGGATATTTCCATGCCTCAGAATTAATTTTGAGAGAGCTGACATCCAACATTAAATTTTACATCTATATTGCCAAATATCATTGAGATGTTTGCTAGAATTTAGTAAACCAGGTGTCTATGAGTTTCCGAAAGCCCGAGTTATTTATTTAGTCATTCATCCTTTCTCCTTTTACTCAACAAATACTTCTTGTTCAGCTCTGTGTTAGACACTTTGGAAAAAGACAGTCAATAAAATAGCCCAAAACAGCTATGCGTGTTCAAACATAAACAACTGAAATGTGTCAAAACCATTTCTTTTAAGTTTTGACAATATACATATATTTTAAGAATAATGAAACTAGAACAATATTTGAAATTTTTTTTCATAGAAATGAACAATTTTATAATTTTAGTCAAGTTTTTGCTGTATGGATGAGACTATTTTTGTTAATTCAACTACAGCATTAGCTACAAATTATACCAGCATTGGAACCTAAAGTTTCCAAAGGGCATATTCAAGGCTACATGCAGGAACTGGGTCATTCCCATTAGACAAATGAGTCGAGTTCAGTCTGAATCATTTATTCCGGCAGCCAGGCACGGCTGGCACTGAGCAAACCCAGTCTGGGGCAAGCTACTTCGTTCCTTACAGAGAAACTCCTCAGTCAGAACAGACAGGGCTTACAAGTCTGAGAAAAAGCATGCGGAGCTAAGGAGTTTGAAGCACACTTTCTGTAGTCCCAGATGTTCCAGTACTTCTCATTCACTAAGTTCGTGAAATAAGTGTAATGAGAACAAAATAATCAAAAGGGAAACACTTCCTCTTTTGAATCTGATCCAATACAATAACAAGTTTCCTCCCGACACATACTGAATGTTATATTAGTAACAATGAATGTAAATAGGAAATCTCTCATCTGATGAGTAATATTTACACCCTTCAGCTAGAAACATTACAGTTGCTCAAATTAATCATCTACCTTTCTTTGAAAAACATGGTACATTAAAAAGACACACACAAATAGCAAATAATAAAAGTTTCCATCAGCAGACTGAAGAATACAGGAAAAAATGAAAAGTATAAGAACACTTAACTTCTCTGGGGGTACTTTATGATGCTCTTTTAGTCCTTCCAAATTAAGTATTCGTTACATTTAGTTATATATATATATATATATATATATATATATATCCCCCAACTTGGTGATTTAAGGATCCAAAGTGAGATTTTTTTTTTCTCCTTACTAAAGAAAAAGAAGGTCTACGAAAAAGGCAAGCTTTTCTCTCATCTGTTTATTCTGGTAAGTTAGCAATGCTTCATAACCTCAGGTATGCTTTCCTAAATAACAGAGGACAGGAACATAGCACAGCTGCAGGCCACGGACTAACTTATTTCAGCTGTTTGCTCAAAGTCAGAGAGAGGCTGAGAAGGCGACAGCGGGGTAGAGGAAGGCAGACACCCAGCGCGCTCACTCACCTCCACAATTTCCGTGCTCGAGTATCTTGTCAGACCCTGCTCCGCGGGGTGGATGACTGAGATCTGCACCAGTGTGTTCAGCTTCCGATCACGAACGGGAGCCACCAGATCCTTGCATGCTGGCAATGACAGAGCAGAGAGAGAGAAAAGAAACTAGCACCGTGTCTCAGGGAAAACTTCTGTGCCTAGCTGGAAGTAAACTTAGCGACGGCGCTGAATGAAATCTCCTGGGACTCAGGCTGAGTTTTACAGGGGAGGAAGTCCCTTGGAAGTACCTTACAGAAATAGGAAGTCACGTGCTGCAGAGCTGAGAGTTCATTTCCACTGACTACGGTTGCCGCTCCTGCTAGTCTGCACCGCCCTGGGATGCCAGGTCTGACTTGTGACTCCACACACAGCTCTGGGACTTGAGCGACTTTAATTAGTCATGAAACCCTGGGCTTTAATTCACACTCCCAGACAAAGTAAGCTGAGTTGCGCTCTATCCAGGAAACTTTATGCTGTTCCTTATTGACACTGGCGGGAATAGTTCAAATGTACCAGTGCACCCTGTCTTGGCTCTAGCAATCTACTGGCTATGATCAAACACAGCGACAGAAAACTGGGGAGAGCCCCTACCCCACCAAAGCAGCACACAAGCCACAGGCAAGCGGCAGAGGAGGCAGAGGAGGGGTTAGAAACGCCCTGTCTGGGATTCCAGCCAAGTCTGGGAGGGAGAAATGTGGAATAAGGATGGGTTAATTCTTGCCCAGGGGCCACAAATGTAAGAACTTTCCTTTGAGACACCAGGCTCATATTACAGAAGCTTAGCACCATACCATATTTCCTTGAATATCTTCTCCTCCCACAATCATTCCCACAATTCGGGGGGGGAAATCCAAAAATTTATTCCTTTTCAGCATGTCCAATGTCCCTTCTCCCCTGGCTTTGAAATAGTAGTTTTACTACCTGCAGCTGGATGGCTAAGTCTGCTGTAAAGTGTCCTCATCAGAGGAGGTTCGAGTTATGCTCAGCAGGTGTCTTAAGGCAGGCTGGGGGAGACTGGGATCTTCTGTCTGGATCCCTGGGTGAGAAGGAGCTGGGCTCTAGCCCATCCTTAGCCTACACTTCTGACTGCTGCAGGAAGGGACAGAAGGACAGTGCATTTAAGTTATATTCTGTCACCGCAGCAGTTTACAGCACCTTCATCTGCTGGGACAGAGGTACTACGGCTTAAATCCAAAACTTGAAAGCAAAGGGAATTTTAAATGTAATTATCACCTTCAGTGACTTACAGATCATCTCATTTATAGAAGCAGAATGGGATAGAGGAAAAAGCAGGAGTTTTGGGTGGGCGCCTGGGTGGCTCAGTGGGTTAAGCCTCTGCCTTTGGCTCAGTTCATGATCTCAGAGTCCTGGGATCAAGTTCTGCTTCTGGCTCTCTGCTCAGCAGGGAGCCTGCTTCCCCCCACCCCACCCCCCTCTCTCTCTGCCTGCTGTTCTGCCTACTTGTGATTTCTCTCTCTGTGTCAAATAAATAGATAAAATCTTAAAAAAAAAAAAAAAGCAGGAGTTTTGGGATCAAACAGGTCTGTTTTTTGGCTAGTTCTATTAGCTAGGCAATGCTGGGCAAATTTCTTACCTTCTTAACTCTTCTTGCCAGACTTTGAGATCCTTTTTAGTCCTGTATGGTATTTTGTCATGATTTTTCCTTATTTAACCCACCTCTATTTAAATGCCTCTGGCAATACAGGAGAGCTTAGGAAAGCATATGTGGAAAAAGTAACAGCTACAGTTTTACCCCTCCCTATTTTTTTGTTGGAAGCATTTTGCTAATTATCTTTCGATTTCTCAAAACAGAACTTTGAATTACTCTCTCAGTTTTACATATTAAGAACAAGAGGCTTAGAAATAGTAGGGGCTCACATTTCCATTATTAAAACCCTGGTGGTTTGTTTACATCATTCCCCATTATCTCCATTTCTTTTCTTGGCATACTGAGTTCCTCTCCCCCACAATGGCCTCTCTCTTCGGAAGACCCACTGCCATGATTCTCTCTTGTCTGACCCAAGAGATCTACAGTTTTAAGAAATACTGATGCAAGGTTTCAACATCAACATATCTCCGGAAGGGGGAAAAAAAAAGTTAGATTTAGACTTTACTGTTCTTTGATGGTTACTCTGATCATTTCCTCTACTTGCCTTATGAATGTGTTTAACTTCATCACTCATTCGCTTGGTTATCTGTTCAGAGTATACAGCTTTCTCTCCACTTACAGATATTGACTCTATCTGTTCCTGGATTTTAAAGCTAGAGTTTATTTGCTTCAAACACATGCATCTTGCCCTCTTCCTTGGTTGTAACCTCATCTCTACCTGATGAGCTTATGACAACTTTGCTCAAAATAAGTTACTCCTTTTCAGATTTCTTATCAGGCTTGACTGTGGGCTGTGGTTATTTCCCAGAAGTGAGCAGCTGTTCTCCATTTTATCAGTGAAACTCTCAGACTCACTTCTAATAAAAACAGAAAATCTTCATTAAACTGAAATGTTCTGTCCAACCCAATTTACAGATATCCCAATACAGAAGTAAAAACAGCAATAATGGCACTTTGTAATTCTCTATTTTCTGTATCTAAAAACGGGCACAGAAAGCAAAAACTGAACTCACATCTTAGGTAGCCCATACCTCATTTCTTCCCAACAGCCCAGAGGATTTTCTGTTCCCTCATGCCTATGCAGTAAGATATCATGGAAAGACCCTGAGATCATTCAGAATTCCTGAGCTGTATTCCCACATTCCTTATTTTTTAGTTATGTGATGTTATGTAGCAAGCTCTTAGACACTTAATTTCTTCATCTGTTTACCTATCTCTCAGGGTGGAGTTGAAAAAGATTTCAGCCCCTTTTTATCAATAGACTTTTCTATGAAAAATAAAGTTTACCAGTATCATTATACTAATATTTACCAATGTTAATACCAACATTTACCAATATTTAGTGTTTTGTTATTTTGTAAAATGTTTTTTATTGACTCAGTCATATTCAGATAACTCTGTAAACACTATCACCAGGTCCAAGATTTCTTGTTAAATACCAAACTACTGCATGAGTCATTGCATTTCATATAGTGAAACCCATACACACCATGGATGTATACATAGTGAAACTGTCCCACTGGAGGGTGATAAATGATGAGTGATTGGATTGCTTCATGGAGCTATTACTCATTTGATCACCATAAAGTCTAACCTGCATAAGAAATATTTGGTAGCCAATAAAGAAGCCTGGAAACTACATTTCTCAGTCTTCCAACCATTACCCAAACAAAACTCTGCTCTGCATAAATGGCTTTTCTCAACTCAGAAGACTAAAATCACACTTTAGGTTTTGCTTCTCTTGTTCTGTTTTATTCATTTAAGAATTTCTTGAACTAGTAAATGCCTCTCTGAAATCATTCATTCATCTGTCTATCTACTCTCTCTAGATATAGATCTATATCTGTATCTATATATATACATATATAGATATATTTAATGTTTATTATTGCCTTTTTACTGGTTTTGTTTTGGACTGAGCTATTTTAAAATATTCCCAAAGTCCAAAAGAGTTTACATATACAAGATGCTGATAGTTTGGGATTCAAATGTGCTTGTGTCCACTAAATAGTCTGTTTTATTTTTTACTGAAAAGGAAAAAAAAAGAGCAATATAGAAGTAATGAGTATTTTTTTTTAAAGCTATAATTTGAAACTTTTATTTAAGAAAAATAAAACAGCTCTGAGCTACTTGGTTTTTTGTTTGTTTATTTTTGTTTTTGTCTTTTCTGTTAACTTTTCTACAGTAACTAGCAACATGAGGGTTCACTTTCTATTGCCAGTGCTTTGAATGAGATGCCCACCGGCATCCCCAGCTCAGATTCATACAGCAGCCAGACAGCTCTCACTCCATGGAAGGGAATCCTTGGTATAAGTGCAAGGATAAAAATAAATGAAGCTTCAGTATCTCGGGGGAGGCCCAGGCACTGAGCAAACTGGAAAGCCTACGCTGTATTAACAGAGGGGAATTCTACTCAGATTCATTGCCCGAAGAAATGAAAACCCACTGTGGCTTGATTTGAGGATTGGTCCAGGGCTTGAAATCCCAGTCATCACTGTGTAGGCTAAAGCCATAAGAACCACACGACGTACCTCTGTGACTAGATTTGGCCTAAGGACCAGAATTTTCTACCCTCTGCTCTAGATGCTTCAAGCAACTACTTGGAATCTTAGGAAGATAGCACAGACCATCTTTTGCTCTTGTAGTTCTCATGCACGAGGGTGCAGAATCTAAGGGTCAAGGTCTGCACAGTTCTTGTTAAGTTAAATATCGTCTCTCTCCAGAAATTCTGTTTTCATAAAATACCAGCTTCCTTTTCATTTGGCCATCATTTCTAAATCATGTCAAGTCTCTTGAGTCCACCCGGTCTTGCCAGCATTCTAGCCCACTTTGGCTGGAAGCCTCGAACTGTCTCTAGACTCTGCTGTCAGAGAGTTCAGTCCCAGCAATAACCATCAGAAGCAGAACACAAATGTTCATTCAGGTGCCTTTGAATTCGGCAGCACTGGCCAAATCCTAACGTTCTAGGACCTTCAATGGATATGGAGTGTGAGAATAAGCAAAGGTGCCTGCCACAGGCTTCCACAAGGGGACAGGGACCAGTGGGGCCCTATGAATTCACAGTTGACTCCAAGCAGCTCTCTCCTTCTCTTAAGAACTCTTTCTTCTTTGAAGTTAGGTCATTTTTCTTGCCTCACTCCCTTTCATTTCTCTTCTTGCCATTCAGTATCAGTAGCATCTTACAAAGTGTATCCTCTTTCCTCCAGAACAAAGCAATGGCCACAAGCAAAGGAGACAGGGGCAGGGGACTTTGACAAGGATTTTCACATCCCTATTTTCTGTTCTTACATTAGCAAAAAGAAAGTTAAGCTTAGAGGAGAAACCACACAGTATAGCATAAAAAACATAGAAGAATGGCTTTTTCACTTAAGATAATACTATATTTGAAACCTGGATCCAGCCTAAGGGATTATGTGACTTTGGATAAATTATCTCTTTGAGTCTCTATATTTGAGTCTTTAGAATGGATGTAAAAGGACATATTTCATAGATTTGTTATAAAGATTATGAAGCAATGTTAGGCACAGTGATGTTATTAACATTAATATGAATATAGTTATGTCTTGACACAAAAATGGATTTTACTATCCAATATTCTTATGGTAGTTAAATGTTTAAGACAGTCCAGGTTGGTCCTAATTTTGTGTAACTTTCTGGTTTTTCAGTAAAAGCATTTTATTAAATTCATTGCTGTGATTTTGGGGGGGTATTTGCTTGTTTTTATATAGGTAAATAAAAGTGTTTTAAAATCTTTTATGGGATTATTTGTTAATTTCAGATCATAGGTGTCATTAATATGTTGCCTTCTGTGAAATCAAATGTGTACACTTACACTTGTTAATTTTACCTCTGACTAGGCTCTTCCAATGAAGAAACCAAAAACAACAGAAGCTTTATTTTCTGTCTGCCAGGCAGATGAGCTACATGTAAATTTTTGTCAACTCACCCTATGAGCAGGGGTTTAACTGGGAGGTTAGTGTACCTTTATACTGAGAGCAGTGGCTCACAGGGAGGCATTATCTTAACACCTGAGATGTCCCAACCAGTTATGGAAAGACTTGCTCCTCTGCTCTGTGTACTTCCTTCATCAAAAAGGAAGACTGCAGGGGCCCCTGGGTGGTTCAGTGGGTTAAAGCCTCTGCCTTCAGCTCAGGTCATGGTCTCAGGGTCTTGGGATCGGGCCCCACATCGGGCTCTCTGGTCAGGGGGGAGCCTGCTTCCCCTTCTCTCTCTGCCTGCCTCTCTGCCAACTTGTGATCTCTCTCTCTGTCAAAATAAATAGATAAAATTAAGAAAAAAAAAAGGGAAGACTGCAAATACTAGTAAGCTGTCTTTCTCTTGCAATTAAAAATAAATGTTATAGGGGCACCTGGGTGGCTCAGTTGGTTAAGCGATTGCCTTCAGCACAGGTCATGATCCCAGGGTCCTGGGATGGAGTCCCACATCAAGCTCTCAGGCCCATGGGGAGTGTGCTTCTCCCTCTGACCTCCCCTCTCATGCTCTCTTACTCTGTCTTTCTCTCAAAAAAATAAAATAAAATAAAATAAAAATAAATGTTATAGCTAGAATGCAATATAGCCTGATGGAAGCATACCTTCTCCTTTGATGAAATTTTATCTCTTGTTCCCTCTACAGACTCTTCATAGTGAAAATGGAAGGGATATATCCATGCCCTTCAAGAGCCAAAAAGGCCAGGGCATTGAAGATGAGGGATCTTAAATAGAAAAGCAGCCTTATATGGTGAGTGCTGTGACATGTATAAGCCTGATGGTTCACAGACCTGTATCCCTGGGGCAAATAATACATTATATGTAAATAAAAGAAAAGAAAAGCAGCCTTATACAAATAGGGCTTTAGGGAAATAACCATCTGGCTTCTAGGCTCCTTCAACAGCACCATTCTTACTTATCTTACTATGGCTTAGAGAATTAGCCACTTCCCCAAGGCTGTGGGAAAGGCTCTTGGAGCCTAGAATACAGTTTTTTAATTTACTTCTCAAATTCTTTTTGTTTGGTCAGGTTTCTTATAAATGTCACATATATATCTTTCTCCTTGTACTCCAGAAAATTAGATGCCACTAATCAATTGATAAGCCAATTTGGGTTATGTTTCCAGTCCAATAAATTACTGTACCCCATTATATGGTTTCACAGTTACCATCCTATACCAGTGATTAAATCGAGATTACGCAAATTTACAGCATACATTAAAAAATGTAACACTTAAAAAGCCAAACAGCCCTTTTCTAATTGCTTTCCACTATAAAACGTATAATATGCTTTCCTGGTTTTGTCTCTTCTTCCTCTCTGTTCTTTATTCTTCCTTTCTCTGCAGAATTTTAAGACAACAATTTTTGAAGTCTAGGCTGCCAACCTCTACAGTTCAGATCCGCTGAGTGGATTCAGAAGATAGTACTACTTCGTTCCCAGGGCACTGCAATCCATGACAATTCAGTTGTATGCGGTAAAACGGCAGAAAGCAGAGTGTATCTGCTTCATATTAATATCCACAAAATGAGATTTTCCTAAGTAGTTGAGAATACTCTCTTCACTTTTAAATATTTTCTGAAGGCTGCTTCTTAGAAAAATGTGGCTTGATATCATACTGACTGATTTATGGCCATTAATGTATACATTCTATGCACATTCAGTATTCTCATAGAATCTTTAAGAATCTTTAATTCATTGAGTCAAGCATTACATCTTGCCATGCCTGTTCATTTTAGCATATTTTCAGCTAATCAAGGCTACTTTCTGTAATTTTTCTCATTTGGCATTTTCCCTTTGTGTTCTCTTTTCTGCCATCTCAAATTTGCTCTCTAACATATGTTTCTCTCATCACTGTGAAAGAGGAGGTCATTGAAGTCATCACTGTATATTTACAAGATGTGGGGCTATTAGGGTCAGGAATACATCTCTTTTAACCTACCACAGATTTTTCTTCAATTAAGCAACTGTTTGTAAGTCCTTATAGAGAGAGAAAAAAAAAAGTGTTATTTCCCGCTTAACTGTTGTGTGGAAGATTTTAATTAACACATACTTCCCTCAAGAGTATGTAAACCATGCATAACTGCCAACCTAAGAAAATTTGTTGGAAAAATTAAAAAAATATATAAAAGTTGGCATAAAAATATTAGAATGTTTAGAATTCTTTCTCTTCTCCTTTTTTGGTTTTATTTTGTCTTTTAAGACAATGAGTTAAAAAAAAAAAAAAAAAAGGTCCCAAATTCAATATCAGGGCCTGACTTTTCAAGGAGAATAAGTACTTCCCCATAACATGAACCAACAGTATTAATTTTAGGTTTTTAGAAGGTCAAGGGGAAATAAGCAATTCAGTGTTTAAGGTTGAAGATATAAATCCAAGGGGTGCCTGGGTGGCTCAGTCAGTTAACTGTCTTAATTAACTGATTTAGTAACTGAGTTAACTGACTTAACTCAGTCAGTTAAGTGTCTGCCTGTGGCTCAGGTCAAGATCTCAAGGTCCTGGGATCAAGCCCAGCTGTGGGCTCCCTGCTCACTGGGGAGTCTACTTCTCCCTCCTTCAGCTCCCCTTTGCTCTCTCAAATAAATAAATAAAAATCTTAAAAACAAACAAACAAACAAAAACAAGAAATCAATGCACACATACACACACAGGAAAAAAAAAAGCCATCCCCATGCAAGAATGTTTTAGACATACTGAAATAATGCTATATTTTGGGCTCCTATATTACAACAATAAAATGCTAATATCAAACAAATTTTAAGGTTGTTCTCACTTAAGATAATACAAGAAGCATGCAAAGAAGATGGGGGTTGGGGGGCAGGAAACAAAATGTACTGTATACTTACTGTGTCAGGTAGCATTGGGCTTAAACTTTGGTTGTGTTAGCACATGTCCAGAACAATAGTGTGCCTGCTGCTGCCTCATTGTTCCACTAAATTCCATCTCTTTCTCTCTTTTTTTCACTAGACAGTCAGATTTGTGGATCACAACATGTGGCTCAAAGATGAAGACTATATTTATTAATTTGCTTTTTACCAATAGCAGAGTATTCAGCAGTATCTAATAATTTTTCCCAATAACATCATTCTGTTCTGTCTGGTCCTCTGCACATTCAATAGTGATTTAGTTTTGTAACAAGAATTTTAAGACTCTCAATACTCTGATAATAGAATCCAAATAAAACATGAGGAAAGGATGAGACTAATGCCTTAGGGAGGAAGCAGATGACAGCGTTATTGAGGAACATAGGCAATAATTTGCAAGAGGGAATTTAAAAGATTTTGTTAGAGAAACACTGCTTTAGAATTCTTGCTACACTGAGATTTGAGCACTCCTGCTCCTAAATTTCATTATAACTGGTTGAGTTATAAATTAAGCTGATTTCCTTCATGTAAAAAGCTAGATTCACATTATAAGGAAAAAAAGTCCTGATATAATTTTTTTCCCTTTTCCCCATAACAGAATAATATACAAATATGTCACTATATCTTACGCATATCTCTGTGTGTCTTAAATAAAAACATGTTGGCCTTTTAGATGAAAAAAAAAATGGCTGAGAAGATGAAATTCACTTCCTTAGTGTGGAACATTACACATATGAAAATAAACTACCCACTCAGTACCGGTTCTGAATTTAAGTATCACTGAGGAATCTAGAGAGAGAGAAAAAAAAGAACCTCTTCCTGGAACAATGGTGTTCTCGGGAAATGCTCTTTGATTGTCTGTGGTCTGGAGCACTGAAGAAGCCAGCTGTACAGAAGACAGCATATTTGCATATAAAAAGAACAAATTTTGTTCAAATCACTGTTGTCAGTACCAGAAGACTCCCATTCTCCAGCTTGTTCCCAGCTCCCTCAGCTTCTCTTATGTCAATCCTCAGAAAATACTATTTTGTTTTGTTTTTGTGACTATTACCTTGGTGACTGAGACTCCATCCTCAGACAGTTGAATTAAAAACAAGTCTGTGCCCACGTCTCTTCAAGTTTTGATATCCAGCCCTATCTGCTGAAGGCCCCACACTCGTCTGGCCTCATCACCTCACAATGGACATAGACTTAGCTCTTTGTGCGTAAACTCCAGACTCACGTTCCACTTCAGAAACAAGTGCTTGCCGATTTCTGCTGCTCTTTTCAGCAGGAACATGTGTGCAGCTTAAGAAAGGAGGAAAACGTTATTTCAAGAATGCAAGCAGGTCCCTCCGAATACTAAAAGAAATATTGTGAGTCAGTTAATGGAAATCTCTGGTGTTAAAACTAGGATAGTGGAAGTAAGAGGAAACAATCCGGAGAACAACCTTAAGCCTTCTACCTGCCCAGAGGCCAAGAGGGCAACATTTTCCCAGGACTACCAGTTTGACATGGGAACCAATAGGATTCCTATCAGGGTAAGAGGGGGCCCATCAGTGGGTCCAGAAGAGCATGTGGGTTCGTGAGGAGTAGCTTCCAGCTTCTCTATTTTACCTCCAAACCAAGAGATGAGGCCAGTGGGGCTATTGGAGACACTTACAGGAGGGGTGTCAGGAAAGTCAGAGCCTGAATCACCAAAGATGGATGGCAAAGAGAAGTGCACTTAGAGTTGTTGAACTCTAAGGGCACAGAATGATTGATGTCTAGGAGTTATTTGGAAGGCTGAGGACAAATAAAGGAAATAGGGGTCTGGAATGTTGCCTTCAGGGGTTGATGGTCTCCTAAAAGAATCCATTTGTTTGGGCAGGAAGTAGCAAGCAATCTGGAAAGCAGTTGTTCAATCTGGACATCTTTACACACAACACATTGACTCATGGTCTGGCTTTCACCAAACCCTGAATTGAGGCAATTTTTAGACATGCCTTCCCAAACCAAAATATTTTAGAAGAGTTGCATTGTATATATTACACTTAAGGGCTTACATTTTAGGAGGTGTTGCTTAAATTAAGGTAATTAAAAAAAAAATTTCAGGAATATTATTTTTATAAATGTGCTGCACTTAATATCTATATGTGGAATTCCTAGTTTTTTTGCTGTCCCTTGAACTGCTGTCCCTCTAATGCCAAATATTTTACAAGCAGTTTAAAAGCATTACATCAAAGCTTTACATAAATAGAAAATAAGAGGGGAGAAGGAAGAATGGGAGGAATAGATGGTCCTGAGGGGATAGTTAGCCTCTTGTTTTACTTGTCTCCAACTATAACGTCATTTGGGACAGGAGAGTATTGAAGAGCTTGAAGAATATAACACCCCATCTTTCTTGAATCTCTTGAGTCAATCATATATGTGATTTTCCTGTGACAAGAGAAAAATCAGGCTTTCAGGGTGTCAGTTCTCCCATCATAAGACGGTTGACTCACAGGAAGTAAAACAAGGTTTTGGTACAGATAAGCTAAAACTAGAAATGACTAGTGATCCAGGAGACATAGAACATGAGAAAGAAGACAAGCGAGTGTGTAGGTGAGAAAGCAAATGTGGAAAAGACTAAGGACAGGAAGGATCTAATTATTTAGAACAAAATCCACAAGTTCAACACTACGTAGAAAATAGTGTAGCTTAGAAAATTCAAAAAGTAGGAGATAGTGGTTCTAGGAGAATCAGAGTTTGAAGGAAACAAAGAAGATACTTCTTAGAAAAATTGTGATCTCCAAGGCGAGCAGTTCAAACCTAAGGCGCACCAAGCTCCTGCTAGCTGACTGAAGAGGGCTTCAGAGCCTTAGCTATACAGGACGCTTCAGAACAAAGGAGAAGTAGTTTACACTATTCAAATTAAAGAACCACCTTCTCCACTCCTCCAGGATATGTGATATACTAGGTAAGGTAAGAATATGAGATACCCTTTGTTTGAAGGTCTCCTTGATAGTTCTTACTTGTTTTATGTAGTAAGGTTCCCAGTCATAGATCCCAGTCCCAACTGGGTGACTGGATTTGTGATGGAGTCTCATTATTCTCATTTGGAAATGGGGATGGTAATTACAGTTCTCCTCATGGAGAATTTGTGAAGATCTGATTCAACACATGAAAAAAAAAAAAAGGACTAAATTTCTAACAACGTACTAATATTTCTCATTTTCACATATATTTGCTCAAACACCCTGTGAAATAAGAATTATAATCTACAACTTACACATAAAGAATCGGAGTTTGGACAGGGTAAGGGACTAACCCAAGACAATAATTAGAATACTACCTCTCAGTGATCACTTATACATCTAGCACCATTTTTAGTGCTTTAAGTACACTATCTCAGATTAATCCACAACCCCTGCCCCCAGTAAAAATGAATTTTTTAGAGTCACACAGGCAGCCAGTAGCAGAAACAGGATTCAGGTGCTCTCAGGATGACCGCACAGCCCATGCTCTCAAATGCTGCCCTCGTATTATCTTCTCTCAGGGTTATAGAGTATAGGCTTAAAAGTAAGCTCAAATCTCTAGACCCAGAGAATTTCTACTATTTTAGTTGTCTGTTATGCTTCTTGTTATTTGTTTTTGTATGCTTTTAAGAACATCTCTATAAGAAGATTACTTGCTTCGTGATGCTGTCATAACCCCAGAATCTTGAAGTGACTCTGTGAAGAATTTTAGGCATAAAATTCTACACAGGTAAGCAACTGCCACCTACACAGTCTAGTTACAGAATGCCCTTGTTCGGCTCGACCTATGACTGATTCTTTCTGTCAGTTCTTTCTAGAAGATTTCCAAGGGCAGTAAGGCTCTATCCCTCCTAATAACTTGTTAATAACAAAATACCAATGATTAAATAGTTGTGTTTATTGGGACTTTTTTTTTTTATTTTTTATAAACATATAATATATTTTTATCCCCAGGGGTACAGGTCTGTGAATCTCCAGGTTTACACACTTTATTGGGACTTTTTAAATGAGTTACTTTTTACAAATAATTGTGTTAGCAATAATTACAAAAACATTTCAAGGGCATCTCTAAATATATACACTTATTTTATGAAGAAATATGAAATGAAAAAACAATGGCGTTCATGCATGCATTCAGTTCATGGATATTTATTGAACGTCTAAATGTACCCAGCATGATTCTAGGTGACAGTTTCACAGCAGTGAACAAGAAAAGAAGTTCCCTATTTAATGGAGCTTATACTCTAGTGGGACATGAAGTTTAAAATAATAATTTAATGAGAATTTTAAACAGGGTGTTTAAAGTTGAGTGTTGGGAGGGAGGGTGGATCAGGAAAAGCTTCTCTGATGAGGTGATGCCAAGGAGCCAGCTCAGGGAGGACAACAACTGCGAAAACCCAAATGTTTGGCTTGTTTGAGAAGCAAAAAGAAGACCAAGGTCTATGAAGAATGAGCTAGAAGGTTAGCATAAGTATGGTGAGAATGGCCTGCTTCTCAAGATCTTTATAAAATGTGATAGGATATTTCAATATTATTCTAAGTGAAATGGAAGCCATTGGAGGATTTTATCTAGGGATGTGAACAAATCACACCGATAGATTGAAAAGATTACTGCGGCTCTTCTGTCGGGTGGGGACCATGCAAGGAAAGAGCAGATGACAGCTTCCCATAAGGACTCCCCTAACTGGCTCCCGTGAGAGCTGATACCTGCTCAGAACTGAACAAAAGCAGTAGCAAAGAAAGGAGTTGGTCAAATTCAGAAAATATTTTCAACATAGAAATTATAGGACTTGGTGATGGATTTAATGTGAGATTAGGGGAAAAGAAGATTCAAGAAAGGGTTATAGTTTGGGGACTGGCATAACTCAATGGATAGTGATGCTCTTTATGCAGCTGGGCATCATGGAGGAACAACATTTTGGGAGGGACAGGAATTAGAATCAAGAAATCAGCTTTTAGATGAACAAGTGGAGAGAGCTACCAGCTGGTTGAAAATGGGAGTTGGGGGGCGCCTGGGTGGCTCAGTGGGTTAAAGCCTCTGCCTTTGGCTCAGGTCATGATCCCGGGGTCCTGGGATCGAGCCCCACATCGGGCTCTCTGCTCAGCAGGAAGCCTGCTTCCCCCTCCCTCTCTGCCTGCCTCTCTGCCTACTTGTGATCTCTGTCAAATAAATAAATAAATAAATAAATAAAAAAGAAAATGGGAGTTGGGAGCTCCATGGAAAAGTGAAGGTAAGAGTTACAAATTTTGGAAACAAAATAAATGTTGCTTAAAGTCACTGACTGTGAAATTGCTTAGAGTGAGAGGGTATTTAAGTTTCATGTGGCATTAAAGCTCATATTCTGAATTTGGACAGGTTTTGACCTGGGAATACCTTTTTCCTTAAACGGACTTCTGAGACCTTACCACTATAGATAACAGCCAAGAACAATCTTTTGTCCTTGGTAAAGTAGAGGTAATAGGAGAGTAAGTGGTAGAACACTTGAAAAGCTTGAACATTTGAAAACATAATGCAGCTTTCTCATGCTTGGTCTAAGACCACAGGCAGGTCACTTAACTCTGAGAATCAGTTTCTTCCATTGTGAAATGGGCATAGTCCCACCTTTGCCAATTGCAAAAGGTCAAAGCTCAAGTAAGAATCATTTGGGAAAAGACTGCTTTGTACATTAGAAATATGAAGGGACTTTTCTTTAATCCTGCGTTTCACTCTACTAGGTCTCTTCTCTTCCCCATGGCACGGTTCCCAGGTGGCCGAGGATACATTTGGATACCATCTGCTCCACAAGAAGGCTGACTGATAAATTTCAGTCACACAGATAGCAGCATCAGGGGATCTTGCTGCCTCACAACCTCTGCGGATTTCAACTTTATGCAAAGCAAAACCACCTAATGAACAAAGCCCCTAGGTAGTCCTAATTCCCCAATTACCCATAAGTAGCAACAGATGCTGCAGAGGTAGACCTGTTCCAGTGACCAGCAGATCTCAGTAATTAGACAATGGAAGGACGAAAGTAATGAGGTAAATCACACAAAAAGAGTAATAAACTAGATCGGGCATGTTGATCAGGGATAAAAGACACAAATAAAGGTGGAAAGTGAGCATTTTTAAAAGCCCATCTAATTTAACAAATAATTCACGAAACGTATGTGAAGAATCAGTTTTGGCCTGGGAAGGAAGACCTGGTCAAAGACCTCCTTTAATCGAAAAATCCTATGTTGTATTACTCAAAAAGAAATGTGATGAGAATAAACATACTTTATTACCACATAACTTTAATTAAGTGATACGGTTGCAGCAAACAGGAAGTGGGAAGAGAAGTTTGATTTCTCATATACTTCTCCTTTATTAACGATGTCACAGATCTCAATTTCTGAAGAGTGCCAAACTAGAATCTAGACCAGTGTCAACGAGAACAGGCTGTGCTCCGACCGCAGCAGACATTCAATCCTGAGACTCTAGAAACCACTACCCACACAACAGACCTATTAGGAAGTTCTAATTGGTTCATTTTCTCTTCTGCCAGTTAAATCTCTAATTATTTCAGCAGTACAAAAACATAATGCAGGTCATAGATAGCCTTTAATGTCTTCTCTTTCCCATTTCTGCACTTTTAATACTCAACCACAAAGAACATGGCCTTTGGAGTTAAAATCTATATTCTCCTCCTCCTAGCCTTATACCCTTGGGCAAGTGACTGAATTTATCTGTGAAACATGAATAGTGAGAAGCACCTAAAGGGTCAGTTGTAGAAACAGAGATAAAAAATGGCCTAATAACTGGCACTTAGAAGAAGTTCAATAAATGGTGGCAATTATTATTCCCCAAAATATAGTGTTAAGACCTCCTGCTCAAAGAAGTTCTTATTGAATACTCACCCAAGGTTATATTCCAAATAATAAAGCTTAACCAGTCATTAAGTATATGTCAGATACTAGTTTAAGTGCTTTATGTACATTACCTTACTTAATTCTTATAAGATAGATCTTATAAGGTAGATACTGATCTACAAAACAAAATCTTATAAGGTAGATACTGGTACCCTTCCCATTTTATAGATAAGAAAACAAAGATTCAGAGACACTGTGTAATTTTTCTAAGGTCAAGTAGCCAGGTGGTTACAAAGACAGGATTCAAATGCTTGTAGTTGGCTTCACACTCCCATCTCTTAACTGGTGAATATATTGCCTCCCCACTCAGACTGTAGACTGAACTCTGAGCCTGAAATGCAAATCCACTTCTATTTGTTATCTATTATTTTTGTTGTGCTGTTGGTATATGGTTGTTTTGAAAATGTCTCCTCAAATATATTGCAAGTTAACCGATGCTGTCAAAATTGAGGTAGCTTAAAGAAAGGGAAGAGTCTTCTTCTTTTTTTTTTTTTTTTAAGATTTTATTTATTTATTTGACAGACAGAGATCACAGGCAGGCAGAGAGAGGAAGGGAAGCAGGCTTCCTGCTGAGCAGAGAGCCCGATGTGGGGCTCGATCCCAGGACCCCGGGACCATGACCCGAGCCGAAGGCAGAGGCTTTAACCCGCTGAGCCACCCAGGCGCCCCAGGGAAGAGTCTTCTGTTTGCAAACTCTAAACAGGTAGACAGTTGTCAGGGGCACAGCATGGCCGCAGAGTTTACTGAGTCCAGCTCAGCATGGCTAAGCCTTTTTTGAATTTCATCTAGCATAACCCCAAAGTCAGTAAGATTCAATTGTTCCTGACACCCAAATACAATTTGCTAGCAATAGACAATGTTTAAAGGGTTGTGTTCATTTAGAATTTTAAATCCAGTTTCTAATAAATGTGCAATGATTATAAAATATTGCAACAGAATTCCTAGAGTCTTAATTTATTTTTGTTGTGGGATTATAAGTAATAAAGAGGGATACATAAGTGAGTATTAAATGCATCACCTTGGAAAATGAGCTCTAGATTTTTGTTTCACAAAATTTGCTACTCCCTTTTCCTGAATTGTCTCGTTTTCCTTCTATACCAACTGAAATCCTGCTTATCCTTCCAGATCTGGTTCAAATGCCACTTCTTCTGAGATGTTGTTCTGATGCCACAGTTATATTTAATTACCGTTTACTCAGTATTTCTATAGTTGTCAGTGTATACCTTTTGCCCATATCATAATCTGCCTAGCATTGTAGTTGTCTGTCTCCACCACCTCCTAGAAAGTCTTGGGAAGCAGGAATCATTAAGAAAGGGATATAGCCTGGTGGTTAAAAGCAGGAGCTTCAGAATCAGAACACAACTTAGATCCTTTCTTTCTTTCTTCTTTCCTTCTTTCCTTCCTTAGTTCCTTCCTTCCTTCCTTCCTTCCTTCCTTCCTTCCTTCCTTCCTTCCTTCCTTCCTTTTAGAGAGAGAGAGAGAAAGGATGTGAATGGGGGGAGGTGGGGCAGAGGGAGAGAGAGAATCTCCAGCAGCTTCCATGCCCAGCTTGGAGACTGACTCAGGGCTCAATCTCCTCACCCAGAGATTAATACCTGAGTAGAAATCAATAGTTGGACACTTAACTGACTGAGTCACCCAGGTACCCCCTCAACTTGGATCCTGACTTTGTCACTCAACTTTCATAAGATCTTTGGAAAGTTGACCACTGGGAATTTTAGATTTTTTAGCTCACAAATGAACATAATATAGGAGAGAATGCTCTGTATTCAGATTCCTGGGTTCAAATCTTGGGCTCATTACTTGACCAGTTCATGCCTGTTTCCTTTCCTATAAAACAAAAGTGACTGATAATAGAACAATTATCTCATAATTAAATTGTGAAATTTAAAGTAATCAATTTATGTAAATTACTGAGGACAGTGTATGGTAAACAAACACTTGATAAATGTTAGTTATGTTTAGTGTTATCACCTTGTGGAGTTGTGGCGAGGAAAACAGGGCATTCTGTTTGTAAAGAGGTAACCACCATTTCATAATACCGTTAAGTATCATAGATTCTCAGAAAATGGTAGCTACTCCTGTGCTATTACTGTGATCCCAGCACTTTGTACAATGCCTTGTATTTAGAAGGTTCCCCGAATATTATTCAGTGGAAAACCACGTTTTGTAAGGGAAGTATCATACTGCAAGAATCAAGAGAATGGGGGCGCCTGGGTGGCTCAGTGGGTTAAGCCTCTGCCTTCGGCTCAGGTCATGATCCCAGAATCCTGGGATCGAGCCCCGCATCGGACTCTCTGCTCAGCAGGGAGCCTGCTTCCTTCTCTCTCTCTCTCTGCCTGCCTCTCTATTTGTGATCTCTGTCTGTCAAATGAATAAATAAAAAATCTTAAAAAAAAAAAAGAATCAAGAGAATGGCCATCTATGTATGATGAAGCAACAAAATAGGACAAGCACAGACATGATCTAATTTTTACTAGATACTTCTATTATGGCTGGAAGATGATCTTACAGCTTATAAGAATGAATATCTTATCAGTAAAAATTAAATACAAAAATATACTTCTGTGCTTGATATTCCCTTTAGCTGGAACAGCATACTGTGTATAGGGTGAAAATACTAAAGAAGATAGACTAAAATCTTCCAATTTCCCATTAGAACTTTAAAAAAAGTCAGAGCTTTATAGTCATTTATAGAACACAGACCAACAGGAAAGTAGAAGTGTGAACATAGGAGAGAATTGGTAAGTTTGGCCTCCTAGGATTTTTTTTTCTTTTAGAGAAACATATAAAACAATTCCTGATTTATAGCAATTCATAAAGTATGAATGGACCTGACATGCAGGTTAATGAAGGCCCTAGCAAGCTATAAAAGCTGTGTCTATAAAGAGATGAGACTGTTTTTGTGCAGCTTGTCAGTCTGAGCACATTTTAATACACATTTCAAATTCTGAATGCAGAAAACTGATAGCATAATTTACATGACTTTCTGGGGTTTGTTGTTGTTGTTGTTGTTGTTGCTGGTTTTTTGTCTTTTTTCCTCTCTACCAGGCTATGAGAAATAGAATGGCTCTATACTCAAAATCCAAAGTCAGTGCACATAACCTTATATATGATCCAACAGTAGAACAAAGTATTTAAAATCAACACCCTCTTGGGCAAAGGCTTAATAACCTTCCTTTCTGAAATTCACTCTAATATTTGAATTTACCTACCTAGGGACATCTTGTCATTGTGCCATAATGTAATGTTGTGATAAAACTGAATTTTAATTACTGAATTCTAGGATGATACACACCATGTACCTAGTATAGCTGTACAGTGGGTTGCATATCCATGAGACTGCTTTTTTTAATCTTCATTTCCATAGAAAAATAGTTTTCACAAGTGGTAAATTTCAATTTGCCTATTTAGTCACATTATGTATGGCAGAAATGGCATGGCTTACAGAGTGAATGTGAAGTTAATTTTTTATAAAACGCTTGGAATCACTAATTTTTCTATATATACCACTATTCGAAAAGACCAAGAAGTAGATGAATCAAGAATCAAGTCTGAGAACACATTTTCCATTTTCTCTTCAAGGAAGACAAGTTGGCTGGCCTTTCTATATAAAGCTTGGTATAATATTAAATAAGTATTTAGTGCATGCCTTTTGCATGTGTATGTTCTGGATTTGAAGTCTTTATCTTGTTCCAAGCACCAAGAGTCTGTTTATGCTGCTCTCCTAGTCTGGAATGTAATTCCTCTTTTCCTCTTCCTATTCTTAATCCTATTTTCATACTTGAAGAATTGATTTCAGTTAGTCTTCCTTAGGAAGACTTTTTTGACTCTTCTTCCTATACTGGTTTGATTCTTTACACAATCTCTTTTATTATTAGAGAACCTAAAAATCACTTAGCTTTTAAAGATCTCTTAATGATTTCAGGAGTCTTAATTTGACCTCTCTAATTATACAATGAGCTAATTGGAGACAAAAAGTGGAATTTTACTCCTTTAGCTACGCCCTTTTTGTTGTTCAGCTTACTCAGGTTATTCATTTTTATGTTTTTATTTTTTTAAAGCTTTTATTTATTTATTTATTTATTTGAGAAAGAGAGCATAAGCAGGGGGCAGGGGCAGAGGGAGAGGGAGAAGCAGACTCCCCGCTGAGCAGGGAGCCTGATGCAGGACTCGATTCCAGGACCCTAGGATCATGACATGGGCCCAAGGCAGACGCTTAAACAACTGAGACACCCAAGCACCCAGGTTATTCATTTTTTAAAATGACAACACCTGATTATAACATCTAAATGGGCACATTGCAGAGATTTTGGGAAGATATGAGAAAGTAGAACAAAGAAATTAAGAATTCTACTAACTTGTCATAACCACAGTTAAAGACACTCATACCTATCTTCCAATCTTATTCTTTTGTGCGTACAAAGAGAGTTAAATAAGGGTCATGTTGTACATGTAGTTTGTTATTCTGCTTTGACAATTTTTATATTCTCTTGTTCAATAAACTATCTTTCTGACAGATCATTCTTATGATTTTATGGTATTCCCTCTTAAGGCTGTATGTTTCATTATAAAAATTAAACAACATATGTTGATTGACTCTTGAGAATAAAATACAGTGGCCTGTACTTTCTTTTTTTTTCTTTTTTCTTTTTGGCCTGCACTTTCTTTCACCCATTCTGAATTTGAGGTGTTAGCAGAAAAGTCTAGAAATGGAATGATAAAATGGAAATAAAGAGAGTTAACTATGTCTGAAAATATATGATGATATATGACCATGTTGCCAAGAAAACAGATTTATTTCTACATTGTCTATTATTGATTTTTATCTATGACAGCTTTCACTATCTTACTATGAAAATTATAGCCATTGCTATAGACTTCTCAATTTTAGAGAAAACTGAAAAATGAAGTGAGTCTCTGTTAAATAATTTGAGCCTCAGATTAGTCTGATTTTATGTACTAATAAAACCTGTAGGGGAGGAGTTGATCTATTTTCTTTCAAGAGGAAAAAGTCTCTGGAAAAAATCATCCCATAACTTAAATATGGATTCTTAAAAGATGAAATAGTTTTACAAAAGGTAAGGGATTTAACAATTTGTTGGCTTTGAACCCTTTCTCTCTCTCTCTCTTGCTCACTAGAAGCTTGGCAGCACCCAACAGCCAGGGCAGATCCTGCTACTCTGTAGTTAGGGAGCGAGGGAGACTAGAAGAGGCCATGGAGCCAGGATCTCAGTGGATCAGTATTTCTTCAATCCCAGAATTCTCCTAGTCTGACTTTGGCATTCCAGTCATCCAACAAGTGGTTCTTCACTATTCTGCCATTTCCTCTGAGGCCTTTTTTTTTTTTTTTTTTAACTACAAGACCAGATCAACTCCTAACTTGGTTTCATTCGTGATCATACCAGCAACCCAATTCATTACCCTTGAGCCCCAGTATTCCCATTCTTACAACCCTATTACCTGCTGCATAAATATTTACTATAGTCAGGCCCTCCCGCTGAGAAAGTCACTTGGGTCTTATGTTTGGTATGGACACTTTCCAAATAAGTTTCCACATTCTAAGTCCCTTCAGACACACAGAGGCCTTCTTTGACTTTTATATCTAAAATAGTCCCACAAGTCACGAAATGACAGATGTTGGCAAGGATGCAGAGAAAGGGGAACCCTCTTATGCTGTTGGCAAGCTGGTGCAGCCACTCTGGGAAAGAGTATGGAGGTTCCTCAAAAAGTTGAAAAGAGAGCTACCCTACGACCCAGCAATCATACTACTGGGTATTTACCCTAAAGATACAAATGTAGGGATCCGAAGGGACACATGCACCTGAATGTTTATAACAGCAATGTCCAAATAGCCAAACTATGGAAAGAGCCTAGATGTCCATCAACAGATGAATGTATAAAGAAGATGTGGTATATATAAATACAATAGAATATTATGCAGCCATTAAAAAAAAAACACCCCAAAATCTTGCCATTTGCAATGGCATGGATGGAACTAGAGGGTATTATGTTGAGTGAAATAAGTCATTCAGAGAAAGATAATTATCATATGATCTCTTCAATATGAGGAATTTGAGAGGCAGGGCAGGGGATCATTGGGGTAGGGAGGGAAAAAATGAAACAAGATGGTATCGGGAGGGAGACAAACTGTAAGAGACTCTTAATCTCATAAAACAAACTGAGAGTTGCTGGGGATAGGGGAGTAGGGAGAGGGTGGTTGGGTTATGGACATTGGGGAGGGTATGTTGCTATAGCAAGTGCTATGAATTGTGTCAGCCTGATGATTCAGACCTGTACCCCTGGGGAAAATAATACATTATAAGTTAATATAAAAAAATAAAATAAAATAGTCCCTACATCTCCCAAGTCAATTACATCTCCCCCAAACATGTTCTATAGAGTTGTTCTGTTTACTATCTACATAGAACTTAACACTGCTTGAAATTATTTACTTACAAGTTTTCTATGCTCTCAATGCAATATGTATGAATGAATGATTTGTATTGTTAGAGATTTCACTCCAGCATCCATGCCTTTTCATTCCTATCATAATTGACACTGAGGCTGCTGATGTCTACAATGTGTCTTTCAATGCACCCTATATCTAGTCATTGGCTTCCATTAGGTATCAGTCATCAAGGTATAAATTATTTTAAGAATATAACTTCATAGTGTCAAATAAAGAACACAAAGAACACATTCACCACACTCACACACACACACACACACACACACACACACACAAGCCATCTCTTCTATTTTAACATACATTAGTAGCTACTGTTTTGGATTTATAATATGTAGTATCCACATAAAAATATGAAAACATATGCATAAGTATTCTATTGACTTTGGAGCCAGTAAATGAAGATGTATAAAAGCATAATGATGTATGAAAGCATCATTTATAAGTATAACTGGGAAGATAAACCTAAGAAATAGATAATAGTTCTTTTATATCTTTGTTAAGATTTGTCTTCTCTATATATTTTCCACAGTGGTTTCAAAAGAAATGTACCCAGATTTTAAGAAGTGATCTCTCTTTTCTTCCTTCCTTCCTTCCTTCCTTCCTTCCTTCCTTCCTTCCTGTCTTTCTCTCCTTCTTTCTTTGTCTCTCTCTTTCTTTCTTTCTTGGAGAGAGAGAGAGAGAGAGAGAGCATATGCAAGCAGGGGGAGGGAGAGGGAAGGGCAGAGAAAGAGACAAGCAGACTAGCCTGCTGAGCAGAGAGCCTGAGGTAGGGCTCCATCCCATGACCCTGAGTTCTTGACCTAAGCTGAAATGAAGAATTGGGTGCTTAATCCAGTGAGCTGCCCAGGCACCCCAGGATCCCTCTATTCAAATGTTTACTTTGTTAAAATAAAAAAAACAATTTTATTAAACTGTAAGAAAATCTGTGTTCTCTTGAGTTTTTAATTATTTCCCTCTTTGTGGACATAAAAAAGGTATCAATGTATTTAAATGAAAGAATGAGAAAAATGTGGAAGTAAGGTTGCAGATGTAAGGGTGAGTTACATAATTTAAATCAGTAAACCACTAGAAATGTAATGGCAATAGACCTGAAATACTCACTTTTTCAGTAAATGCCGAACTTGTGTTCTCAAGACATTTTTAACCAATTAGCTTGCTCAATTGACTAAGTATCTCCTACCTCATTTACTTGAATAAAGATGTAGCAGAGGAACTTCAGCAAGATACAGCGATTTTATAATGGCATACAGACGAGGCAGAAACAAATCCTCAATGGAAAATAACATAGAAAGCAATATGACACCTAGGAAAATTAGTGTAGCTGTTTTCCCAATTTAAAAGCAAAATCATTGAAATTCTCAATTTATTTAAATATTTTGGCAAGAATCAAGACTCAAATATCAATAATTTAGTTGAAAGATTAGGTGGAACAAAAGCCTCTGACTTTAATTCTCTAAAATTTTTTTTATTAAGATGTCTTTTTTTAATTAAATGCATATGCATTTTTAAATAATGACAAAAATACTTAAGAAACTATTATTCTCTCATTATTATGAAGTTAACTAGTTGGTGAGTCATAAAGAATATGTGGGATTAAAAAACTCAAAGAAAAATGTACCAAAAAATACAGTAAAACGTACATGAGTTTAATTTTAATGTAGAGTAGTTTTTTAAAGTCTTTTTTTTTTTTTTTAATTTAAGAAATACTACGATTGAGGAATTTAAAATGCTAGAAGCATAAGAAACAGTTTAGGGAAATTCATCATCCAGGATCAACAACACAATTTCCTGAAGACTCTAAATAACTTTGTTTACTTATAAGGCATTTTTTTTTCCACATGATAAGATAAAATTATCTTTGTTAAGAATTCTAGTGGCTTTTTTGAATAAATATGATAAAAGAAAATTGAAGTTTTTTTATGAGAGGAATATTATTATGAACAAATTCTCACAGTTGCTCCTCTCTTAAGTCTTTGATTTAAAGCCAGAAATATAAGTGACGACAACATTGTCATTGAATTTGACTGGGCTTTCAAAACAAAACAAAAAAATATAGCTAGGTCTTTGAACAAGACAGATAACTTCATTTGAAAAAGAATATGCATTTGGCCTAGGCTCCCTGTCTCTTGAAAGCTGGTCTCCATGTTTGACTAACAACCTCTCCACCAATTGTCTTTGCCGCCTTCAGGTTTCACCTTGTTCTCCAGGGTGTAAATAAGAAGGTTTTATCTGTGTTTTGAAATACACTAAGTTACTCTAACAAATCTTTACTCCTTGAAATCCTACTAAAAAAGTAAAGAAGAATTTCCTCCCTTAAAAATGAAAGGTAAATAGATAAAGTCTCAAGGAGCAAGTTATATTGAGTCAAGAGGTACCTAGGCTGCTTTTGCTACTCAGCTCCCTTTCTGAAACAAGTTATTTCTAAATCTGACACCATCTGAGAACTCTCTAGAAAAAAATACATATAACTGTTTAGGTGTTACCACAGAAATTTCCTGAGTTTTCACATTTGTTTCTTAATACCTGGGAAAACAAAAAAATCCAGATTCCTTAACTTACAGCACATTAGCTACATTTGTAACAAAAATTTTTTAAATGAATTATGCCAAAGTCTAGAACGCTGACAACACTAAGTGTTGGTGAAGATGTGGAGTAACAGAAACGCTCATGCATTGCTGGTGGGAATGCATAATGGTACAGGCACTTTGCAAGACAGTTTGGAAATTTCTTGCAAAACTAAGCATATTCTTATCACATAACAATGTGTTCCCTGGTGTTTATCTTAGGATGTTGAAAACTATGTCTACACAAAAACTTGCACACAGCTTTATTCATAATTACCAAAATTTGGAAGTAACTAAGATATCCCTTATTAGGGATCCCTTAGTGAGTAGACAAATAAACTATGCTACATCCAACCACTGGAATATTCTAATGAACTATCAAGCCATGAAAAGACATAGAGGAAACTTAAATGCACATTACTAAGTGAAAGAAGCCAATCTGAAAGGGTTACATACTGTATGATTCCAACAATATGACATTCTGGAAAAGACAAAACTAGACAGACAATTAAAAAATATCAGTAGTTGCCAAAGGTTAGGGGAGAGAGGGATGGACAGTCTGAGCACACAGGATTTTTAGGACAATGAAGATAGTCTGTATGATATTTTAGTAGTAGATATATGCCATCATACATTATCCAAATCTGTAGGATGAATAACAACAAGAATGAACCCAAATGTAAACTATGGACTTAGAATAATAATGATGTGTCAATATAAGTTCTTTAACTGTAACAAATGTACCACTCTGATAGGGGAAGCTATGCATTTATGGGGCTAGAGGGCATACGGAAAATCTCTGTACTTTCTGTTCAATTGTGCTGTGAACCTATTATATATAGTTATTATCTCAAAAAAGTTATACTTCAAAATATACTTCAAAATATAATATATATTATATAATATATATATAAAATATTTTGAGCAAAGGGTATAAATTTGAAACCTATTTCATCATATAATGAAAATATATATTCAGAATAATTGAGACTTCAAACCACTAAAAACTACTATAGATAGTAAATGTACGTATTTCAATTCTCCCATAACTTCAGAAAACATGTATATTAATATTTAAAGATTTAGATATCTGGTTTCTGTATAGGAAATTGAATACCTGTATTATTACTCTATAAAACCTCATTGTTTTCAAAACATTTTAGAATTATAAAAAGGAAAAAACCCTCTCTAAATGGTTTATATGAACCACGTTTTTACCCTCTTCAAATACCATTTTGCAGCTAATTCCCGAATGACATTTTGCAGTCATGCAAATTCAGACACAAAGCAGGTCCCACTAACTAGCTAAGCAGTGGATCAGCCACAGAGTGAACATTTTTAACTCTTCCTTGGACCAAGTTACAAATTTCTACATGTGACAGATCTTTAAAGTTGCTTAAGCAAATCAAAGTTTTGAATTATAGTGATATTCGCAAATATTAAGGATCTGTCCACAAAATCAAGGTGGAAGAGAAAGGAAATTTTTCAATATGTGACATTGAAAAAAAAAGGCAGGAACCTTGTATATGGCATAAAGGAGCACTACATGAGCTCAGTCTCCAGTTCAAGGAGGAAATAAACATGGATTTTGAGAAATGTTGGTTAGCAGCAAAGTCTAGTCACTATATTAGGATGAGCGCTGGGCTCCAGATCTGTGGTCAGCTGACCTGATTGAGAGGTACAACTCTGTCACCACTGAACCCTATACCCTTGGGTAGTGAACTGACCTACTCCACAGCTTAGATTCTTTACTTACAAGTTGGGAGAAGTGACATCACATAGAATGATCCCCTCCCCCAGCTTTATCATTATTATTATTATTTTTTAAACTGACATATAATGAAAACAGTGTTGTGTTAGTTGCAGGTATGCAATATAATGATCCAATAATCTCAAAACATTTCTCAGTGCTCATCATAAGTGTACCCTTAATCTCCTTTATTATTTTACCCCTCCCGCCACCCACCTCAGAGTAATACCTTAAAGAATGAAAGCTTTTTATAGAACAATGTTCATAAAAGTTTGTAAATTATATAATGATATAAGTAGTAATATAATGATATAGGCACCTAAGGTTATAAACTATATATATATATATATATATATATATAACTATTCTATTTATCAGTATAAATAAGACAGAATTCCTTACCAAGGATGAACTCCAACTGTGGTTCATTTGGCGTCTTCTGAATACCTATAAATAATGAGTAAGAATTCAGATGAAAAGTATTTAACTTATTATCAAAAATATGTCAATACATCTTACTATGCTTCACCCTGCCCAGAATGTATAAACACATTATTTGGCAGAAAGAATTATCTCAGTTAATTGTCCAAATTTATAAGCAGTCTGTTTTCAGGGAGTACATATTTGTAGCAGAACTAAATGTGGCTTTTGACAGTTTTGACTGATCTACTTAGCTCTTTGGCTATAAAGAAACTGAAAAAAATAATTGTTTTTTATAGCTTTGATAAGTTTAAAATGTATTATTCAATTGTTATTTTCTCTTAGATGCATATAGACAGAGGCAAAGCCTTTAAAAAGATGACCTCACAAAAGTACTCTCATACAGATTTTTCTTTCAAATCAGTCCAGCCTGCTGTAAATTGTAAATTATTAATTAAAGAGCTATCTCTAATAAGGTGATGAAAGACATTATGGTGGTGGTTATTCTGCCAACTTACTGATAGCTCAAATCAATGTTCTGCTAAATGTCTCTATTCCTTTTTTCTTGATTTTTAAGAAATCTAATAACATGGCTAAATGATTTAGAGTGAAGTGAAGGGATAGTCTGAGAACAAAAGTAAGGGCTGAGAACATGTAGTGGTTACAAGGTAGCAAGATCAGGCTGTGGCAAGTGATTATGTGCTATAATATGATAATGTGGATATCTGATGGCCACACAAATCTCAGGGGCTTCTAAACAAAAGTGGATGAGAACTTGGATGCCACTTCTTATTATGTCTCATGGGTGGCCAAACTAGCAGATAAAATTTATGTAAAAGTAAATCATTTGGTAGTAAATGTAAGGACATTACTAAAATAATTTTCTTATTTATTTCTACTGGTATATTTACCAAATACAATTTAAACTTTGTACTACTAATACATTGTTAGAACTACCTCTTTGTATAAAAACTATTTTTTATTTACAGGGTTAACACTTTAAAAAATATTTTATTTAGTTGTCAGGGACTAAGAAAGAAAGCAAGCACACAAATGGGATAGGTGGATGTCTTAGTGGCTCAGTCCCATATGGGCTCCCCGCTCAGTGGGGAACCTGCTTCTCCCTCTCCCACTCTCCCCTGTTTGTGTTCCCTCCTTGGCTATCTCTCTCCGTCAAAGATATAAATAAAATCATTAAAAAGACAACAACAAAAACAAACAAACAAACAAACAGGAGAGAGATGCAGGCAGAGAGAGAAGCAGACTCCCCGCTGAGCATCAAACCCCCCCCCCCATGCCTCCATGTGGGGCTGGATACCAGAACTCTAGGATCATGACCTAAACCTAAGGCAGATGCTTAAGCAACTGAGCCACCCAGGCATCCCGAGTTAACACTTTTTTGCATGATAACCATTTATTTTTTTCTCCTGTTGACATTTAATAATACCATGGTTAAAAATTTTACACTTTCCAAGAGAGATGAGAGTGACAATCATTAGGTCGATTTCTGTTCAAGTAGTGTGATTTTTTTTAAAGTTATTAACAACTGCTGTAAGCTTTGACAACCAAATTTCTTAGAAAGCTTTTCCAACCAATACTGTTTTCTAAAGATTATTTTTATAATGTAAATTAAAGTCTTCTGAAAAGAAAAAAAAACACAATTCATACTAAAAAATAAAACAAACTCTAGAATTTTAAGCATGAGAGAAAACACAATTTTTCCAATGATTTTAATTACTTGAGTAGGACAAAAACCAATTCTAATGCCCAAATGCAAATATTGGGAAATCTCCTTGCTTGTTTGATTTATGTGACTTAGTGCTTTCAGGTATAGCAGTGACAATCTACATGTCTAGGGTAACCGTTGTGCCCTAGTGCTTTTAACTTACATGCTTTTGATTTTTTTTTTTTAAGATTTTTATTTATTTATTTGACAGACAGAGATCACAAGTAGGCAGAGAGAGAGAGGAGGAAGCAAGCTCCCCGCTGAGCAGAGTGCCAGATGCAGGCTGGATCCCAGGACCCTTGGATCATCACCCAAGCTGAAGGCAGAGGCTTTAAACCGCTGAGCCACCCAGGTGCCCCTACATGCTTTTGATTTTAAAGAGAACATTTCTATGTTAAAAGAATAATTCCTTTAAAAAAAGATTTATTTATTTATTTGACAGAGAGAGACACAGTGAGAGAGGGAACACAAGCAGGGGGAGTGAGAAGTGAGAAACAGGCTTCCCACTGAGCTGGGGACCTGAAGTGGGGCTTGATTCCAGGACCCTGGGATCATGACTTGAACTGAAGGCAGATTTCAACAGCTGAGCCACTTGGCCGCCTCCCCCAAACAATAATTTCACATGAGATTATATAAATGCTAAATACAAGTTGTACTTAAAAAGTATTTATTAATGGGGCACCTGGGTGGCTCAGTGGGTTAGAGCCTCTGCCTTCGGCTACGGTCATGATCCCAGAGTCCTGGGATCGAGCCCCGCATCGGGCTCTCTGCTCAGCAGGGAGCCTGCTTCCTCCTTTCTCTCTGCCTGCCTCTCTGCCTCCTTGTGATCTCTGTCTGTCAAATAAATAAATAAATATTTTTTAAAAAAGTATTTATTAATGCCTTAATACACATTCAAGAATTTGGTTCTACTATTTGATATTTAACCATTTCATAGACTATCATCTATCTCACTCAAGATAATGGGGTGCCTGGGTGGCTCTGTGGGTTAAGCCTATGCTTTCAGCTCAGGTCATGATCTCAGGGTCCTGGGATTGAGCCCAGCATCAGGCTCTCTGCTCAGCAGGGAGCCTGCTTCCCCTTCTCTGCCTGCCTCTCTGCCTACTTGTGATCTCTCTCTCTCTGTGTCAAATAAATAAATAAAATCTTAAAAAAAAAGATAAAAGATGAGACGCACATTATAGACACACTATAATAAAATAAATAGTGCAAATGAGAAAAAGTGAATTTCATGTCATTTGTTAGAACCAAGGTTTCTGTGATTACACACACATGTGTGTTTAGTTGATCTAATTTGCATTTTCAGAGAGTTATAGAAAAGGGAACATACACTTACTTGTGAACTGGAAGTCCCCAGTATCATTTGCGTGTGGTGTGGGAAGAAAGTGCTGGCCTTCTTCTGATGCTCCTTCCTCTTTGATCTCCATGATCAACTTTCACACTTATTTAATCCTCCAAATTTCTGTGTCCAAATGTTACTGACAATGATTCCTGGTTTAATACAGATGTTTTTTCACATTAAAGGCCTATATTCCACTCTGAAATTCTGCATTTAGGAAATAGAAAAATCAAAAATCTCAGTTATTTCAGAGTTCAGTATAAATAAAGACAGGTAGAAACTACAAATTCCTTCCTGCCTATCTCACTTTTATTTTTAAGATCAATCCACCCACTTAATATGTCATAAACTCTAAGTTAAATGGGTATTCTCTATGCAATTATTTTATCATCATATGAGGGATTTGCAGATCCTGAAAGCTGTATTCTTTCTCTTCTAGTTCATTCTGTAAAATAGTAGATAGCAATAGGGGCTGCTAACTTAATATGCATCAAATTTAGCAGCAAGAGCAGATAACATCTTGTTGAGACATTAGCATGTGTTACCAAGGTGGATATTACTATTATTCCTTCCATTAGAACTATGCTTTATGGTCATGTCTCCATCCACCTTTGTTAGAACATTATTCATGAGCACGTAAAGATAATTTGGCATGATACTCTCCTTCCAGTTTGAGCCGACAAGTTGTACAAGAAATTTTCCAGCCTCGTCATTATCCATAGACTCTCTTGCTTCTCTGCCTGATAAAGTTTTAATTGGTTAATGATCAGGGTATATGGTGAAAAGAATGAATCATAATTCTAAATAGCTAAAGCTCAAGGGGAAATGAAAATAATGGTAACATGAAAATCAGCATGGGGAAGAAAGACTCTCCAAGAATTTAATACCCTATGCAGATAGCCTCAAATAGTTTCAAATTCATTTTGATATTTAGCCTGATATATATGACCAAGAATGAATTAGAAAAATGATTTGGTCTCCAACTTCACTAATCCACAGCCTTAGTCTTTGTTGTTTTAACAAAGCATCTTCATTGCAATTCTGCTCTGGTTTTTAAAGATCATCTGGCAAAAATTAAATCCAGAAAGCATCTTGAATCTTTAGAAAATATTATAATAAAGTTGCAGATAAATACACATCGGTTTTTTAGGATACAACAAGAATTAAAAGCCTGGGTAAAGGGCCATTGTGCTATCAATTAGACCAAATCCATCAATTTGAAAATTTATCTATCTATCTATCTATCTATCCACATATATATATATTTTTTAAGATTTTATTTATTCGTTTGATAGACAAAGATCACAAGTAGGCAGAGAGGCAGGCAGAGAGAAAGGGGGAAGCAGGCTCCCTGCTGAGCAGAGAGCCCGATTCGGGGCTGGATCCCAGGACTCTGGGATCATGACCTGAGCCGAAGGCAGAGGCTTTAACCCACTGAGCCACCCAGGCACCCCTGAAAATTTATAATTTAAATTAAGATAATGATTTCAATTTTTTTTTCTATTTTTTTAATTCTATTTTTTCTATTTTTTAATTTCTATTTAAATTTAGAAGTTGCTTCTGATAAGGACAGACACATATTCATGGAACCATATTCTATGACAAATTCATTAGCATTAGTGGGATAATATTTGTGGAAGACTGCCATGCATGTGGGACTTGGATACAAGGACTTTGTTAACTTCCTTATACTTCTTCACCAAAAACTCAATCCCTAATCTTGATCAGTTATCTTAAAAATTGAAAAGGAAACCTAAATAAGGCAATATGGGTAAATCCTAGCAAAACAATGGCTCAGCACACTATGATGAATAATTCATAAAATAAATGTAAACTCTCTGTATGAGTGAGTGTGTACTTTTGGGTGGATGGAGAGGACTGAAGATGCCTGCAAACACTAACATGGTCTCCTTACAGGTTTATCTCACTCATTCAAAACTGAAAAATAAATTCAATTTCACAGAGAATGAAGCCAAATACATAAGACATGGATCATATGACAACCTGTTATGATTTTAATCATTTTTATTCTACCTTTGTTGCATCAGAGGAAAAATTTCATATATGATACCTATTAACAAGGGACATTCCTCAGAAAGAATCAGTTATGTTACTAGAAAAGCTCTAGAAAACCACTGCATTTTCTTGGTGGTAAATACAGCATTTACCTACAGTTATGGTTAAGTACAATAGTTCCTTTTCTTTGTCTATTTGGAAATTTTTTGGTTGGGAGATCATGCACAAGAATAGATTTATTTTCTACATACCACAAATATATTTCATTTTATTATTTTTCCCCACAATTATATTTTAAAAAGTCAACTAGATTACTAAACTTAATTCTCAGAGCAAAAAGAAGCTGCATGAGATATACCTATTGTAAGAGAGTGACATGATTATATTTGATTTTTAGAAAGTTTACTGGATGTCAAAGTAGAGAATGTACTAGAAGGTGGAAACTTAATAAGATAACAAGCTTGTTTGGAGATTATTTTAATATTCTAGGAAAAGAAAATAATAAAGAGAATCTAGGTCAAAATAGAAACAGACAATGAGAGAAGAGAATCTGGATTCCAAAGAAAATTATTAAATGGGGTAAAGGGCTATTTATTAAATGGAATTACCTAGCCTTAGAAATGGAATTAGAAGCACTTTAGAATTGAGATGATGAAAGAGAGGAATTTCAGGTAAAAACCAATAAATTATGGACTACTAAACTATCTGGAAGTAGAAAGAAGGAGGGATTTTAGTAAAGGATGATGAGTTTAGTTCTAACAGTGTGGTTTTTGAAATGTCTTAAAATATTCAGAAAACAGACATGAGTCTGGATTTTAAGGGAGATATTAAGGCTCAAAAAGTATATTTTTAGAAATCATTGACTAATAGTGGAAATCAAAGATATGCATAAAGTCACTGAAAGCAAGTGCATGTAGTGAGAAAAAAGGATGACTGAAGATTGAACCTTAAGGTGCAAAACCATTCAGGGGAGCGAGAAGAGAAATTAGCTAGTAAGGCACTGGCAGTGACAGGAGGAGAAGAAGAGAAGAACAGCTGAGGAAACAATGTCATCACTCTAATGGGTATTTCTCAAGTAAACAAGGTCATTAAATTAAGAGAAAGTAGCTTCCAGCCCTTCTTAACCAGAAAACCTATCTGAGAAATTAAGTCTACCTTGCAGTAGTACCTTCTCTTTCTGCCCAAGCAAGGGAGCAAAGAATATCTTCTGATGACACCTCCTGGAAGATTAATAGACTTAAGTTACTCAAGCTGAGAGTCTGGCAGACAAAGCTGATCACTCCCAGAGCAAAGCCAGTATAAAGTGTTCCAGCGTTACACAGAGACAAGGGGATTAATTCACAGACAAGGCTGAGGTTAGCTCCCATTCCTCTCAACCAGAGAACCCGTTTGGGAAATTGAGAGTAAATAGAGCAGCCCTTCCCCCTACTGCCTAGTAAAGGGAGCTGAGATATACTGTAGAGGTTGTCTTCCAGCTCCATCCAAATTGAAGGCCTGGCAATTCCCGGAAGCTGTGTGGACCCGTGGCACTCCAGCTGAGAGGTGGACAGTCAGAGCCAATAGTTTGCAGAACAAACTTAGTGGCCATGCTGTGTTAAGTCAGGGAACTTGGGGTGGGGGTTGTCTTGAGTTAAGAGAACAACAACAACAAAAAAAGCTTTATGGCTTCAGAGCTGCTTTTCCCACTGCTCCTGGGCAGAGAATCTAATTTGTAACCCCACTTATCTCTAATACAACTCTCAGTCTGTCCAACCAAGGAAACTAACCAGAGCTTGGGGAAATCTGCATAGCTCATTCAACAGCCCAATATACAGTGGCACTTGAACAGAGAGCAGAGCCTGTGACTTCCCCTACCTGCAGAGCAAAACTAGTTACCTCACCTGACCAGGGGATTCAATGCACACTCTGGCTTGATTCAGGTCCCCAAACAATTTATACAGGCCCAGAGTCCCATTCTACTGTCCTGCCAGGCCAGGGAAGTCAATTCATAGCTCTACCCACTATCAAATATTGAACCCAGTCCTGACCATCCAGTAAACCTCACCAGAGAATCCAAGCAAGCATGGAACCCAATCCTACAGCTTCAGTTGGGTAGGAAACCAAGCCCATGATACTATAAAAATATTTCAGTCATAATACTATAAAAATACTATAAAAATATTTCACCCCAGACACTCCCTTCAGAATTTGCCCCCAAAAAGACCATAATAGCAGGCCCCACCTGCCCAAGGACATTACCAGAAGACGAACCCAGAAACCCAAACTGAGTTGACTGTTGAAGAGCTGTCTCTACCAAAGAAAATTTGTAAGTTTAGGAGAGGGGCTTAATTATTAAAATAAACAAATAGCATTAATAAGGACACAAAGATCAAACACACACACAAAAAACAGGTAAATATAACATCACCACATCACCAAAGGAAATTAATAAAGCTCCAATACCTGACCCTAAATAATGGAGATCTATGAACTGTTAAATAAAGATTTCATAACAATCATCTAAAGAAGTTTAGTGAATTACAAGAAAGCACAGACACACAACTAAATAAAATTAGAAAAAAATGCATGAGCAAAATGAGAAGTTGGATAAGGAAATAGCTACCATCAAAAAAAACCACAGTTAAATGGAAATTTTAGAGTTGAAAAATACAATAACCAAACTAACTAACTCAATAGAGAGTTTTAAAAGAATCTGAACATGCAAAAAAAAAAAAAAAAGAAAAGAAAAAAATCACTCACTTGAAGGATAAGACTTTGAAAATTACCAATCAGAGAAGGAAAAAGAAAAAAAGAATGAAAAAGAGTGAAGAAAGCCTACATAAATTATAGTAGAGAATAAAAAAAAAAAACAATATGCACAGTATGAAAATGCCAGAAAGAGAAGAGAAAGAAAAAGTGACAAAAAGTTATATATGTGTGAAGTAGCATGGCTGAAAAGTTCCTGAATCTGGGGAAAAGAAAAGATATGGACATCCAGATCCATGAAGCCCAGAAGGTCCTAAAAAGTTAAACTTAAATAGGGTTACACTGAGGCACAGTATAATTAAATTGTCTATAGTCAAAGACAATGAAAGAATTTTAAGAGCATCAAAAGAAAAGAGAAAAGTTACATACAAGGGAACCCCCATTAGACTATTAGCAGATTTCTCAACAGAATTTTTTCAGGACAGGAGAGAATGTAATGATATATTCAAAATATTGAAAGAAAATAACTATCAACCAAGAATTCTATACCTGGTGAAGCTATCCTTCAGAAACAAAGGAAGGAAAAAGAATTTACTAACAAACAAAAGCTGAGGGTATTTATTACCACCAGACCTGCCGTACAAGAAATGCTGAAGGGTGTTCTTTGAATGAAAGTTAAAAAAATATATATTGGGTACCCCAGGGGCTCAGTCAATTAAGCACCTGCCTTTGGCTCAGGTCATGATCCCAGAACCCTGGGATCAAGCCCCATTTTGAGCTCCCTGCCTAGCAGGGAGTCTGCATCTCCTCTGTCCCCTTTCCTCATTCATGCATTCTCTCTCTCACACAAAAAATAAATTAATAAAATCTTTTTAATAAAAGAAAACTAATTTAGATCATAAAAATATAAAAGGTGTAAAACTCACCAGAGATTTAATGGTAAATATAGAGTCATAGATAAATTCTACAATCTGGTAATAGTGGTTTATAATTCACTTACAATCCCAATGAGAAAGTTAAAAAAAGTAGTTTAAAGAATCATAACTACAATGATCTCTTATTAGGAAAACTATTAAAAAAAAACAAACAAACATGTAAATTGTAACAGCAATAGTCTAAACTGTGAGGTGGCAGAGAAGTAAAAGTGTTAATTCAAAAACTCTATTGAAGTTAAATTGTTATCAGTTTAGAGTGTTATAAGTTAAAGTTATTTCAGATTTTTCTAAAATATATTTTTAAATTTAAGCTTAAAATATAAGTTTAAGATCTTTTAAGATTTTCCACCATAAGGAGAAATCCTGTAGTAATTACTCAAAAGAATATGACAAAAAACTCAAAGCATACAAATACCAAAAAAACGAAACTCAAAAAAGACAAGATAAAACAACAACAACAATAAAACAAGGAACAACAGAACTATAGAACAACTAGAAAACTATTGACAAAATGGAAAAATAAGCCCTCACTTACTAATAATTACTTTAAATGAAAATGGATTAAATTCTCCAATAAAAGACACAGAATTGCTGAATGGTTTTAAAAAATAAGATCTATCAATATGCTGTCTACAAGAGACTCACTTGAGACAGACTGAGAATCAAGGGATGGAAAAAGACATTTCAAGAACATGATAACCAACATAAAGCAGGGGTAGCTATAATTCTATCAGACAAAAAAGACTTTAAATTAAAAATGGTAAAAAGAGACAAAGAAGATCATTATATGGTGATAAACAGATCAATACATCGAGAAAATACAACAATTGTATACACTCAATACTGTAACATCTAAATATATAAAGCAAAATAAAGCTAAATCAAAAACAAAACAAAAGAAAAAGCTAAACGGAAAAATCAACAAAAATACAATAATAGTTTGGGACTGTAATACCCCACATTCTGCAATGGACAGATCATCTAGACAGAGAATCAGTGAGGACCAAAGTGGATTTGGACAATATTACAGACCAAATGGAATCATCAGATATATACAGAACATTATGCCCAACAATAGCAAAATTTTTTTTTTTTCTCAAGATGACATGGAACATTTTTTAGGATAGACCATGTGTTTGGGCACAAAATAAGTCTTAGCAATGAAAAGAAAACTAAGACTGAAACATCATGAAACTAGAAATAAAAAGCAAGAGGAAAACTGGAAAATTCACACATGGAACACATGGAAATTAAACAACACTACCCTGAACAGCCTATGATTAAAGAAGAAATTAAAGGAGAAATAAAAATGTTTCTTCAGACAAATGAAAAGGGAAACACAGCATACTAGAACTTGTGAGATGCAGCAAAAGAAGTTCTAAGAGAGAAGTTCACAGAAATACCTACATTAAGAAGCAAGAGAGATACCAAATAAACAACCTAAACTGTACTTTAAAGAACTGGGAAAAGAAGAACAAACAGCCCAATTTATTGTAATAAAAGAAATCATAAATATTAGAGCAAAAACAAATGAAATAAATAACAAAAAAATAGAAAAGGTTAACCAAGAGTTGGTTAACTAAGATTAACTAAGAGTTGGTTCTTTCAAAAAGTAAACAAATTGACAAACTCCTAGCTAGACTAACAAGGAAAAAGGAGAGAGGATCCAAATCAACAAAATTATAAATGAAAAAGGAGACACTATACCTGATAACACACAAATTCAGAGGACCATAAGAGATCATGATGAGAGTGCCTGGGTGGCTGAGTCAGTTAAGCATCTGCCTATGGCTCAAGTCATGATCCCAGAGTCCTGAGAATAAGCCCAGCATCGGGCCCCCTGCTTGATGGACTCTGCTTCTCTCTTTTCCTCTGCCCCTCCTCTATGCTCTTCTCTCTCTCTCTTTTTCTCAAATAAATAAATAAAATCTTTTAAAAGAAAGAGAGATCATAATGACCAACTGTATTACAATAAACTGGAAAACCAAGAAGAAATGGAAAAAGATTCTTAGAAACATACAATTTACTGAGACTGAATAAATAAAAATAAAAATATGAATAGACCAATTACTAGTAAAAAAGTTTGAATCAGTAATCAAAAGTCCCCCAATAACAACAAAAAAGTCCAGAACCAGATGTTTTCACTGGTAAATTTTACCAAACATTTAAAGAATTCACTCCTATCCTCCTCAAATTCTTCTAAAAACTTAAAGAGGAGGGAATACTCCCAAACTCATTTTATAAGACCAGTGTTATCCCAATACCAAACCCAGAAGAGACAATACTAAAAACAAAAACTACAGGCTAATTTCCATGATGACTATAGATGCAAAAATTTTCAATAAAACATTAGCTAAACCAAATTCAGCAGCACATTATACACCATGACCAAGTAAGATCTAGTCTTAGGATGCAAGGATGGTTCAACATATACAAATCCATCAATGTAATAGATCACATTAGTAGAATTAAAGGAAAGAATCACATAATTTCATCTAACAGGTGCAGAAAAAGCATTTGCAAAATTTAAAATCCATTCATGATAAAAACTCTTAAACAAATTAGTCATAGAAAAAACATAACTCAATACAATAAAAACAAAAAATGACAATCCCATAGTTAACATCATAGTCAATGGGGAAATGTTGAAACTTTCCTCTAAAATCAGGAATAAGACAAAGCTGCATACATTCATGACTCCCATTCAACATAGTTCTAGAAGTTCTAGCTAGAGCAATCAGGAAGAAAAGGAAATAAAAGGAATCAGAAGGGGAAAAGAACAAGTAAAACTCTCTATTTGCAGATGACATGATTTTATAAATAGAAAATCCTAAAAACTCAACCAAAAAGCTGTTATATCTAATCAATGAATCAATAACGAATTCATTAAAGTTGCAAGACACAAAATTAGCACTCAAAATTCAGTAGTGTTTATATATACTAACATTGATTTTTTTTAAAGTTTATATTTAGTTGTTTATTTGGGGGAGATAGAGTTGGGGGAGGAGCAGAGGGAGAGGGACAAGCAGAGTCCATGCTGAGCATAGAGCCTGACTCTGGGCTCAATCCCAGGACATGAGATCATGACTTCAGTCAAAATCAAGAGTCAGACTTTGAGAAACAAACTGAGGGTTTTGGAGGGGAGGGGTGTGGGGGTTGGGTGAGCCTGGTGGTGGGTATTATGGAGGGCATGTATTGCATGGAGCATTGGGTGTGGTGCATAAACAATGAATTCTGAAAAGAAATAAAATTAAATTAAACTTTTTAAAAAAGTCAGATGCTTAACTGACTGAGCCACCCTGGTGCCCCAACAATGAATTTTCTAAAAATGAGTGAATGAATGAATAAATAAATAAATAAATCCCATTTAAAATAGCATCAAAAAAATAAATACTTAAGAGTAACTTTAACTAAGGAGGTGAAACTTCTCTACTATGAAACCTTCAGGACATTGATGAAAGAAATTAGACACACATAAGTGGAAAGATACCCCCATATTCATGGATTGGAGGAATTAATATTGCTAAAATATCAATACGATCAAAAGTCATCTATTAATTCAATGCAATTCTTATCAAGATTCCAATGGCATTTTCTTTACCAAAGTAAAGAAAAAGTACTCCTAAAACATAGATGTAATCACAAAAGACCCCAAATAATCACAGAAATCCCAAGAAGAACAAAGTAGGAGATGTCACACTTTCTGATTTCAAGCTATACTAGAAAGATATAGCCATCTAAACAGTGTGGTAATGTAAAGACAGAGCAATAGACCAATGGAACAGAATCAAAAGGCCAGAAATAAATCCAAGCATATATGGTCAACTAATACTTGACAAGGGAGCCAAGAATACTTAATGGGAAAAGACAGTCTTTTCAATATATGGTGTTGGGATAATTGGATATTCATATGTAAAAGAATGAAACTTGGGGCACCTGGGTGGCTCTGACAGTTAAGCTCTGACTCTCAGATTTGTTTTAGGTCCTAATCTTGTGGCTTGTGAGATCAAGCCCCATGTTGGGTTCCACACTCAGAAGGAGTCTGCTTAGATATTCTCTCGCTCTGCCCCTTCCCCCACTCTCTCTCAAAAAAATAAATAAATTTTAAAAATGAATAAAACTTAACCATTATTTTACACCATTCACAAAAATTAACTTAAAATGGATTATTAAAGACTTAAATGTAAGAAACCATGGAACTCCTAGAAGAACACATGGGAATAAAGCTCCTTGATGTAGGTCTTAGTAATGGAATTTTGGATATGACTCCTAAAGCATAAGCAACAAAAGCAGAAATAAATGAGTGGGACTCCATTAAACTAAAAATCCTCTGCACAGCAGAAGAAACCATCAATAAAGTGAAAAGATAACCTATAGAATAGGAAAAAATATTTGTGAACCAAATACATGAAAAGGGATTAATATCTAAAAATATGTAAAAATCCCATACAATACAACATCAAAAAACAATAATAATCCAATATAAAAAAATGGGTAAAGGACCTGAATAGATCTTTCTCTAAAGAGGGTATATAAAAGGCCAATAAGTAAATGAAAAAATGCTCAACATCACTAGTCATTAGAGAAATGCAATTTAAAACCACAATGAGATATCACCTCATGTCTGTTATAATGGCCATCATCAAAAAGGTAAGAGATAACAAGTAATGCCATAAATGTGGAGAAAGGGAACCATTGTGGGAACTATTGGTGGGAATGTAAATTGGTATAGCCACAATGGAAACCAGTATGGAGGATCCTCAATTAAGAAAAAAAAAAAAAAAGTAGAATTACCATATGATCTAGCAATTCAACTTTCTGAAATGTATCCAAAGAAAATAAAAACACTAGCTGAAAAAGACATCTGCACCTTCATATACATAGCAACATTATTTACAATAGCCAAGACAGGGAAACAACATAAGTGTCTATAGACAGATAAATAAATAAAGAAATTATGCAATGATATATACAATAGAATGTTATTCAGTCACAAAAAAAATAAGACGATCCTATCACTTGTGATGACGTGGATTGACCTTGAAAGCATTATAAGTGAAATGTCAGCGAAAGACAAATACTATATGATCTCATGTATATCTCGAATCCAAACAACACACACACACACACACACACACACACACACACACACTCTCATAGAGAAAAAGATCAGATTTGCAGTGACTAGAGGCAGAGGGTAGGGGTCATGAAATTGGAGGAAGGTGGTCAGGAAGTAAAGACTTCTAGTTATTAGATAAATAAGTACTAGGGATATCATGTACAACATGATGACTACAGCTAAAACTGATATACAATATATAGGAAAGCTGTTAAGAGTAAATCCTATGAGTTCTCATTATAAGGAGAAAGTTTCTTTTCTTTTTTTCTTATTTTATTTTTATTGTATCTATATGATAAGATGGATGTTAGGTCTACCATGGTAATTATTTCACAATATATATAAATCAAACCATCATGCTCTACACCTTAAACTTATACAATGATGTAGGTCAATTTTCTCTCAATAAAACTGGAGAAAATAATACAGAAAAAAAGCAATGGCTTTTCTTAAAAAGAATGGGGATACTTGAGCATATATAAATGCTGAAAGGACATGGCCAGAAAAACAAAAGAGAAATTGAAGATTAAGGAGAAAGGGAGATGATTGATGGGGCAAGAAAAAATTAAGTTATATAATCTGCTGTAATGAGAGGAAGGGAGGTGTGAAGATAAAATGAGGCATGATTTGAAAAGTATGAACAGAAACTTGAGGATATTCTTCCCAATGCCCTAATTTTTTCCCATTCAAAAGTAAAGCATGTTTATGAATTATGGAATACAAAAAATTTCTCAACCTGACTTCAGAAGCACAGTATATAAAGGAAATATTAATAAATTTGACTACATTAAAATAAAAAAATTCTATAAGTAAAAGATACCATAAAAAGTGAGGTAACAAATTATATACTAGGAAAATTAATTTGTAATGCAGAAATTTCAGCTTCAGTTTAGAATATACAAAAATGTAAAGACTATTATTCCCACTATAAACTCAAGAAAAAGCTGAATATATAAAAATCACAACTTTTCCTTAACTACTCTGAGAGCAGCAGTCTCAGAGGAACCAACTAGCCCGATATCTAAGAAAAAGTAAATGCCTTCATGGAACAGAGCTTCCCTCCACAGAAGAAGAGATGTCAGGCCTCACATAAGCTGGTCATAGGAATTCAGCCAGAATATTTAATGACTTACTCAAAGTCAAGAGTGGGCTACTATCAAAGTCCAGAGATACTTGAAGCCATAAACTCAAGGGTAATCTGCATTCACTAACAGACTTTTCTTTATCCTCACTAGATGCTCAGAAGAAAGACTGGAAACAAATCGGGAATCTGGATAAAGCATCCCTTGGTGATTCAAGCCTGTGAGAGGGAAGCTGGCCGTCTCTGAAGACACCACTTGGATCCTCTTCCCTGTAGAACAAAAACTGCAGACTGTTGTCATCAGGGCCCAAGTGAAGATTCATTGCAGTCAAGAGAGCTGCAGAGATCAGAGATCCTCTGATACTCTATTGCTAAGAGAAGGACAGGACCACTGAGAAAGCCTTATCCCCAAGACCCAAGAATACAGATTTTGCCTAAAGTCAAGGCTGAAATAGTACAACAAAGAATGTCTCTAATCCCAACTACCAGCCCAGCAAACACTGGACAACTAGTAGCAGCAGCCTACCATGGGGGGAGGCATAAAAGCATGAACACCGAACCTCTGTTAGGTAGAAGCTATGAGGAAAAGCCTGAAATGGAGAGTGGAGAACAAAGTCTCCAGCCACTCAAATGCCACTCTAAGTACAAATGAGTGCTTGAGTAATTTGAAACTGGTGATGCACTGAAGGTAGCCATACCAACAACAAAACCCAAACCCAGGTCAGTTACTGACTAGGTTGACTCAAATTAAAGACTTAATAGAAAAAGAGAAATTCCCACTTCCCGGCATAAGTACTATTTATTTCATACTGTATTATCCTATACACCACACAAAGAAGATGAACACAAAGATGAAGATGAAGACAAAGAAAAATAGTTAACAGAAAAGGAGAAAAAAAAAGGCAATCAAGAGAACCAGATTCATATACGGCCCCAATGTTGGAACTATTAGAAATAGAATAAACCAAAGACTCGAATGGAAAATGTGGATGGAGTGCCTGGGTGGCTCAGTGGGTTAAGCCTCTGCCTTTGGCTCAGGTCATGATCTCAGGGTCCTGGGATCCAGTCCTGCATCTGGCTCTCTGCTCAGCGGGGAGCCTGCTTCCCCTTCTCTCTGCCTGCCTCTCTGCCTACTTGTGATCTCTCTCTTTCTCTGTCAAATAAATAAATAAAATCTTTAAAAAAATATGGGTAACTTGCATGATCAGATGGAGACTTTTAGCAGAGATAGAAACTACTGGAAATGATCAAATGCAAATCCTAGGGATATAAAACAAAAACAAAGATAAAGAATGGCTTTAACACTCTAATTAGTAGAAATGATACCATCAAGGAAATAATCAGTGAACTTGAAAAGAGACTAATAGAAATTACCCAGCCTGAAACACAAAAGAAAGAAGTGAAAAGGCATGAGAGCATTCAAAAGCCGTGACACAATGCTGAACAAATATGTATGTATTACTTGAATCTCAGAAGAAAGAAAAAGACATGATAGGTATTTGAAGAGACTATGGCCCAAGATTTTCCAAAAATCTTAAATATCAACACACCAATCTAAGAAGTACAGAAAATACTAGAGTAATGACATACACATACCCCAAAATAAACAAATAAGCAAATCAAACAAACAAAAAATTCCATCTATATTGTATTCAAGCTACTGAAAAATGAAAATAAAGAGAAAATTTTAAGGCAACCAAAGCAAAACAAAATGCAAATTACATACAGAGTAACAAAAATAAGAAAATATTTTGGATTTCTTGTTAGTACATAGGTGACATTGAAAGTTCTGAAACAAGAAAAACATCAATTCCAAATTTTTTAAATGTAGAAATTACTTGTAAAAATTAAAAGGGATAAAGCCTTTTATCCAGACAAATAAAAACTGACAAATTCATTATCATCAGAACTGCACTGCAAGAAATACCAAAGGAAGCTCTTCAAGCAAGACATAACACTTAGATCTCTTTTGTATCTCTTAGATACGAAAGAAATGGAGAGTGCTACAAATGGTATAAATGAAAGTAAAGGTTAATTTCATCTTTTCTGACTAGTGACTATAAAAGATAATTGCCTAAGGCAGAGGCTGGCACACTTCTGTGAAAGACAGATAGTAAATATTTTAGCCTTTTTGGAATACACAGTTTCTGTCACAACCATTCAACTCTGCTATGGTCATGTAAAAACAACCACTGACAATACATAAACAAAGAGGTGTGATTGTGTACAATATTTCATTTGTAAAAGTAATTAATATTCAGGATTTGGTCTACAGACCAGAGTTTGCTAACTGCTGGCCTAAAGCAAAAATAGTAGCGATGTAGTAAATGTTTATGACATGTAGAAAAAAAATATATAACAATAACAAGAAGAAATGACAGGGATGAATGAGGAGTTATTGTTGTATAGTTCTTACACAAAAAGTATAGTATGCAATTATATCACTGAAATATTTGAAGGTAGACTAATTAATAAAAACATTTATGGTAATTTGGGGAGTAATTACTAATAACTTTAAAAAATAAGTATAAATAATAAGCCAATCATGGAGGTAAAATGGAATAACAAAAAATACAAAATAAATTTAAAAGCCGAGGAAGAAAACAAAAACAGATGGAATAGATAGAGAATACATAGTAAAAGGTTTGTTTTTAATCAAACCACATCAATAATAACATTAAATGTAAGCTACACACACATAGACACACAAACACACACACACACACACACACACACACACACACACACACCAATTAAAGGAAAGAGAAGATTATCAGCTTGGATTTAAAAAAATGGATTATATGCTTCATGTTTATAATTAAATACAATGACATGGATAGGTTAAAAGTAAACGGATTGAAAAAGTTATATCATGGAATCACTAATCAAAAGATAATTGCAGTGACTATATTAATACCATATAGATTTCATGTAAAGAATACGAGCATTATATAATGATAACATGGTTATTCACTAAGAAGATGCAATAATCTTAAAGTAAATGCACCTAACAGAACTTCATAATATATGAAGCAAAAACTTAAGTAATACTTAAAGGAGAAAAAATAAAACTTAAAGGAGAAATAGATAAATCAACAATGATATACTCAGAGATGCCAATATTCCTTTCTCAACGATGGACTGAACAAGTAGACAAAAAATCAGTGAGGATATATAATACTTAAATAACACTACTAACAACTTGACCTAATTGACAGTTACTACAAATCTTTTTCAACAACAACAGAATATATACTTTGTTTCAAAGTACACATGGAATATTTACTAAATTATATCCTAGGTTGTAAAACAGACCTTAACAAACTAAAAAACTGTGTGTGTGTATGTACATTTATATCAAAACCAGTCACTACACTACATATCAAAATGTGCTTAGAGGGAGATTTATAGGATTAAATGCTTATGTTAGAAAAGAAGTTCTCAGATCAATGATATAAGCTAAAAAGCAATTCTACTTCTAAGGTTATATTCTAGAAAAATTCTTGAAAATGCATACCAGAAGACAAAGGAATTTTCATATTAAATCAACTTCAATTAAAAAATATTGAAACAGGCTAAATGCCCATCAAATGCCCTTATGCCTAAATGTCCATAGGAAAATGGACAAATACATTGTAACCTATTCATTTTATACAAAGTGGATCTTCATTTCATATATCAACATTGATTAACTTCACAAAGTATAAAGAAAAGAGGAGAAAGAATGAGGAGGGGCAGGAAGACACAGGGAGGGCTATGATTGTACTTATAGAAAATTTTAAAACATGTAAAATGGTACTCTAGTTCCATGTTGTATAGGGATACATACACATGAAGTACAGTCACAGAGATATGCATGCTAAACACTAAAATCAGAATCTTTATGAAGTTTGGGAGGATGAGTGTGAGGGATGTGATCAGAAAGGGGAACAGAAGAAACTTAATAGTTTTGGGAAAGTTTCATTAAACTGAGTAATAGGTAAAAAGTATTTTCTATATTTTTCTTTATATCCCTGGTATGTCCTAAATTCTCATTGCAAATTTAACTAACTAAAAAGGCAAAGTTATGTGTTGAGAGGAAGTGGGAAGGAAATTGGGTAGGAGCTTGGAAAAGAAAGGTGGAGTTTGGGTTTGCCTTTAAGAATACCAGATGAGGGAACAATGGGGGCAGACTTATGGGTCCAACAGGGCCTAGAGACCACAGATCTGTAGAGGTCTCAGCCTGACTATCTCTGTGGCTTTCTCCAACAGTGCTCAGCAGAATCATGGAGAAGCATAGTTTAGTCGACGGTGTAGGGGTTTGGCTGATGCAGTGAGAGAAGAGTGCAAACAAGAATATAATAATACAAATATGACCAAACCGCTTTTAGACTGGATTGGGAAGTCATTAAAGGGGAAGATGTAAGATACTGGAAGATGAGAGAATAATTCAGGTCTGAGTGATGAGAAGTCCAGGGGACTGCCACAGGCATAAATGAGTCGCAGAAATTGTGCGGTATTGTTGGTCACTAGCACTAGTAAGAAGAAAAAGCTGTTGCATCATGAGTAGTCAGTGGGTTATCTCCACGGAAACTGAAATCTCCCAGGAGGATAGAAGGTAGGACTGGGAACCAGGGGAAGACAGTGTCTACTAGGAAAGTCTTCTTCCTGGAAGAAAGCAGGAATTTGGTCAAAGAGCACAGTAAAAAGGATAGAGGTGTGGTACAGCTAGACATCCGCAATCTTTTTTTTTTTTTTTTTTTCTGTTCTTGATTCTTGATTCAAAGATATTTGGAAAATAAGAAATTAGAATTTTTATACATTGATACCAGGAAATTATAAATTCATAATAGTCAAATAGTCATCTCTTCATAGATCATAGTACTCTGAATGATTCTCTAGTTACCATTAGTGTGATTTCCTTTTTTTTTTTAAATTAAAAAATTTTTTTATTAAATTTTATTTTTTATAAACATATATTTTTATCCCCAGGGGTACAGGTCTGTGAATCACCAGGTTTACACACTTCACAGCACTCATCATAGCACATACCCTCCCCAATGTCCATAACCCCACCCACCCTTCCAAACCCCCCTCCCCCCATCAACCCTCAGTTTGTTTTGTGAGATTAAGAGTCACTTATGGTTTGTCTCCCTCCCAATCCCATCTTGTTTCATTTACTCTTCTCCTACCCCCTTAACCCACCATGTTGCATCTCCTCTCCCTTATATCAGGGAGATCACATGATAGTTGTCTTTCTCCGATTGACTTATTTTGCTAAGCATGATACCCTCTAGTTCCATCCACGTCGTCGCAAATGGCAATATTTCATTTCTTTTGATGGCTGCATAGTATTCCATTGTGTACATATACCACATCTTCTTTATCCATTCGTCTGTTGATGGACATCTAGGTTCTTTCCATAGTTTGGCTATTGTAGACATTGCTGCTATAAACATTTGGGTGCACGTGCCCCTTCGGATCACTATGTTTGTAACTTTAGGGTAAATACCCAGCAGTGCAATTGCTGGGTCATAGGGTAGTTCTATTTTCAACATTTTGAGGAACCTCCATGCTGTTTTCCAGAGTGGTTGCACCAGCTTGCATTCCCACCAACAGTGTAGGAGGGTTGCATCCTCGCCAGCATCTGTCCTTTCCTGACTTGTTAATTTTAGCCATTCTGACTGGTGTGAGGTGATATCTCATTGTGGTTTTGATTTGTATTTCCCTGATGCCGAGCGATATGGAGCACTTTTTCATGTGTCTGTTGGCCATCTGGATGTCTTCTTTGCAGAAATGTCTGTTCATGTCCTCTGCCCATTTCTTGATTGGATTCTTTGTTCTTTGGGTGTTGAGTTTGCTAAGTTCTTTATAGATTTTGGACACTAGCCCTTTATCTGATATGTTGTTTGCAAATATCTTCTCCCATTCTGTCAGTTGTCTTTTGGTTTTGTTAACTGTTTCCTTTGCTGTGCAAAAGCTTTTGATCTTGATAAAATCCCAATAGTTCATTTTTGCTCTTGCTTCCCTTGCCTTTGGCGATGTTCCTAGGAAGATGTTGCTGCGGCTGAGGTCGAACAGGTTGCTGCCTGTGTTCTCCTCAAGAATTTTGATGGATTCCTTTCTCACATTGAGGTCCTTCATCCATTTTGAGTCTATTTTCGGATGTGGTGTAAGGAAATGATCCAATTTCATTTTTCTGCATGTGGCTGTCCAATTTTCCCAACACCATTTATTGAAGAGGCTGTCTTTTTTCCATTGGACATTCTTTCCTGCTTTGTCGAAGATTAGTTGACCATAGAGTTAAGGGTCTATTTCTGGGCTCTCTATTCTGTTCCATTGATCTATGTGTCTGTTTTTGTGCCAGTACCATGCTGTCTTGATGACGACAGCTTTGTAATAGAGCTTGAAGTCCGGAATTGTGATGCCACCAACTTTGGCTTTCTTTTTCAATATTCCTTTGGCTATTCGAGGTCTTTTCTGGTTCCATATAAATTTTAGGATTATTTGTTCCATTTCTTTGAAAAAAAATGGATGGTACTTTGATAGGAATTGCATTAAATGTGTAGATTGCTTTAGGTAGCATAGACATTTTCACACTGTTTATTCTTCCAATCCAGGAGCATGGAACATTTTTCCATTTCTTTGTGTCTTCCTCAATTTCTTTCATGAGTACTTTATAGTTTTCTGTGTATAGATTCTTAGTCTCTTTGGTTAGGTTTATTCCTAGGTATCTTATAGTTTTGGGTGCAGTTGTAAATGGGATGGACTCCTTAATTTCTCTTTCTTCTGTCTTGTTGTTGGTGTAGAGAAATGCAACTGATTTCTGGGCATTGATTTTATATCCCAACACTTTACTGAATTCCTGTACAAGTTCTAGCAGTTTTGGAGTGGAGTCTTTTGGGTTTTCCACATATAGTATCATATCATCTGCAAAGAGTGATAGCTTGACTTCTTCTTTGCCGATTTGGATGCCTTTAATTTCCTTTTGTTGTCTGATTGCTGAGGCTAGGACTTCTAGTACTATGTTGCATAGCAGTGGTGATAACGGACATCCCTGCCGTGTTCCTGACCTTAGCGGAAAAGCTTTCAGTTTTTCTCCATTGAGAATGATATTTGCGGTGGGTTTTTCATAGATGGCTTTGATAATATTGAGGTATGTGCCCTCTATCCCTACACTTTGAAGAGTTTTGATCAGGAAGGGATGCTGTACTTTGTCAAATGCTTTTTCAGCATCTATGGAGAGTATCATATGGTTCTTGTTCTTTCTTTTATTAATGTGTTGTATCACATTGATTGATTTGCGGATGTTGAACCAACCTTGCAGCCCTGGAATAAATCCCACTTGGTCGTGGTGAATAATCCTTTTAATGTACTGTTGAATCCTATTGGCTAGTATTTTGGCGAGAATTTTTGCATCTGTGTTCATCAAGGATATTGGTCTGTAGTTCTCTTTTTTGATGGGATCCTTGTCTGGTTTTGGGATCAAGGTGATGCTGGCCTCATAAAATGAGTTTGGAAGTTTTCCTTCCATTTCTATTTTTTGGAACAGTTTCAGGAGAATAGGAATTAGTTCTTCTTTAAATGTTTGGTAGAATTCCCCCGGGAAGCCATCTGGCCCTGGGCTTTTGTTTGTTTGGAGATTTTTGATGATTGTTTCAATCTCCTTACTGGTTATGGGTCTGTTCAGGCTTTCTATTTCTTCCTGGTTCAGTTGTGGTAGTTTATATGTCTCTAGGAATGCATCCATTTCTTCCAGATTGTCAAATTTGTTGGCGTAGAGTTGCTCGTAGTATGTTCTTATAATTGTCTGTATTTCTTTAGTTAGTTAGTTGTGATCTCTCCTCTTTCATTCATGATTTTATTTATTTGGGTCCTTTCTCTTTTTTTTTTTGATAAGTCTGGCCAGGGGTTTATCGATCTTGTTAATTCTTTCAAAGAACCAGCTCCTAGTTTCGTTGATTTGTTCTATTGTTTTTTTGGTTTCTATTTCATTGATTTCTGCTCTGATCTTTATGATTTCTCTTCTGCTGGGTTTAGGGTTTCTTTCTTGTTCTTTCTCCAGCTCCTTTAGGTGTAGGGTTAGGTTGTGTACCTGAGACCTTTCTTGTTTCTTGAGAAAGGCTTGTACCACTATATATTTTCCTCTCAGGACTGCCTTTGTTGTGTCCCACAGATTTTGAACCATTGTGTTTTCATTATCATTTGTTTCCATGAATTTTTTCAACTCTTCTTTAATTTCCTGGTTGACCCATTCATTCTTTAGAAGGATGCTGTTTAGTCTCCATGTATTTGGGTTCTTTCCAAATTTCCTCTTGTGATTGAGTTCTAGCTTCAGAGCATTGTGGTCTGAAAATATGCAGGGAATGATTCCAATCTTTTGATAACGGTTGAGACCTGATTTAGGACCAAGAATGTGATCTATTCTGGAGAATGTTCCATGTGCACTAGAGAAGAATGTGTATTCTGTTGCTTTGGGATGAAATGTTCTGAATATATCTGTGATGTCCATCTGGTCCAGTGTGTCATTTAAGGCCTTGATTTCCTTGTTGATCTTTTGCTTGGATGATCTGTCCATTTCAGTGAGGGGAGTGTTAAAGTCCCCTACTATTATTGTATTATTGTCGATGTGTTTCTTTGATTTTGTTATTAATTGGTTTATATAGTTGGCTGCTCCCACGTTAGGGGCATAGATATTTAAAATTGTTAGATCTTCTTGTTGGACAGTTCCTTTGAGTATGATACAGTGTCCTTCCTCATCTCTTATTATAGTCTTTGGCTTAAAATCTAATTGATCTGATATAAGCATTGTCACTCCTGCTTTCTTCTGATGTCCATTAGCATGGTAAATTCTTTTCCACCCCCTCACTTTAAATCTGGAGGTGTCTTCGGGTTTAAGATGAGTTTCTTGTAGGCAACATATAGATGGGTTTTGTTTTTTTATCCATTCTGCTACCCTGTGTCTTTTGATTGGGGCATTTAGCCCATTAACATTCAGGGTAAGTATTGAGAGATATGAATTTAGTGCCATTGTATTGCCTGTAAGGTGGCTGTTATTGTATATTGTGTCTGTTCCTTTCTGATCTACTACTTTTAGGGTCTCTCTTTGCTTAGAGGACCCCTTTCAATATTTCCTGTAGAGCTGGTTTGGTATTTGCAAATTCTTTCAGTTTTTGTTTGTCCTGGAAGCTTTTAATCTCTCCATTTTCAATGATAGCCTAGCTGGCTATAGTATTCTTGGCTGCATGTTTTTCCTCGTTTAGTACTCTGAATATATCATGCCAGCTCTTTCTGGCCTGCCAGGTCTCTGTGGATAAGTCTGCTGCCAATCTAATATTTTTACCATTGTACGTTACAGACTTCTTTTCCCGGGCTGCTTTCAGGATCTTCTCTTTGTCACTAAGACTTGTAAATTTTACTATTAAGTGACGGGGTGTGGACCTATTCTTATTGATTTTGAGGGGGGTTCTCTGAACCTCCTGGATTTTGATGCTTGTTCCCTTTGCCATATTGGGGAAATTCTCTCCAATAATTCTCTCCAATATACCTTCTGCTCCCCTCTCTGTTTCCTCTTCTTCTGGAATCCCAATTATTCTAATGTTGTTTTGTCTTATGGTGTCACTTATCTCTCGAATTCTCCCCTCATGGTCCAGTAGCTGTTTGTCCCTCTTTTGCTCAGCTTCTTTATTCTCTGTCATTTGGTCTTCTATATCACTAATTCTTTCTTCTGCCTCGTTTATCCTAGCAGTGAGAGCCTCCATTTTTGACTGCACCTCATTAATAGCTTTTTTGATTTCAACTTGGTTAGATTTTAGTTCTTTTATTTCTCCAGAAAGGGCTTTTATATCTCCTGAGAGGGTTTCTCTAATATCTTCCATGCCTTTTTCGAGCCCGGCTAGAACCTTGAGAATCGTCATTCTGAACTCTAGATCTGACATATTACCAATGTCTGTATTGATTAGGTCCCTAGCCTTTGGTACTGCCTCTTGTTCTTTTTTTTGTGGTGAATTTTTCCGCCTTGTCATTTTGTCCAGAGAAGAGTATATGAAGGAGCAAGTAAAATACTAAAAGGGTGGCAACAACCCCAGGAAAATATGCTTTAGCCAAATCAGAAGAGATCCCAAATCGTGAGGGGGGGAGAAAGGGGATAAAAAGAGGTTCAGAAAGAAAAAAAAAAAAGAAAAAAGAAACAATTAAAAAAAGAAAACCAATAAAGAAAAAATATAAAAAGGAAAAAAATATATATATATTAGATAAACTAGTTAAAAAACGTTAAAAAAGAAAAGGGTAAAAGTTAAAAAAAATTTAGCAGAAGAAGAAAAAAAAATTGAAAGAGAAAAAAAAATTAAAAATTAAATTAACTGCAAGGCTAAAGAATCATGGGGAGAAAGCCATGAGTTCTTTGCTTTGCTTTCTCCTCCTCTGGAATTCCGCTGCTCTCCTTGCTATTGAAACTACACTCCTTGGTAAGTGAACTTGGTCCTGGCTGGGCTTCTTGTTGATCTTCTGGGGGAGGGGCCTGTTGTAGTGATTCTCAAGTGTCTTTGCCCCAGGCGGAGTTGCACCGCCCTTACCTGGGCCGGTCTGAGTAATCCACTCGGGTTAGCTTTCGGGAGCTTTTGTTCCCTGAGCGCTTCCCGTAGAGTTCTGGAGGGCGGGAATGAAGATGGCGGCCTCCCGGTCTCCGGCCCGGAGGAGCCGAGAGCCCGGGGTCCCACTCCTCAGTGCGCCCTCAGAGAACAGCGCCTAATTACTCCCGTCACCCTGCCTCCGGCCGCGCTCCGAGCTGACCGAGCCTGCGACCGGTTCAAGGTAACCCCGAGCTTAGAGCTTACTCCTCGGCTCTGTCTCTGTAGCCGGCTTCCCCGTTCTAGTACCTGTAAGCTCTGCGACACTCAGACACCCCCGATCCTTCTGTGATCTGCGGGACCTGAGGCCACGCTCACCCCGCGTGGGCTTCACCCCGGTTAAGCCTCTGGAGCGATGTCCCTCAGCGGAACTGACTTTTAAAAGTCCTGATTTTGTGCTCCGTTGCTCCGCCGCTTGCCGGGAGCCGGCCCCTCCCCCCGCGGTCTATCTTCCCGTCACTTTGGATTCACTTCTCCGCCAGTCCTACCTTTCAGAAAGTGGTTGATTTTCTGTTTCTAGAGTTGCTGTTCTTCTCTTCGCTCTTCCGTTGGATCTGTAGGTGTTTGCAATCTTTAGATAAGCTATCTAGCTGATCTCCTGCTACCTGAAGTAGTCTCAGCCTGCTACTTCTCCGCCATCTTGACTCCTCCAGTGTCAGACATCCGCAATCTTAAAGAAGATCCTAACAGCTTAAAGAGCCTCTTGTGACTACTAGGAAGATAGCAGCCCTGCCTCCAGTCTCTGTAGCATATGGCCAGTCTATATTAGAGCAGGCAGCCTGGAAGAAGAAAACCCCAGAAAACCAGGTTTCCATTAAGACCAAGAGACTAAGGAAACATTTTCTGAAGAGGTAGAAAGTGAAAGAAACTTTTTTTCATAGGAACAGAAGACCCCAAGGATGTTATGTGACATTTTAAAAGTGAGAGGATCAGGGGAAGACTGAGTCATGGCCAACTAAGCCCATAGCAAAATAAGGATGACACAAGGGGCAAAGGACACTGGGCGGGATGTGCGTGTGGTTTAGGTTGCATCCCAGGATGACAGGGATGTAAAGCATCATATGATGGGCTGTGCTCAGGTTCTAAGCGTACCTCTGGTTAAAGATGTTCCTTAGCCTATTCAGGCTGAGGTCCAGTCAGGCATTGTTGGAGGGTTGCTGTCACTATGTATCTGTAGCTTTTGTTTTGTTTTATGTGCTTTGATATAAAATGTTGAATAAATGATTATTTCTATCCATTTCAAAAATAAACAGAATAGCAATGCTCTATTATGGTGATGGTATAGCCTTTCAGTAGTTAACCCACTAAATGTGTTCACTTCATGCCAAAAGTTCTGAAGCCAGGACATTCTGATAAACCAGATATATTTCACAATGCCAGATCACTTTACCCTCTGCACTCCCAAAATTTACAAGATGATGGACAAGGCTTGTAAGGATCAGCCATATGTTATGTAAGAAGAGGTAAAACCAGGTATATGATGCAGATGGGGATTTACCTCTACCTACTCAGATTCTTTTTCCTCATTGGAAATGGCAGGGGGGGCACCTGGGTGGCTCAGTGGGTTAAGCCTCTGCCTTCGGCTCAGGTCATGATCTCAGGGTCTTGAGATCAAGCCCCGCATCGGGCTCTCTGCTCTGTGGGGAGCCTGCTTCCCCCTCTCTCTCTGCCTGCCTCTCTGCCTACTTCTGATCTCTGTTGAATAAATAAATAAAATCTTAAAAAAAAAAAAAAAAGGGAAATGTCAGGGTACTTTGAAGGCTACCATCTTTGTTGTGTAATGATATTCAACGTTCTGCAACCAGGCCCCTATTCTCACTAACAGGGATTTATTCTAATTTACATCATTTGAAAGGAATAGAAGAATTGAAAAAATCGTTTCAGATATATGGTTCCTTTTGCGAAAAAAATGGCATAAATTGGCAAATTTGATATTTCACCTGAAAAAAAAAATGAGGCATGTATTTAAGGTCAAGGCCTTCCTTCCTAACTCATGAGGCCCTTGACTAGGCAGAAGATAACTGCTGTTAGAGCCATGAACTAACATTCAGGGGCAACATTTCTGCCTGGGAAAACCAACTGTGTCAGTAGAAAATTTAATTCTCCACATCATCCATATGATTTTGCTATCAATATTAAATTCAATATGAGCCTTCTTTGTCACAAGGAGAATAAAGATGAGAGTTATCAGGGCTCCAGATTGACCAAAAGTCTAGCTTCTGTTAGTCAGCAATGTTCTCCTCATCTTTATCACAAGGAAGTAGCACTGACAGACTGAAGAGCAACAAACATTTTAAGGTTTTGCCACTCAAGATGTGGTCCCTAGACCAGCAATATGCATTACCTGGAAGTCTATTAGATGTGCAGAACCTTGAGCCAGATCCCAGATGTGCTAAATTAGAAACTGCATTATGGCATAGAGGATTTCCATCTACATTCAAGCACGAGAAGCACCATTTTAAACACAGAAGACTACCTGGAATCCATGCTCAAAAACTGGGAGAAGTGAATATGGGATTCCGCCAAATAAAGAGCCAACATGGGCTAAAGGCCAATATCACTTAATGGAATTTCTAGTCTGATGTCAAGAGCTATCATGGAACCTGGCTTGGGCTTCAGTCTCTCCAGCCACTGGCTTATGACCTGTAAGAAATTAGAACTTTAATTTCTACCCAGAATTTTATAATCTGGATTGTCTGCCTGGGGCTCTTGACACCCACCTACAGTTTTATTCCCCTATTTGTTGGCCTCTTTGTATTAGACCTTTTCCACTGACTAGCCCTAACCCAACCTTGATGGTACCCACTCTTTCTTCTTTTGATCTTTGCTTTCTCCAGCCTTAGCTCAGCTGCTGGACTCTTGACCAGGTCAGACCAAGGCACCTCTGTTAAATACCTAGCTAAACAGATCCAGGTCACTGTATGCCACACTTTGGAGAGTGTTGGAGGCTGGCTAGGACATGTATTATGTAGCTCACAATAAGAACTAGTGTCTTAATGTCAGCAAAAGCAGGATCATCTAGAGTTCAGCAATTTACTGAACATGTCTGGACTGGAGGGTCTTAGGATATACATTAATTCAAACTACAGTGACACATGAAAACGGGGTGGGGGGGAGGATTTAATAAGAATTGACTAGTGTGATACACTTCCTTTTCTTTTCGTGTAAATACCATATCAAAGGAGGTTCTACTAATATTCACTTCTACCACTGCTTTTGAAATTCATTTTAGTCAATAGCAGTCACAATTTTCTGAGTATTTATGTGCCTTTTCTGAGTATATATTATGTGCCATGCTCTGTTTTTTCACATTATATACATAACATTAATCTTTACAACAGATTTAAGTTGTAACTCCAGCTTCATAGGTGAAGAACTGAAGGTTAAAAAGTAATTTGCTCTACTTAATTGTAGAAACAAGAAAGTAAATTTGAATTTCTAATTCCAGAGTCCTTTCTTTATTCTACCTGCCATCATTTTTTAATTTTATCATACAAAAGTCCTCAAAATTTTATTATTATTTTAAAAAGATACTAGGGCAAATGTAGAGAAATTGGAGGAAGGTCTAGGAGACATTTATTTTATTTATATTATTTTCTTTCTTGAAATAGAAATCTCTGGAAAACCTATAAGATATCAATATAGCCTTTAATGCCTAAGTTCCAGAATCCCCAGGAAAGAACAAAACGAAGCAAAACAAAATGAAATAATGCACCATGGTAGGTATTTTTATACTTCTGTTTATAACATTCTGTCTTATTGAGACATACTCATCTGTATAACTTTTACTTGGTCCTGGTGTGAATATACTTTCAGTGGACAAGCTGCCATGAAAAAAAAAAAGAATAAAAATTCTAAATAATTGAAGCTCTAAATAAATAAAATTGAATAATTAAATAAATAATTGAAGCTCTAAGGGTTTGAACATATCCAGTTCTCCAGATCCACCATTCTGGTTACTTAACAGAGGGGTAACATTTTCTTCTTTTGTGTCTCTGAATCATGGGGCTCCCTTTTGGAGACTGCAATCTCAGTCAAGAAAAATTGCTGAGTCAAAATGCATATTAAATGAATACTCACTAAAACTAGCAAAATTTTGATGTTCCAAAAGACAGAACACAAAGCAGCAATGCAGAGAATCAAGGTCAATCTGTTGTTGCTCGTTTGTCTCAAATTAAGAGAAGAATGATGTTGGTGTCCACTGTATATAACGCAGAAGAGAGAGGCTCGGCCAATCCTTGCGGCAAGTCCCCTTTATTCCTAAGAACTCAGCATCACGCCAGATCTGCACCATATTTTACGTAGATTTTTAACAGGGACCTGATGTTCTGAGGGGGAGCACTTGGACCAACTTTGGAAATGTAGATAGTCTGCCATTTAATTTGTTAAATTTTGCTGGGTCCATCATAACAATGAAAGCATCCTGAAGAATTACAAAGTGTAGACATCAAAACATGCTTGATTTGATTTCATTCATCTCTTTGCAACAGGTTGGTTACATATGCCTTCCTATCATCACTCTAAAATATTATAATCAAGTGTTGTAACAGAATATAACATTGCGGAGACTTCAAGAAACCTGTGGTTGTCTCATTTAAGGAATGGGAACACTCAGGCCTAGAAATGAGGTAGGACAGCTCCATGGGCCCAGCTGGTTAGTGGCCATGCTAGGATTAGAGACAAAGTCTTTTGTTCTGAGCTTTTTACTCTTTTCTTCAGGGCGTGACACTCTTGTGCTTCTTACTTGTTATACAAAGGAAAGGAACTTTCATTGGATATTCCAGAAAAGACAGAAATCTCACAGAAACTTTTTCTTCTATAAATACCTCATGTGACGTATTGGATTTTGCTTACTTAACAAAAAGTTGTAAAACCTGGTCTTAAGCCCCAAAGACACTTTTAAAAAATTGCTATCACCCAGCAAATGTTTAAAGAAATAATACAAGAGGGTTATACAGCAGTTCATTAGATGTTTGGGTATTTTTAGTGTCCTTCTCTGTGATCTGGAAAACTAAATAAAGGATAGGCGTTTATTATCTGACAGGTTTTTTCCCCCCTGGTACTTTTAAAAAAAAAATATTTTACTTATTTATTTGATAGAGAGAAAGAGAGAGAGAGAACAAGCAGAGGGAGTGGGAGAGGGAGAAGGGAGCCTGACGGGGGACTTAATCCCAGCACCCTGGGATCATGACCTGAGCCGAAGGCAGACACTTAATGGACTGAGCCATCCAGGTGCCCCTCCCCTGATACATTTATTCAACAAACGTATATTCCAAATATAATGACTCCTAACAGCCCATCTCAAGCCTATCTTAAGAAGCAGAGATATACAGAAAGAATTTTAATTTGGCTAGAGGTTGATTCTTTTTTTCACCTGTACTGAAGAAGAGGACTCCGAGGAAGTGTGCCTTGGCAACATCAAATGTCTCAAATCCTTATGTGCACTGTTGCATCCAAACACCCAAGGCCAGTTAAGCACCGTGTGCTCAAGCAAGACTAAAACTGAAACTTTGATTATATCCGCAGGACATTTCTAATGTAGACATCAGAAGTTATTAATTCACAGAACTGACTGAATTCCTTATGAGGATACATTTCAAGTTCCAATTAGTATTGACTAAATTATCTATAGTTTCTGATAATTAGTTGCTTATTTTCTTTTGAAATTTGAAATTTCAAAGTAAGACAGATGATAAATTTAATTAAAATTTTATCTTCTGCTTTTTATTATAACAGACAAGAATAAACGTATATATGTGATAATTATAATTTCACTTTAGCTCTCCAGAGAAGTTCACAGAGTGCCTGAGGTTATCTACAAAGAACATGATACGGTATAACTAAGTTTTCTCATTCATACTACCTACTGCATAAAGATAATGAGTCTCAGGTCTTTCACTGCAAGCAGGCCCCTTACTTTCCAATATGCACAAAATCACACATTCTACATTAAAATGTTTACTCAATAAAACTGCACTACAATGAAATTAAGAACAAACAATATGTAATGAAAAAAGAAAAAAAAAGAGAACTCAGTTGCTAAACTTGAACTGGACAGAATATTATAAAAAGAATGAGACTGAGCAGTAAGGTTCAAGCCATTATTCCACCTGCAAATTCTTCTAGCATTTCTCTAGTGCATCTCATGGAACTTAAGGAAATCATGGATTGATTTGACAAATCCCCTTTGTAATGTGGGTTAATCTTTTGTGATCAGCTAGAGTATATTAAGGACTGCCACTAAGACAATATGATATCCAAACTCAAATTTTATGTGAAAAGTATGTCATTAATTTATTCCTGAATACTGAATAAAACATGTATAAACTTTCCTTCTAACTCTCCCATCTTCTCAATCCCAGACTGAAGCCCTACAACTTCTAGGATTGCTTCGATCCCACGTATAAGAAGTAAGGAAAGTAAATACCACAATCATGAATTCATAGGATATGCATTTATTGAGCATCTTCTATATGGAATACAGTGTGTAAATAGACAAGTTTCCTTTTATATTCTGTCTTTACCAAAGTACTGGTTTCAAGACTTTAAGTAGAATAACCAACAAAACACCTACCTCCACATCTTTTTCTCCCTCCTACTTCTAACCCTCTGCCCCATTTCCACACTTCCCCACCCCTCTACTCCCACACATATTTTAGAACTTAACATTTCCTGGCTCTTTTCCCTTTAATAAAATACTCTTGAGAATTTCCTTACCCTTTATCCTTTGTCTGAAAAGTTAACTGACTATTTCTTGTTATTGTTCTGTGGCCTTTCTTTTATAATTTAACCGTTAGTCTGGTATCTGGTATCTGAATCCCTCTCACATGTCACTGTTACAGTAATTTGCCATGAAAGAGGTTGTACAGCAATGTGGTAAAGAAAGCTATTTTGGGGGCAACTGGGTTGCTCAGGCATTGAACATCCGGCTCTTGATCTCAGCTTAGGTGATGATCTCAGGATCCTGGGATGGAACCCTGTGTCAGGCTCAGTGCTCAGATTCTCAGTGCTTGGATTCTCTCTCTCTCTTCTCTGTCCTTCCCTGAGCTCACACACTTTCTCTCTCTAAAATAAATAAATAAATCTTAAGGGAAAAAAAAAAAAGAGAAAAGAAAAGAAAAAAGTAACCTATTATGGATCCAGAATGTTGAGTCTCTGCCACTTACTCTGGGACCTTGGGCAATGTCCTTAACGATACTATCCCTTAGTTTTCTCAACATAAATTGGTAAAATGGTGATACCTACCTAATTAATTGTAGAGAGAATTAAATAAATTAATATAATATATGCAAAGTTTTTGGGCATTCCATTTCTAGCAAAGATGGACCAATGCAACAAAACACTGTATCTCCACTGATTAGAAGTAAACACAAAAAGCAAGCTACCTGAGGATTTTAAAAATAAACAAAAGCAGGAAAATTGTGAAAAGAAGCTAAATCATGGAGAAGCAAACCATATGAGGGTGAATTTTTCACTTTCCTTGTGCTTTTGACCTGAAGGCAGTCCCCATTTCTTGGCATAGGCCATAAAACTGGGACAATTTTTTAAAAAATTGAAATCATGTAATCATGTGTTCAGAACACAATGTATTAGACTAAAATACAATAACAAAAAGATATCTGGAAAACTCAAATGTTTGAGAATTAGGCAATACAGTTCTATGTAACCATTGGGCCAAAGAGAGAGTCACAGAAGTAATTGTGAAAATACAAATAATCAAAATTCGTGGGATGCAACTGAAGTGGTACTGACAGAAATTTAGAATGCTAACATTAGAAAAATCTTAAATCTATGATCTAAAATGTCATTTTAGGAAACAAGATGGAGTATATTAAACTCAAAGCAAGCAGAAGAAAGAGAATAATAAAAACAAAAGCAGAAATCAATGTGATTGAAAATTAAAACAATTGAGAAAATCAATGAAACCAAAAGCTGGTTCTTTGAAAAGATAAATAAAATTGATAAACTCTAGCCAGATGGACCAAGATAAAAAGGTGCTATAAATTACAATATTGGAATGGAAGAGAGGACATCATTATAGATCACTGACCTTAAAATAATAATAAAGAGAACTATCTTGAAGAATGTGAAGATTTAAAAAGGTAACAGATGAAAGTGAACAATTTCTTGAATAAAAATTACAAAATTTCAACCACGAAGAAATAGATAACCTGAATGGTCCTGTACCTATTACAGAAACTGAATTCATATTTAAATACTATAAATAAAACTCCAGGTTATATGGTGTTCCTGGTGAATTGTACTGAAGATTTGAAGAATACTAACAAATCTACACTCAAACTCTCAAATCTAATCTCAAACTCTTTGAGAAAATAGAAAATGGAGAACACTTCCCAACTCATTTTATGAGGTCAGCATTATCCTGACAGAAAAGTAAAGATGCTATAAGAAAAGAAAAATATGGACCGATATGTCATGAACTTACACAAAAAAATTATCAACAAAATCTCAGCTATAACAAATATAATCAATAGTATGTAAAAAGGGTTTTTTTCCAGGACAAACCAGCATACAGAGGGTTTTTTCCAGGAATGCAAAACTATGTTAACATTCAAAACTCTATTAATGCAATTCACTGTATCAAAAAAATAAAAAAAAGAAAAACATTCAATCATCCCAAAGATGCAGAAAAAAATACTTGAGGAAATTCAACATGCATAAAATAGCACTCTATAATAAAAAACTCTCAGCAATTTAGGAATAGAAGGAAAGTACTTTAACCCGATAAGGGCATCTATAAAAATCCTACAGCTATCAATAGAAATGAATTATAAAAGACTCAACACTTTTCTGCTAAGATCAGGAATAAGGTAAGACTTCTACTTTTTTTTTTTTTAATACTTTCCAGTGTTTTCTTCAATTTCATTCTTCAATTTCATTCAGTCAACTAATGCAATAAGTCAAGGAAAAGAATTAAAAGACATACAGATTGAAAGTGAATAATGCTATTTGCAGACTACATTGTTTCTACATAGAAAATTTTATAACCAAACTCAGATAGCTGATGTGACTGCAGCCCAGTACTCATGGCCTAAATTCATCTCAGCAGTAACCCAGACACCAGTGTGGAAGCAAACAGTAACCTTTGCAGAGGTTCACTCCTTTGGTGAGTTTTTTGGTAAATGGAAACAGAATAAAGTAGAGGATGGAAGAAAAGAGCCATTAACATACACAGTTGAGGGGTGCCTGGGTGGCTCAGTGGGTTAAGCCTCTGCCTTTGGCTCAGGTTATGATCTCAAGGTCCTGAGATAGAGCCCCACATCAGGCTCTCTGCTCAGCGGGGAGCCTGCTTCCCCTCCTCTCTCTCTGCCTGCCTCTCTGCCTACTTGTGATCTCTGTCAAATAAATAAATAAAATCTTCAAAAAAAAAAAAAAAACCATACACAGTTGAGTTTCACAGACTCCATGTCCATGTTACTTTCCACAGATGGGGAATAAGAGACAGTGCCTGCAAACAAATAATCAGACAAACAAAAGGGGGGTAAGATTGTTATCTCAGGAAATACCTGGGACTGCTTCACAGAGATGATACTTAATTGGACTTTGAGAGATTTGTGCATCAAAAATGTGGGGATAGATAAAAGGGAAGGTAAAGAGAAGAGCAGTTAAAGAAGAAAGTAAGAACAAAAGACACAAAAGAAGGAAACTTTGAAAAAGGTGACGAAAGCAAAGACAAAAAGCTACAGATGTAGAATATGCATAAACAACAGGAAGTTGACTAATCTGATCAGAGCAGAGTGCATGGAGAAGCAGCAGGAAGTGGGGGCATTATCACTGAATTAAATCATTCATAGGGAGGACAACTGCTTTTGCTTAGGATGTTAGATATGGTGTTTGTAAACCAGGAAACAGGACAATGCCGGTTACCCTCTTCCTGGCACTGTTAATTCATTGTTTTACTCAATTAAACCAATATTAATCGAGCAACTATCATGTCTAACAGCATGCAAAGTGCTGTAATTCAGAAATAATATGCCAATATGCTTTTATATTGGGATTTACAATCTAATGAGTAGAATCCAATGTATCTATAAGAAAAAAAGTTTGAGTAAAGGGATTAATGAATCTACTTTTGAGTCTTTACCTCCAGGGTACAGAATCAACAAGTACTTTCTGAATGTTTTGTATTTGCATTCTTCTGTGCTAGATATTATTTTATGTATTCTCAAATTTAGTTTTGTTTCCTGTTACTTCTTTCCTTTCTTTCCTTTCTAGAACTTAATGTATCTAGATCTGCTACTATATACTGTTCAGTGTGTAAGTCAAAAGACAACTAAGACAGAAACCATGTTGCAGGGAATTTAAAATTCCATTTTAGAGATGGATAAACTGAGATTGCACATGGTTAGAAAATGTGTCCAAGATCAGACAGGGAGTAAGTTAGGGAACAGGGATTCAACTCAGGCTTCAAAACTTTAAAAACATTGTTTCTACACTGAGCACTATATAGTTCCTAGAAATTACAATTGATAAAGACGAAAAGACTAGTCATTTGTTTGAGAAAATTCCTCCTGAAAGAGAAAACAGCAAGTTCAGTTTCATGCCAGATAACATGTTTCCCAGAGGCCAACTCATTCAATCTGGCTAAGATATTATCAATTTCTATTTTTATCCCTACTGTCATGTTTTCATGTTGATCTTTTTCTTTCCTTTTTCTTTTTCTCTTTCTCTTTTTTTCCCTGCCATTTCAATTAAGATTTCTAATTAGATCCCAAATTTGAGACATCTCTAGTAGAAAGCGAATGGCGAGAGCTGTAATTAAAGTACAGCTGTCTCTTGTCTTTCTGGGAATGAAACAAAGCTTTTTGTTCTAAGTTACAAAATTCTAGGGAATTCTTCATGTATTTTTCTTATTGTCTTAAGAATAACTGAAATTATTGTCTTAAGTATACTGAAACGAAAAATGCTGAATTGATTTTAAAAAGTCAATGCCCTTTCCAATGCAGATGCTTCTCAGCACCTCTCTTCTGGAATAAGTGTAAGTTAACTCTAATATTCTGGTTCCCTGACACTTTTATTATTATAAATACAAAATCTCCCCACTTTACACAAAATCAAGTCATTCTTAGGTGCTAATATCGGCACTACCCCAAGTCATTTTCCTCATTTTAAGACTTTTTAAAAAATTTTTTAAAAGATTTTATTTATTTATTTGACAGAGAGAAAGAGAGATCACAAGTAGGCAGAGAGGCAGGCAGGGTGGGGTAGGGAGGAAGCAGGCTCCCCGCTGAGCAGAGCATCAGATGCAGGGCTCCATCCCAGGACCCTGAGATCATGACCTGAGCCAAAAACAGAGGCTTAACCCACTGAGTTACCCAGGCACCCGACTTTTTTAAATTATGAGAACAAATCAAGGAGAATAGGATATTTTCAATGGAAAAGAATAAGGTTCCCAGCAGCTGAGATGCAAACACTTTTTTATGGTTTTCCTTTGCCTGATTTAAGAGAACAAATATTACTAATACTGATAAAGAGAATTATTTAGTAAGACCTTACTTCATATTATTTTCACATGAAAATTATAATCAGGTTTTGAAACAATTAACCATATAATTCAGGTCAAGAAAGATCTTCTGTCTGAAAAACCTAAACCACTGAAGCAAAACAGATTTTTTTTTCTAGCTTGAATTATCTAGATTCTAGCAAATTAGTAAATTATCTATTATAAATTAATGTGCATAGCCACTGAATAGGTCAAATTACCTAAAAGGCAGGCCAGCCTCAGATGTATAAGGAACCTCTTAAAATACATATTTCCAAGAAAGAACCTTTGGAAACACTGCCTAATGTAAAGCTTCTGCCTAAGGCTCAGGTCATGATCCCAGGGTCCTGGGATCGAGCCCCACATCCCCCTCTCTCTCTGCCTGCTTCCTCTTCTCTCTGCCTTCTTCTCTGCCTACTTGTGATCTCTATCAAATGAATAAATAAAATCTTAAAAAAAATTATTTTCCAGAGAAATACTGTTTAGCCAGTCCACAATAGATTCCCTCCTTGTCTCCTAGTACTTTCTCCCACAAACTGCTATTTCTCTTCATAGCACTTATCACAGTTTTTATTCATACGTTGATATTTGCTTATTTATTTCATGTCACCTCCACAAGACTGTAAGCACCCTAAGGGCAGCAATGGACCATGCTGTTTTGTTCAATTCTATAAAATCACCAATTACCTCACAGATGAGTGTTTGCATATAACAGGCCTTTAATGAATATGTGTTAATTTAATAAAAAAATATTATTATTACTTAATTCCTTCACATTTCTATCTAGGCCTGGCCTCCCTGAAACTCTCAAGATTAATTTAGTGTATACCTAGAAATCAATTCCTCTTTAAGATATGGTCAGCCATCTATAACATATAGTCACACATATTCTAAGACACCAAAGTAGCATTTTTGTAAAACTAGCACTTTTGTAAAATATTATAAAATATTTAAAATGTAAAAACTCTAAGATTGAATTATTCATCAATCTAAACGAGTATTTATTATGTGTTAATTAATTAGTGAGAATCATTCTTGTACCTGCTTTACTGTTGTATTCCTCAAATAGCTCTGCTATTCGATTATTGCTTTGCTAACTTTAGAGCGCTGTAAAGGACAAAGGACAAAATGTTAGATTGTGGTGTTTCACTGGGAGCTTCTCTTACTAATGCAGACCTGGCTAAAATATTTCATATGTTCCTAATACTCATCATTCCAAACTTGAAGACTTACCATCACAAAATCATGGAACATAGCTATTTCTTATTTATATTCTTCTTTTTAAAATTATTTTTATTAACATATAATGTATTATTTGCCCCAGGGGTACAGGTCTGTGAATCAGCAGGCTTACATTTCACAGCATTCACCACAGCCCATACCCTTCCCAATGTCCATAACCCAACTACCCTATGGGGAAGAATTATAGCTGACCCTTATTTATTTGCTTCCACAAACCAGGTGCTATTCTAGGTTGCATGTATTAATTCATTTATTCCTCATCACCACTGGTGAGGCAAGGGTTAACACAGCAGGCCCAAGTTACTCAATGCACATTCCAATGCACTGCACATTCCAATGAAAAGCCTATCTACAAGACTGGCCTTTGGCCAGGTCCTGGGAGATAACCTCTGAGCTCTTGAAATAGCAGGCCTGATAAGAGAGTTTTTGCATGCCTGTGCCTTGGCCTATGTTCTTTCAATTTGACCAGATACATTTATGGTGAACACCTGTTTTCCCTTGGGGGAAGCGGAAGCTAAAGCCTGAGTAGCTGAGGTTAGTCATAGGGTGCTGCATGCTTAGTGACTGACCCCTAATGAAACTACATGACTGACCCCCATTAAAACTCTAGTGACCAAAGCTTGGCTGAGCTTCTTCCCTGACAGACCACAGGCCACACAATTCTTCACACATTGTTTCTGGGAGAATGAAGCTCATCCCCATGGGATTCCACTGGGAAAGAACACCTGGAAGTTGGCAGAGGGACTTTGCTTCCCCTTTGCTGATCATAATCTGTTTCCTTTCTCTGCAATAAATCACGACTGGGAGTTAATGGTTTATCTGAATCTTGGGAGTTCTTCTAGCAAATCATCAAGCCTGAAGGTGGTCTTGGGGACTCCTCCCTCCCACCCCTCACATAACACCCTGTAAGGTAGGTACTATTATGACCCACATTTCATGGACGGAGAAATTGGCAAAGAAAGGTGAGGTAACTCAATCAAAGTCCCATGACTAGTTTAAGTGTCAGTATTTAAATTTGAACCTATGATCTGGTTCCAGAGACTGTGCATTTTATATATTTTACCAATTATGTGATGTTGTTTATCAAAATATTTATAGTTATCTGTCATTCAGTAAGTGTACCAAAAAATGCACCCTGGTTCTTTTTTCTTATTTTATTATCAGGAATAATTTTCAAATTGTAAATGTATTACTAATTAACAAGATTTCATTTTATCTGCCAAAAAAAGAGTAATAACAATAACTTTTATTGTTAAATTGTTCTTTAACCATTATACTTTATTCAAAACAAACTTTCCTTAGCCTTGTCAATAATGCAAATGTGACATAAGATTTTCTCACGTTCTCATATATCTCTCACCATTCTAAATGGTTTTAATTTTTGTTCATTTTTATTTTTTTTAAGATTTTATTAATTTGGGATGCCTGGGAGGCTCAGTTGGTTAAGTGTCTGCTTTTGGCTCAGGTCATGACACCGGAGTCCTGGGATCGAGTCCCGCATTGGACTCCCTGCTCAGTGGGGAGTCTGCTTCTCCCTCTGCCTGCTGCTGCTCTCTCTCTCTCTCTCTTTCTGACAAATAAATAGATAAAATATAAAAAAATTTTTTTATTAATTTGTTTATTTGAGAAAGAGAGTGAGTGAGAGAGAGAAAACAAGCAGGGGTGGAGGGAGAAGCAGGCTACACTGCCCAGCAGGAAGCCTGATGCAGGGCTGGATCCCAGGACTCTGGGATCATGACCTGAGCTGAAGACAGATGCTTAACCAACTGAGCCACCAAGGAGCCTCTCTAAATTGTTTTTAATATGGGGGCTGAAAACTACAGAGTCGGCTTTAAATCACACCAGGCATGCTTAATTTGGGGAATATAAAACAATTTATCATGCTTTTTCTTAAGATATCTAATTTTTTTAGCCTGATAGAACCAGAGTTGCTTTCAAAGTAAGTGTTTGAAAAAATAGATTCAGAACAGGAGAAAGCATGAAGCTAGTCATTCAGTTGCTACTAAAGAAAATGAATTGCATGGAGCACTGGGTGTTGTACATAAAAAATGAATCTTGGAACACTGCATAAAAAACTAATGATGTATTTTATGGTGACTAACATAACACAATTAAAAAAAAGAGAAAATGAAAACCATCAATTGAGTTTTAAACACAAAAGATAAAAATAATTTACCAATTATGTGGAAAAGTCATACGTTTGCTATAGTTAGCTTTATTAAGGTAGACTTTGCATAAAGTGCTTTGGTGTAATTAGTCATTGCCATTAGGTGTATGAGGTAGTTGCTTTATTCTAACACTTGAACAAAACTGTAATTCATTCTCTTACCTTTCTTTTAATCCACCCAAGACTAAGCATTGTACTCTGTTGTACATACTGTGGATGACAGTGTCTTGCTCTTATCACTTAAATAGACTGCACACTTCTTGATACTTTGAGGTGTCATTACATCTGCAGAGGTAATGAGTCTACCTTGCAATGTGGATGTACAGAGGTCAGTGTACTCTCATATGACCCACAGTGTCTAAACAAGCCCTTGAAATAACTTTAAAAAATATGCGTAGAGCACACAGAGCAAGGGCAACACCTCACATAGTGATGATGAAATACATCAAATGTAAACCGGATGATTGTGCAAGTCCAAAGAATAAGTTTATGATGCAGAAGGACCAACCATATTATGTGAGCCTGAGTCTTTCAGACTCATTTTGTCTCCCTATGGTGCTATACTTTGTCAACTTTCATCATGTAGCAAGAACCACTATTTACCCAAACCCACCAAAGTGCGTGGTCACTTTAAACAAACATCCCACAGAGTTAATGCCAATCAAAAGCCTTATTTAACACTTACCTGATGGTAACATCACAACTTCACAAAACATGATCAAGTAGATCATTATGCATTAATTAGGTCATAAAAGTTTGTCTTTAAGTTGAAAATGTAAAACTTTATTTTGAACAATTTCTGGATGTTAAGTTGGATTAAACATTACTGATTAGAATTAAAATATGGAATATTAAAAAAATTAGAATATGGATACCTGGGTGGCTCAGTTAGTTAAGTATCTGCCTTTGGTTCAGGTCTTGATCCCAGGGTCCTGAGACTGAGTCCCGTTTTGGGCTCCTTGTTCAGCAGGGAGCCTGCTTCTCCCTCTCCCTCTCACTCTCCCCATGCCTGGGTGCACTCTTGCACTTTCTTTCTGACAAATAAGTAAATAAAATCTTTAAAAAAAATTGGACGAGACTTTATTGGGCTCCACCTTATGTTATCAAAATTGGTGCCTTCTTTGGTTCCTCTATCCATTCTGTTTGTGGCCCTGAATGATATTTTCATCAATCACATCCTGCCTCCTTCTACCCCAGTGTCCTGGTGTGACAGGCATGTATGTTAATTCAAACCTTGTTATTTGCCTTTTCCATATTGCCCCATGAAAGAAAGCTGGGCTTGAGGTGCCTTTTTGTTGTTTCCAGACACTCTGGCTGAGTTCAGGTGAAGATCTCCCATCAGAGAGAGGATTGGGTATATTAGGCCAAAGGCAGGAGCTGAGTGGAATGGAGTTGAGAAAAAATCAGGGAGAGAGCATGCTGTGTCTGTCAGAAAATTGTTTGATATGAAGGTCTTCATCAGTTCTGAAAAACTCACACATTCATCCCTTGAAAGATCCAGCAGTTAAAAAACAAACAGAGAAACAAAACTGCAAAATGCCCTTGGGTAACTGCAAAGCAGTCAGTTAGTAAATACAGGAAATGAAGGAGAAACCATATAATATAAATAAAAGCTACCCGGTTTATAGACTGTTGTAAATATTTAGATAAGGCCACACAGCTAACAGAAGCAGAACCTGTCTTCAACCCAAGCTTTTGGTTCTAGGACTCATTCTCATAACGACTAGACCAGGCTGCCTATTTTGGAAGGCAGTGTAGACCATGTTAAGGATTAGACGTTGCTTTCCAGGAGACACCGAAAGTATTTTTTTTTCTTAAAGATTATTTACTCGTTTTAGAGAGAGAATGAGTGAGTGTGGGGGCGGGGAGGGGCAGAGGGAGAGGGAGAGAAGCCCAAGCAGAGTTCCCGTAACAATGGTGCTGGACGCCGGGCTTGATCCCGTGACCACAGATCACCTGAACTAAAACCCAGTTGGTGGCTTAACTGACTGAGCCATCTAGGCTCCCTGAAGCTATAAAGATTTCATGCAAGGAAACAAGATGATCAAGTTTGTCTTTCAGATGGAATACTGAGTAGCCGTGAGAAATGGAGCCTGGGGGAGGAAGACATTAGAGAGGTTAATTTGGGGGCTATTACAAAGCTTTAGCAGGAGATGATCAAGGCCTAATTTAAAGCAGTGGTGGTAAGGATAGGGAGGGATAGATTTCAGAGATATTTTAGAGGAAAAGTGGACCTGGTGATTCCTTTTTGTGGGGAGTAAAAAGGAGATTTCTCCGAGGTTTCATTAAATCAATATAGACATGTACAACGTGTAACCTACCAATTTTGTTGACCTAGAAGTTCAACCCTTTATATTGACTTGCCCGCTTTTGCTTTCCTAGCTTTTTGTGCATGGCTTGTGGTATTAATAGAAACTAATAGTCCAAATATCTAAATACATGTAGAATATAACCACTAATTAGTACCAATGCAGAGAATTAAATATTTGAGAATATTTTCAATACACTGTTCTGTCCAAACGTGAGTCTTCCAGATTACAATACAGCTATGCACTGCTCTGATATTAAATCTCAAAAACATCTAAAAAAAAAAAAAAGCTTGCCTCACATATGATATACATAGCTATTAGGATCTAAAATAACTAACTGTCTCTAGAATAGATGTGAAATTTAATTCTACCTTCAAAAGCAGGTTTTCAAAAATCTTATTTTAGTTTCCCAATTCCCATCCCTTATTGTAAAGACAAAGTAAAATTTAGCTGACAATGAGATTATTCTCAACATGATCTCCATATTAACTAAAAAACTACAAAACATTCTATTAAAATTAATAAAATGACTCAAGAAAAGTCTTAGGGTGTGAGGTGAATTTGTAACAATGACTTTCCATATCATAGCAATAAACAGAAAATAAATTTTCAAAATAAATGAATGCAACTCCAAATAGCATTGATGATCTTGAATCACTACAGCAGTAATAGCAAAATTAATAAGCTACTTATGAATAATTAGGTAAAGAAAATTATAAAAAGCTGTAAAGAGAAATAAGAAACTATAACAAATGCATGAATAGGAAAGTATTTACAAAGTAAATACCACTTATTTCCAAACTAATTTATATTTTTAGCATAATTCCAATCAAAATTCTAATGGGAATAATTTTGGAGCCTATTAAAACTTTCTAAAGTTCATATGAAGAAAGAGTCATGGATCATAACAAAAATTCTGAACTTGAATACTAAAGGGAGGTTTTGCTCTCCTGATAAAATACATTGTTGTGATACATTTAACGCAGGCAGAACTGGCTTAGAAATTATGTACAAATTACTGTGAAAATATAGGTAATTCCAGAAACATCCTACTTTATGCCTTCATTCAACAAATATTTAATTCCAGTCATATACCAAAATTTATGTCTCTTAAAGGGACCCCAATTCTTGCCCTCAGAAAGTTTGATGGAAAGAAACTAATAACTATTTTCATTATGGTAGAAATTGAGACAGATGGGCATAGGACTCTATGGATGCATATATGATGGAAACCTAAAGTCGGTGTATGATAAAATGAACACCACAAATTAATGAGAAGGAAAGGATTTTTTTCATAATGTTGAGGTAATTGTCTAACTTTTTGGAATAAAATCAAGTATGTCCCAATAGACGTAGATATAAATTCCAGATATACCATGGCATTAAATACAAATAAAATACAAAATAAAAAATAAAAATGGAATTGATTATATGCCTTTTTGAAGAAATCAGTTGTACTTCTGAAGCTTGTAAGTGGCAAAAGAAATTAAAAAGAAAATGCGTGGTAGATTGAACTATGTAAAAAAATTTCCCTACATTAAAAAAAAAAAAGCAAAGCAGATCCAAAATTATTTGCAACAAATGCAATGCACCAAAATCTATTATATATATATACTGAATACCAAAACACCAAAGGATACCTCACAATGAAGAAACAAGTCATTAACGAACATATGGAAAACATTCAACCTCATTAGTACTCAAGGAAATAACCATTAAAACAATGGCTGACAATATTTCATCTAATAAACTGGCAAAAAAGAAAAAAATTTCATGCTTAGTGCCATTTTGAAATTTCTTTGAATGACATTTTCAACCTCTAAGTGCTCCAGAGGTATTCCTACCCAGTCCCAGAAAATCTAGGAAGTCTTCTCACCATATATAATTAACACAAAAATACTCATTTAGAGCACAACCTATTTTAACAGCATTAAACTGTAACATCTTTTTGATAAGTGACTATCATATATTCATCACGGTATTACAGGAACTATGCCGAGTTCTTAGAAGACATGCAATGCATGTAACGAATGTTGAACAGAAGAATTAAAGAGGCTGTTTCTTCATTGTTAAAGTAAATAAAAGTGTGGTGTCAGCTTCTCAAAAAATGCTCTCAGACTGTGATCTAGTAGTTCTAACTCTGTGTTGCTATTCTAAGGAAATAATCCTAAATAAAGAAAAAAGTGTATATACAAAGAATTACTACAATATGACTTAAAAGGGAAAATGTACAAACAACCTAAGTATTCAGAAAAAGAAGTCATTAAAAATGTTGTGTAATATTAATTTGATGGGATATTATGCAACCTTTAAAAAGTCTAAAAATTAAGGCTTAAAGAGGCTTATACCAAAATGTTAAATGTAAAAAGCAGGATTTACAGTTGTATATTTTGTACATAACATGTGTAGTGTAGCAGGTTAACACCAAGCATAAAATCCCATTTTCCCTAATCCTTAACTATCTCTATGAACAAGTTATTTAGCCTCTTTAAGCTTCAGTCTTAATTTATAAAATGGAAAAGTAACAATAGTGCCTTTCTGAAAGTTATTTTGTTATTTTTAACCAAAAATTAAATTAGATAATTCAAATAGTGTTAACAGTATCAATCATACAATAAGTATCCAGTAACTGAAACTCTAGCTTTTATTTGAATTATTAAATAAAAACAGAACTTATGCCTACCAGAAAGTCTAGACGTTAATGTATCAATATGTTGGAGTTTTTGAATGGTGCATTTGGCTGCTTAGAACCTTTGGAACACATCTCCTATATTTGGGAAATGCCCCTCCTTACAAGTTTATACATCACCAGGATGGATGCCAGTATTCCTCACATGTCTAAATTATCTCTCCAGGGGTAGAAGCTAGGGTGGAAGCATGTGACCTAGGCTTTGCTGATAAGATACTGTTTTACAAAGCTTCAGTTCTGAAGCACAAGATCGACAGAACCTGGAGATCCATCCTGAGAGCTGACATTTCTGCTCTCTGAGGCAGTAGGGGCAGAGAAGCAACCTCCAGGCCCACATCAGAGATGGGAGTGAGGGCGGCTATGCCAGAGGCAGTAACTGGAGGTTTGTTCTGGGGTGGTGCTCATTTGTTTGGCTGGCCTCAGAGTTCCTGAGCAGGCAGCCCTTACACCTGAGCCTCTGTTCATTAAGACTTTTTTTTTTTTTTTTTTTTTTTTTAGGGTGGAGAGGGGCAGAGGGAGAGAGAGAGAGACTCTCAAGCAGATACCACACTAAGCAAGGAAGCCCTATGCAGGACTTGATCCCACAACCCTGAGATGATGACCCGAGCCAAAACCAAGAGTTAGAAACTTCACTGACTATGGGGCGCCGGGGTGGCTCAGTGGGTTGAAGCCTCTGCCTTCATCTCAGGTCATGGTCCCAGGGTCCTGGGATCGAGTCCCACGTCCGGCTCTCTGCTCAGCGGGGAGCCTGCTTCCTCCTCTCTTTCTCTCTGCCTGCCTCTCTGCCTACTTGTGATCTCTGTCTGTCAAATAAATAAATAAAATCTTTAAAAAAAAAAAAAGAAAAAAGAAACTTCACCAACTGAACCATTCAGGAGCCCCAAGACTTTAATGGACCCTACACGTTTGTCTTCATCAGTCCTTTTTGTGTGTGTGTGTGTGTGCATGGGCAGGAGTGCATGCACACATGTGCATGCACACCTCCTCTCAAGAGGGAGGTGTGTGTGTATGTACATATAATTATAGCTAATGACCTATATGGTTTATATATATTATGTAATTATAACTTATGACTACCTTTTTATAAAGATAAATATAATACTATTATGTAATAAATTTTTTCAAAGTAAGATTTCTATTTTTCTTCAGTTTTTTAAAGAAATTAAAACATTTTAATGAACCCCTAACAGCATAGAATGTCATTGGTACCGTGCCCACTGTGTCTGTAAGAAAAGTCAGTCCTCCCTCATGTATTCAGATGAATTCTTTTTTTCTCTAAACTAGCTGGAGTCTATTTGGTATTTGCAGGTATGAAACCTGATTATATAGATGACTACAGTACAATTTTTACCTTTTTTCAACCTTTCTTTTTGAATTTTCAAATTCTTTGAAAAAGCATGTGTTACTAGAGAGAAGATGTACATTAAGAAAAAGAAGAGGGACGCCAGGGTGGCTCAATCAGTTCAGCAGCTGCCTTCAGCTCAGGTCGTGATCCCAGAGTCCTGGGATCCAGTCCCGCATTGGGCTCCTTGCTCAGCAGGGAGCCTGCTTCTCTCTCTACCTCTGTCTGCCTCTGCCTGCTACTCTGCCTGCTTGTGCTCTCTCTCTCTCTCTGACAAATAAATAAATAAAATCTTTTGAAAAAAGAAAGTAAAAGAAGAAAATCTGACCAATAATGTATCATCAGTAGTTTATATCATTAAATGGCAAACTTTACATGCATATCTCAGGATCTCAAGCTGCAAAGGAACTATAAAGATCATTGTGGGAAAAAATGTCACTGAATCTGATCACTCATGCGCCTTAAATCACCTCTACCCCATACCCTGGCCAAGATGTTAGAGTCAATGATATTGGGCTCAGTAGTCCCCTATCTCAGGAAGAAAACCAGATATTCTATCACTTGATGGCTTTAAAAAATTTTTTTAAAATTAACATATAATGTATTATTAGCCCCAGAGGTACAGGTCTGTGAATCGTCAGGCTTACATACTTCACAACACTCACCATAGCACATACCCTCCCCAATGTCCATAACTCAACCACCCTCTCCCTAACCCCCTACCCCCGGCAACCCTCAGTTTGTTTTGTGAGATTAAGAGTCTCTTATGATTTGTCCCCCTCCTGATCCCATCTTGTTTCATTTTTCCCTCCCTACCCTGCAAACCCCCCACTTTGCCTCTTAAATTCCTCATGTCAGGGAGATCATATGATAATTGTCTTTCTCTGATTGATTTTTTTCGCTCAGCATAATACCCTCTAGTTCCATCCATGTCATTGCATATGGCAAGATTTCATTTCTCTATCTCTTAATGGCTTTGACAACTAGAAAGTTCTTCTTTAATACTGAGTCATAATACATATTCCTTAAGCTTCCTTTTCTCCCCCTTGAATGCTTCTCCAATATCTTAGTATTCTTTATGCTCCCATTTTAAATTCCCAGTATCAGTACCTTGGAATCATTGAATAGCAATCCAGCTCAAAAGACCTTTATATCAACTCCATACACTTACTAATTTGATTCTACATCAGTCTACCATTCTTATGGGTAACTTGTTGAGCAGAGATGTGTTGCACCAGCGCAGAGATGTGAATTGCTGAATCAGAGACACCATCTATTCTTTCTCTTCAGATCATAAACTCATCTTTTCTTTGACTCTCACCAGAGGAGAATAAAGTTACACTAGGACATAGTTTTAAAAGAAATTTGGAACCCAATGCAAAATGCAGACACTAGTGTTTGGAAAGGAAAACTTCTCTTCTGCTTTGTTTTTCTTGAAGCAGATAACCAAAATGGAATAGTGAAAACTATACAAACATGGGAATTGGAAAATACAGATTCTGAGTCCTAGTTCTGCTACTAAATTCTTTATAACCTATAACATCCAGATCTCTCCTTTTGGGATAATTTAGGCAATTTGACTTCTAATAATGAATTAGATCCAAAGTCCCAGCTCTACAAAGGAGTAAAATTAAAATAAAACTGTTGAACAATGTAGGGTCATTTGTATTAAGATTTCCTTCAACTGATGAACAGGAGAAGTATTCAGTGGTATTGAAATTTTTTTAAAAATGCACTATTGTTAGTTATCCTCCTGACTGCCACCAGGTATGCATTTTTTTCTGTTCTTGGAGCCTGACAGATCTATGTGCCCCATTTTCACAGACAAGAGTTGTCACCACCTAAAAAATGCAGAAATATTACATAGATATAAGTGAATATAAAACCTGTCTATGTTAATTGAAAATCCTATACTTTAATTCACTCATTTAAAAAATACTGGATTCTTGTATAAGTTATGGTAATTCTAGCTTTTAAATAGCTAGCCATGAAATCTTAATCTTGTTTGTATTATCTCTTGGTCCAGTTTTTGGCTGAGGAGGACATGGAAGGAGTTCTTTTTTATGAAGTCCTTCAGGAACCTGGGCTGAGAGAGTCTCCATCATCTTGCAAGCGAGTGGCTTAGCCATCCTGAACATGGAGATCCATCAAGGAAATGAGGGAAGAGAGAGAATGAGGATCATATGAGATCCTTTTATAGGACAGGTCTGGACATGGCACATGATTCCTCTGAGTGCAAGTGGGGCTGAGCATTCATAACTCTATTCTTTAGGAGGGAGCCAGGATCTCCAATGGACCAGCTGACCATCTCCATCACAGCCCACCATCAAGATATTATGAAGCTCAATTAGTCCAAAGAAGGTTGCACACATTTGTCTATACGAAAGCCAGATAACTAAATAATGAAGGAAGTAAATGAATGATTTTATAATCAGGGCTTTGGTAAAATTGGCATAATAATTGAAGACAAGACGATAATCAGAAGAATGTGGTAATTATAACCTGCAAGCACTTTAGGAAGGACAGACAACAGAAATCCAGGGGAAATATAGTTCTGTGTGAGAAGTATCAGAAACATCATCAGGGCAAAAGTCATATTAGAAAAGGGAATTTCTTGGGCTCCTGGGTGGCTCAGTGGGTTAAGCCGCTGCCTTCGGCTCAGGTCATGATCTCAGGGTCCTGGTGATCGAGTCCTGCATCGGGCTCTCTGCTCAGCGGGGATCCTGCTTCCCTCTCTCTCTCTCTCTCTGCCTGCCTCTCCGTCTACTTGTGATCTCTCTCTGTCAAATAAATAAATAAAATCTTAAAAAAAAAATTGTAAAAAAAAAAAAGAAAAGGGAATTTCTTGGAGTGTTATTTTCATAGTCATATAATAAAAATATAAAAATACTCCTCAAGCTGAAGTTCAGAACATTCTCTATGTGGATTTTGTCTCAGCCCTTTTCAAAATGGCTTTTGTTTTGTGGCTTCTGCAAATTTCCTCTGTCTAGAGGCACCTTTTATCAGGTGGCTGCCCATTAGAACGTCACCAACCCAACAAAGCCTTCTCATCTTTATGCTCCTCTAAATTCTCCCTCCCTTGGAACTCTCATTTATTTATGTTATGATGTCTTGTTATGTGGTTATTTATTTGTATGTTGTTATATTAATCTGTTTTTTTCTGACTGTACACTATCATATCTCCTTTTACATATTAAGAGGTTAAAATGGTATTGAGTAATTAAAAAGGTGAGCTGATTTATACATTAAATAAGTTGTTTTTAAACATGTTGTATACCAGAATTACTTGAGGACTCAAGAGGCTCAGTCAGTATAATTGGGGTATTTTGCATTTCTAAAAAGCCCACAGATGATTTGATTTCACTGGCTTTGGGAAAAACAGGATTAATTCCACTGAATCTGAGGTAAAATTGTGAACCACATTTCAGACAAAAACACAAAGAGATCAGTGATTTTAATTACCCCCAAATAAGTTGATAAGTATATGATTTAGTACTAAAAAATTTAGAGAGGACTGGGATCTATTTCTTGGTAAAAGTAGTTAAAACTTCTCAAGATGGAAACATCTATCTACGGCATTTTGTGTATTTTAGTGCATAGGAAGTAGTAAAAGACATTACTGTGAGTGAGCTCCAAAGTAATAATTATCACAATAACATTACCTTTAGTACCCTCATGAGAGTGAGGAAACAAAGAAATAGTTAAATATTAGAGAAAAAGACATATGGCAGCAATATGTGGGTATTAGTTGGGAAATCATTTTAAATTAAAATGGAGAAAGTTAATAACCTACAAGAATCCTAGTGATTGCTTATTAAGTCCCTTACTACAAGCTCAGGAAAAAAATGCATGTTGTGGATTAAAATTATAGGCATGTATAATATAGGAAAACAATAATATTGTAAGAAAAAAGGTACATATTTTTGTTGTTTAAAGTTCAACCAAATCTGTCAAATTTGAGAAAAGGCAGCTTTAAAATTTTGCTATTTTTAGGAGCTTCTTGCACAAGCAGTAAATACTACCAGTCAAATGCCATAAACTGTCACATGTTAAAAATCATCTTTCAAAACATGGAAAGACAGGCAGAGTGAGATGACAGGAAAACCCTCAAAATACCCAATAGATCAAGTATCATCTGGTAATAAAATGTTTTGCCCCCAAACAACTTGAAAGATTAACTTTCAATGAATGTCAAAACAAAAACACAATTTAAAAAAATATATCAGAGGACATGAACCAGCTACAGATGATAAATTCATGATTATGGTCGACCAAAGAGAACCCTTAGGACTTAGGACCAAAACAAACAAAACAAAACAAGGACAGACTAAAGCTGATAAGCTGCTTCCATTGAAAGGAAAGATTTTAGGTGAAACCACATATTGTCCTCTAAAATGGTAGGTCTGAAGTGCAGAATACAAAAACAAATAATAGAAGTTAGTTTCCACATTAGATAGGGTTTATGAGGGCCTAATATATTAAGGCCAAACAAAGATGGCCAAGAACTAAGAACAGACCAGAATGACTTCTCCTAAGGGAGATGGGATCTAGCAAGCTATTGAGATATATGTTCTTGCAGATTTCTTAATGTGTGCAATAGGAAAACTATGATTGGAAAATCCTGATTGTTCTAGGAAGAGATTCAGTAGCTGGGGTTATGTTTGAGCAGCAGACACTTAGAGATCAGTGTCAAAACACACAACACTACTGGGTTCATTTCAGTGTAGCTCTATGACTGTAGACTGGAAGGTTGGTATTGTAGTTCCTGGAAATGGTGCTGCACCAGAGCAGCTGATCCAGCCTGTGAGCTTTCCCCCAAAATCTGCATTTAGTGACTATTCTCTTAGTAGCCTGAAATCAGCCATGGTGGGAGTAGTATACCTGGAAAATGGGCGAACACTAAAACTTTGGACTTTTGTTTTCCAGAGAGCCAGTTTCTCAGCACATTACTGCCCCACAGGCACCTGTTCAAGACATCTATGTACTATGACTCCAAAAGAACAAATTAGAGGAGACGTACTAAAGAAAATCTAAGAAGGATAATGATAGAGCTCTGAACCTAGATTAGACGTTGTCTGATTTTATGACAAAGTCCCTCTGAGATAGTTATCCCATTTAGGGAAGTGAAGGTAATGAAAATTTGCATGAATATGGTATTTTTTGGTAGATCCAGATATGGAAGACTTCATACCTCTCAGGACAGGAATCTCTCTAACAAAAAATTCAGAGGAGTTTGTTAAAAAACAAATGTCTGGACCAAAATCAAAAGGAAAGAAGATATTCAGATGCAGGCAATGGCATTTGTGCACACAAAGGAGACAACAAAAGGGGTCAATTTAAAAAGCAGATTAACTGTTTAATCATCATCTAAACCTTCCTCCCAATTGGGAGAGAACAGCAGAAGGAATGAACACTAGAGACAGATCACTCTCCCCATTAGAAAAACAGGCAGAAGAGGTTCTGGATCAAGATGGCAATGTAGGAAATCTCAGAACTTACTCCTCCATGGAACACACCAAATTAAATCTATTAATAGAATAATTCTTCCTGAACAAGAACTGAGGGCTGACTGGACAGCTACTGCACAACCAAAGATAGAGAAAATGGCAAGAGAACAGCAAGAGAGACAGAGATACAGTAACAAAGGGAACCCGCACCCCTAACACCGTGAATGGCAGTGGGGAGGGATAGACTGAGGGACCAGAAGCAGATCCTTCTGTCTTTGGGCACAGAGAAAAGGCCATGGTCTAAAAGAGCAACTAGCACATAAAAGAGACAATGCTAGAACTTTGCCAATTGGCAGAGGGCCTGCAGGAAGGCCCTCCGGGTCAGAGGGATTGGAAAATGACATGGTTTACATTCCCACCCCACCTTAAAAGCTTAGACATGAGTAGGGTCTGGATACCATATTAGGCAAGTCCAGTTGTCTCAGTAAGCTTGCAACTTCAGCAAACTCAGGTCTACAGACCCACACCAGCTCTCCTTAAGCTGGGACACAGAAAAGGGAGCCAGGATTTGAAAGGCTGAAGAGCTATGGGAATGCTCTCCCCCACTCAACCTAAAAAAGCTCAGACCAGAGCAGGGCTTAGAAACCCTAAGGGAAAGGTTGGGATGCCATAAATTAGTGGGTCCCAATGCCATAACTGGCTGGTCAGATCATCACAGAAAGCTTGTGAGCTCAGCAAGTGTAGAGTCCACAAGCCCAAACCGGTCCTAGGCACACTGAGACATAAAAAAGAAGCTGTAGTTTAGAAGGGCTGAGGAATTTAAGGAACACTTTCTCCCCCTTCCCCTTAAAAGCCCAGACTGGAGTAGGGTCTAGATGCCATAAGTGATGGGTCCAATGCCATAACTGGGGAGTCAGATCATCATAGGGAGATAATGACCTCAACAAATCCAGGATCCTCAAACCCACCCTAGACTTGGTTATGCAGGGGCACAGGGAAAAAACAAAAAGCAAGCTGTGGTTTAAAAGCTCCAAGGAGGGACACCTGGGTAGCTAAGTCAGTTAAGCATCTGACTTTGGCTCAGGCCATAATCTGAGTCCCAGAATCGAGTCCCACATCTGGGATCCATGCTCAGTGGGGAGCCTGCTTCTCCCTCTCCCTCTGCCTTCTGTTCCTCCTGTGCTGTGCTATTTCTCTTGCAAATAAATAAATAAATTCTTAAAATTTTTTAATCAAAAAAATAAAAAGGCCTAGGGAATGTGGGAACACTCTCTCCCCACTACCTTATTTTTTAAAATTGTTATGTTAGTGAACATACTGTACATCATTAGACTTTGATGTAGTGTTCCTTGATTCACTTTTTGCATATAACACCCAGTGCTCCATGCAGTCCATGCCCTCCTTAATACCCATCACCAGGCTCACCCATCCCCCCACCCCCCTCCCTTCTAAAATCCTCAGTTTGTTTCCTGTAGTCCATAGTCTCTCATGGTTCATCTCCCACTCTGATTTCTCCCCCTTCATTTTTCCTTTCCTTCTCCTAATGTCCTCCATGCTATTCCTTATGTTCCACAAATAAGTGAAACCATGTGATAATTGACTTTCTCTGCTTGACTTATTTCACTTAGCATAATCTCCAAGTCCCATCCATGTTGATGCAAAAGTTGGGTATTCATCCTTTCTGATGGCTAAGTAATATTCCATATTGTATATGGACCACATCTTCTTTATCCATTCATCTGTTGAAGGACATCCTGGCTCTTTCCACAATTTGGCTAATGTGGACATTGCTGCTATGAACATTGGGGTGCATATGACCCTTATTTTCACTACATCTATATCTTTGGGGTAAATACCCAGTAGTGCAATTACTGGGTCATAGGATAGCTCTATTTTTAATTTTTTGAGGAAACTCCACACTGTTTTCCAAGATAGCTGGACCAACTTGCATTCCCACCAACAGTGTAAGAGGGTTCCCCTTTCTCCACAACTTCTCCAACATTTATTGTTTCTTACCTTGTTGATTTTTGCCATTCTAACTGGTGTAAGGTGGTATTTCAGTGTGGTGTTGATTTGAATTTCCCTGATGGCTAATAATGATGACCACTTTTTCATGTGTCTACTAGCCATTTGTATGTCTTCTTTGGAGAACTGTCTGCTCATGTCTTTTGCCCATTTTTGGCTTACCTGTGTTTTGGCTGTTAAGTTTGAGAAGTTCTTTATAGATCTTGGATATCAGCCCTTTGTCTGCAGTGCCATTTGGAAATATCTTCTCCCATTCTGTGGGTTGCCTCTGTTTGTCAACTCTTTCCTTTGCTGTGCAGAAACTTTTTATCTTGAGGAAGTCCTCAAAAATTCATTTTCACTTTTGTTTCCCTTGCCTTTGGAGATGTGTCTTGAAAGCAGTTGCAGTGGCTGATGTGGAAAAGGTTACTGCCGATGTTCTCCTCTAGGATTTTGATGCGTTCCTCTCTCATGTTGAGGTCTTTCATCCATTTAGAGTTTATCTTTGTGTATGGTGTAAGAGAACAGTCCAGTTTCATTCTTCTGTATATAGTTGTCCAATGTTCCCAGCACCATTAATTGAAGAGACTGCCTTTTTGTCTATTGGATATTTTATCCTGCTTTGTTGAAGATTATTTGACTATAGAGAAAGAGTCCCTATCTGGGCTCTGTATTCTGTTCCATTGGTCTGTGTGTCTGTTTTTGTGCCAGTACCATGCTGTCTTGGTGATCACAGCTTTGTAGTAAACCTTGAAATCAGGTAGCATGACGCCCCCAGCTTTGTTTTTCTTTTTCAAAAATTCCTTGGCAATTTGGATTTTTTTCTGGTTCTATACAAATTTTAAGATTGTTTGTTCCAGCATTTTAAAAAATGCCATACTATTTTGATTGGGATGGCGTTGAAAATATAGATTGCTCTGGGCAGCATAGACATTTTAACAATGTTTATTCTCCTGATCTATGTTTTTCCATCTTTTTGTGTCTTCTTCAATTTCTTTCATGAGTGCTTTGTATTTCCAGGAGTATAAATTTTTTACCTCTTTGGTTAAATTCCTTCCAAGGTATCTTATGGTTTTTAGTGCTCTTGTTAATGGAATTGATTCTCTAATTTCTCTTTCTACAGTTTCATTTTAGTATATAAGAAGGCAACTGATTTCTGTGCATTAATTTTTGTATCCTGCCACATTACTGAATTGCTCTATGCGTTCCAGTAATTTGGGGATGGAGGCTTTTGGGTTTTCCATATAGAGTATTACATCATCTGCGAAGAGAGGAAGTTTGACTTCTTTGCCAATTTGAATACATTTTATTTCTTTTTGTTGTCTGATTGCTGTTGCTAGGGCTTCTAATAGTATGTTGTGCAATAGTGGTGAGAGTGGGCATCCTTGTCATGTTCCTGATCTCAATGGGAAGACTGTCAGCTTTTCCCCATTGAGAATGATATTTGCTGTGGGTTTTTCATAGATGGATTTTATGAAGTTGAGGAATATTCCCTCTATCTGTATACTCTGAAGAGTTTTAATAAGGAATGGATGCTGTATTTTGTTGAATGCTATTTCTGCATCAATTAAGAGGACCATGTGGTTCTTCTCTCTTATTTCTGTTTTCTGTGTTCTATCACACTGATTGATTTGGGAACATTGAACCACCCTTGCATCCCAGGGATAAATCCCACCTGGTTGTGATGGATAATCCTCTTAATGTAATGTTGGATCCTGTTAGCTAGGATCTTGTTGAGAATTTTGGCATCCATATTCATCAGGGATATTGGTCTGAAATTCTCCTTTTTCATGGGGTCTTTGCCTGGTTTGGGGATCAAGGTAATGCTGGCCTCATAGATAGAGTCTGGAAGTTTTCCTTCTGTTTCTATTTTTTTAAACAGGTTTAGGAGAATAGGTATTATTTCTTCTATGAATGTTTGGTAGAATTCCTGAGGGAACCCATCAGGCTCTGGACTCTTGTTTTTTGGGAGGTTTTTGATCACTGCTTCAATCTGGTTTCAAAATTCATACTGGTTTTTGGTCTATTTAGGTTGTCAATTTCTTCCTATTTCAATCTTGGTGGTTTATAGGTTTCCAGGAATGCATCCATTTCTTTGAGGTTGTTTAATTTGTTGTCATAGCCATGGATAATAATTTCTGATCATTGTATTTATTTCCTTGGTGTTAGTGATATCTCCCCTTTCATTCATAATTTTATTAATTTGGGTCCTTTCTCTTTTCTTTTGGATATATCTGGCCAGTGGTTTATTGATCTTATTAATTCTTTCATAGAATCAGCCTCTAGTTTTATTAGTGTGTTCTACTGTATTTCTGGTTTCTAATTCATTAATCTCTGCTCTAATCTTATTTTCCTTCTTGTGCATGGGTTAGGTTTAATTTGTTGTTGATTCTCCAGATCCTCAAGGTATAAAGACAGTTTGAGCATTTGAGATTCTTCTTTCTTTTTTCTTTTTTTCTTTTTTTTTTTTTTTGAGTGAGGTTTGGATGACTATGTATTTCTCCCCAGGACTGCCTTTGCCATATCCCAAAGGTTTTGGATCAATGTGTCTTCGTTCTCATTGGTTTCCATGAATTAAGTTTTTCTTTGATTTTCTGATTGATGCAAACATTCTTGAGTAGGATGGTCTTTAGCTTCCAAATGTTTGGATTTCTTCTAAACTTTTTCTTGTGGTTGAGTTCTAGTTTCACAGCACTGTGGTCTGAGAGTATGTAGGGAATAATCTCAATCTTTTGGTGTCATTTGAGACCTGACTTGTGACCCAGTATATAATCTATTCTGAAGAAAGTTCCACATGCACTCAAGAAGAATAAGTATTCTGTTGTTTTAGAGTAGAATGTTCTGTCTATATCTATAAGGTCCATCTGGTCCAGTGTGTCATTCAAAGCTCATGTTTCTTTGTTGATTTTCTGCTTAGATGATCTGTCTATTGCTAAGAGTGGAGTGTTAAGGTCTCCTACAGTTAATGTATTATTATCATTATGTCTCTTTATTTTGGTTAACAGTTGGTTTATGTAGTTGGCTGCTCCCCCTTGAGGGCATAGATATTTACAATTGTTAGTTCTTGTTGGATAAAACCTTTAAGAATAATATAGTGTCCTTCTGTATCTCTAACTATAGTCTTTAGCTTAAAATATAATTTTTCTATTATAAGAATTGCTACCCCATTTTCTCTTGAGGCCCATTGGCATGAAAGATAGTTCTCCATCCCTTCATTTTCAGTTTGGATATATCTTTAGGTTCAAAATAAAACTCTTGTAGACAGCATATGGATGGGTCCTGTATTTTCATCTAATCTGCAACTCTGTGCCATTTGTGAGAGCATTTAGGCCATTCACATTGAGAGTAATTATTGACAGGTAAGACTTTATTGTCATTGTGTTGCCTGTAAAGTCCTTGTTTCTATGAATTGTCTCTGTATATCTATGCTCTGTATCACTCCTGGGGTCTTTCTCCTTTTATAGAACCCTCACTTAATATTTCTCACAGGGGGGGCACCTGGGTGGCTCAGTGGGTTAAAGTCTCTGCCTTTGGCTCAGGTCATGATCCCAGGATCCTGGGATCGAGCCCCGCATCGGGCTCTCCACTCAGCGGGAAGCCTGCTTCTCTTCCTCTCTCTCTCTGCCTGCCTCTCTGCCTATTTGTGATCTCTGTCTGTCAAATAAATAAATTTAAAAAATATATATTTCTCACAGGGCCAGCTTAGTGGTCACATATTCTTTCAGTCTTTGCTGGTCCTGGAAGCTTCTTATCTTTCCATCTATTCTGAATGACAACCTGGCTGGGTAAAGAATTCTTGGCTGCATATTCTTCTCATTTAGTACCCTGAATATGTCTTGCCAGCCCTTTCTGGCTTGCCAGGTCTCTCTGGACAGGTCTGACATTATTCTGATGTTCCTCCTTCTTTATATAAGGAATCTCTTTCCACTAACTGCCCTTAAAATGGTTTCCTTTGTTCTAAGATTTGCGAGTTTTACTATTACATGCCTGGACATTGATCTGTCCTCATTGATCTTTTGGGGGAGGCTGTCCTCTCTGGCTCTAGGACATGATTACTTGTTTCATTCTGCAGGTTAGGGAAGTTCTCAGGTGTGATTTGGTCAAATGTATCTTCTACATACATTCAAATGTATCTTCTTCTCTCTCTCTCTACCCCCTCAGGGATCCCAATAATTCTGATATTGGAATGTTTCATGGTATCATTTATTTCTCTAATTCCGTTTTCATGGATTTTGAGCTATTTGTTCTAGGCCTCCTCCTGCTCCTTCTTTTGTATCAGTTTGTCTTCAAAATCACTAATTTGTTCTTCTGTCTCATTTACCCTGTTAGAGTATATCTAGATTAGATTGTATCTCATTGATAACATTTTTAACTTCTGCCAGATTTGCTCTCACTTCTGCCCTTAACAAATATATGTTGCCATTAATAGTTTTCTCCAACTTATTGTCTTCATAACTGCTACTCTGAAGTCTATTTCTGACGTCTTGTTTAGACCCATATGCATTAGATCTGCTGGAGAGACCATTGTTTCTGGGTCTTTTCTTTGTTGGGATCTCCACCTCCTTGTCATTCTGTTGAGTTGTGGTTGAGGGGATGTATTGCCAAAAATATCAACCACTATCCAGGCAAGGTGCACCCTGGGAAGTTTTGGAGCAATTGGAAGTCACCACCAAAAATAAGTAAATAAATACATGAAACCAAAACCAAAACAAAACACCCAGCTAAAATGAGCCTAAGAGTAAGATTTATAAAGTATAAGAACAAAAACAAACCAAAAGACTGACTAAAGAAAAAACAAAAACAAAAACAATATAAAATGGGGTGGGCAGTGACAGGAAGGTGGTTTTATAATCCCTCTATATGGGCGAGGAGAGGAAAGCTATTTCAGTTCTTTCTATCTTGTTATCTGTGTTAGAGAACTCAACTTTCTAGAGATACAGGGAAAGTAAAATGTGTGTGTGTGTGTGTGTGTGTGTGTGTGTGTAGTATTGAATAGGAAAAAAAAAAAGACTACATTGAAACTTACATCTATATTTGAAAAAAGTATATGTATGAAAAATTTCAAGTTAAAAAGTTACTATGGAATATGTTATATTAAACATCCAGTTGAGATGTTAAGTAGGGGAAAAGAAAAAAAAAAAAAACACCAAAAACAAGAATCATGAGAAAAAATTAAAAAAGAGAGAAAAGTTGTGTCTAAGAAATATACAAGCTGTGAGGCAATGCCAGGAGCTTAATATACTGTTTTCTCTTGGTGTTGGGGTTTTACAGTTTTATGGAGACCCTGTGGAGGTTGTGCTTTGTTCTTTCAGCTTGTCTTCTGGGGGAGGGCCCTGCCGAATTGTTTTTCAGTCAATCCTGCTTGGGTGGGTTTGCCCTTCCCCTGTGAAGGGGCTGGGCTCCCTGGAAACTGGCTTTTTGGGCTTTGGTTCTCTGGAGGCTTTTGTTTTCTGGTGGCTTTTGACGCCTTTTTGGAGGATCAGAGCAAAGCAAACCATGTGCACCCAGACCTCCACCTCAGAGAGAAGCCACAGACTGCCTTTCTCTGAACCTTCTAGAACACACAATCTCCCCCTCTGCAAGCCCCTTTGAATACTGCAGCCTCCCACAGGTGGTGCATGACCCCAGTGACCCTCTCAGTGGTCGACCAAGTACCTCCCTTGTCTCTATATCCCATGTCACCAAAACTGCGAGTGATACCAGTCTGGGCACGCCCAGCCCCAGTGGCTGCTGTTCCCAGGACCATGGGCTCCACTCCAAGCTGGGTCCTCTCAGCCACGGGGGCAGTGGTGGTGGCAGCCCTGGTGGCATCAGCTGCCAGCCCCAGGGACCACTGACTCAAGTCTGCGCCAGGTCCTCTTAGTCATTGGCTGCTATGGCCAACCTGGGACCATGGGCTTAGGTCTGTTCCTGCAGTCCCCCAGTCCCAATTGTCTCTTAAGCCCATTTGTGTGTTTGCATGCTGTTATCAGTTCCTTCCTGTCTCACAGCCACTGGTTTCCAAGACATCACTGGTCCCCAAGTGCAGGGCACTTTCACATTGGGGTATTACTTTCCAATGGCTCACTCCTGGTGGCTCCCACCCCCTTCTGTTTATCCTCTGATATCTTTCTGGCAATCCCAACTCCATCTTTTATACCTCTTGACTGATGAAACTTCTGCCCCTGTAGAGATCCAGATGTGTATAATCTTATATCTTGGGCTGGTTTCATGGGTGTTCTGGTAGATATCCAGCTCAATTCAGGGGACCAATTGAAATAGGTCCCTACTCCTCTGCCATCTTATCCCCCTCACCTCCCCACTAACTTAAAAGCCCAGACCAGAACAAGGTCCAGCTCACAGTGAGCTTGTGTTTAGTGAGTCCAGATCCACAAGCTAAACCAGTTGCTCTGTGGTGCTAGAGCACAGAAAGCAAGCTTCAGTGTTGTGTTTTATTATTTGTTGTTGTTGTTGTTATTTTGTTTTGCTTTACATTTTAAATTTGTCTTATTTTCTTTTTCTTTTTTGGTTTTATCCTTTTCTTTCTTCTCCTTTTTTTCTTTTCTTTTTTTACTTTATCATTTTCTTTTGTTATTTTAAATTAATTCTTTCTATAAAAAGCGATGGTTTAAAAGAGTAGGGAACATATATAGCCACAGCTCCAACCAGCCAGCAAAAGTCACCAAGCACACATAGTCTGCAAAGGGGGACACCCATGTGCCAAAGCACCCCTTCAACTTTAGAGAAAGTAGCTATTTCACCTAATCTAGATTAGAAATAAAGGTAAAAAGTCAAACAGGATAGGGAGGCAGAGGAATATGCTCCAAAAGAAAGAACATAAAAAAAAAATCTCAGAAAAAGAATTAAATGAAACAGAGATAAATAATATGTCTGTTAAAGAATTTAAAGTAGGGATACCTGGGTGGCTCAGTCAGTTAAGCATCTGCCTTCAGCTCAGGTCATGATCTCAGGGTCCTGGGATTGAGCCTTACAAGAAGCCTGTTTCTCCCTTTCTTCTCTGGTTGTATGCTCTCTCACTATCTCTCCCTCTCAAATATATAACTATAATCTTAGAAAAAAAAGAATTTAAAGTCATGAGAATAAAGATGCTCAATGAAAAAAAAAGAAAAGAATGAAAGAACTCAGTGAGTCATCCTATAAGGAGCTAGAAAATATTAAAAAGAATCAATCAAAGTTGAAGAATACAATAACTGGAATAAAAATCACACTAGAGGGAATCAACAGATTAAAGGATGCAGAAGAATGTATCATTGATCTGAAAGACAGAGTAATGAAACCTGAACAGCAAACACAGAAAGAAAAAAAAAAAGAAAAAAAAAGAATAGATTAAGAGAGCTTTTGGGCAACATCAAGAAAAAAAAAAATCACATTACAAGGATCCCACAAGAAGAAGAGATAGAGAAAAGTGTAGAAAAGTTATTTGAAGGAATAATAACTGAAAATTTCCCTAGCCTAGAGAAAGAAACATATATTCAAGTCCAAGAATCCCAGACAGTTCCAAACAAGATAAGCCCAAGGAGTTCCATAACATAGCACATAATAATTAAAATGTCAAAGGTTAAAGATAAAGAGAAAATCTTAAAAGCAGCAAGAGAGAAATAAAATGTTACCTACAGGGGGAAAAACCTGTAAGACTAGTAGCTTATATTTCAGCAGAAACTTTGTAAACTGGAAGAGCGTGGCATGATATACAGAAAGTGCTGAAAGAAAAATACCTACAACCAAAAATACCTAGCAGGATTTTCATTCAGATTTGAAGGAGAGACAGAGTTTCCCAGTTAAACAAAAGACGAAGGAGATTATTACCAGTAAACCAACCTTATAAGAAATGTTAAAGGGACTTCTTTAAATAGAAAACAAATGGTCATAATTAGAATAAGAAAAATATGAAGAAAAGGTGTAAAATATGAGAGCATATACATATAATATAGAGAAAGTAAAGAGAAGAGGAACAAGAAAATGAATGATTTTTTTTCTGTTTTCTTTTCCTTTTCCTTCCTTTTTTCCTTCCCTCCTTTTCTCCTTTCTTTCTTTTCTTCTTCTTTCTCTGTATTTGAACTTAAATGGCCACCAAATTAATATGGTCTGCTGTTTATTTAGGATGTTATATATAAACCTCATGGTAAGTACAAACACAAAACACACAAAAAATAAAGAGAAAGAAAGCCAGCAAAATTCATCAATCACAAAGAAAAAGCAAGAGAAGAAGAAAGGAACAATGAACTACAAAAACAACCCAAAAGCAAATTTAAAAAATGACAATAACTATGTATCTATCACTAATTAGTTTAGGAATAATGACCTAAATTCTCCATTCAAAAGACACAAAATGAAAGAATGGATACAAAAAAACAAGATGCAACTATGTGCTGCCTATAAGAGACTTACCTCAGACCTAAAGAGGCATACAGACTGACTGTGAAGGGATGGAAAAATATTTACCATTCAAAAGGAAGTGAAATTTACAATTGTACCAAAAAGAGGAGAATACCTAAGAATAAACTTAACCAAAATGGTGAGAAACTTGTATTCTGAAAACTGTAAAACATGGATAAAAGCAGATGAATATGACACAAACAAATGTAAAGATTTTCCATGCTCAGTGATTTGAAGAATTAATGTTGTCAGAATCACCATATTACCCCAAGCAACCTACAGATTCAGTGCAATTCCTATCAAAATACCAACAACATTCTTCACAAAAATAGAGAAATAATACTAAAATTTGTATGGAACCACAGAAGACCTTCAATAGCCAAGGCAATCTTAAAAAAGAACAAAATGGGAGGTATTGCAATTCTGGATTTCAAGATAACTACAAACATGGAGCAATCAAAACAGTATGGTACTAGCACAAAAACAGGCATATAGATGAATAGGAAAAAATAGAGACTCAGAAATAAAATCACAATTATATGGTCAATTAATCTATGACAAAGAGGCAAGAATGAATACCCAATGGAAAAAAAGACAATCTTTTCAATAAATGGTTCTGGGAAAACTGGACAGCTACATGTAAAAGAATAAAACTGGACCACTTTCTAACACCATACACAAAAATAAACTCACGATGAATAAATACTTGAATGTGAGACCTGAAACCATAACAATCCTACAAGGGAACACAGGTAGCAATTTCTCTGACATTGGCTATAGCAACATTTTTCTAGATGTGTTTCCTAAGGCAAAGAAAACAAACAAACAAACAAAAAATAAACTATTGGGATTACATGAAAATAAAAAGCTTTTGCACAACAAAGGAAACAATCAATGAAACTAACAGGCAACCTACTAAATGGGAGGTTTTGCAAATGATATATCTGATAAAATGTTAACATCCAAAATATATAAAGAACTTGTATATACAGCTTAACACCAAAAAGACAATCAAATTAAAAATGGGACAGAGGACCTGAATAGACATTCTTCTAAAGTCATATGGATGGCCAACAGACACATGGAAAATACTCAACATTACTAAACGTCAGGGAAATCCAAATCAAAACCACAATGAGATATCTCCTCATACTGGTTAGAATAGCTAAAATCAAGAAGATAAGAAACAAGTGTTGACAAGTATGTGGAAAAAAAGGAACCCTCATGCACTGTTAGTGAGGATGTAAACTGGTACAGTCACTGTGGAAAACAGTATGGAGGTGCTTCAAAAAGTTAAAAATAAAAATACTGTATGACCCAATAAATTCACTATTGGGCATTTACCCAGGGAAAATGAAAACACTAACTCATAAAGACATATACACCCCTATGTTCATTGTAGCATTACTAAATATAGCCAAGATATGGAAGCAACCTGAGTGTCCATCAGTAGATGAATGGATAAGGAAAATGTTGTACCACCCCCCCCACAGGATGGAATATTACATGGCTATAAAAGGTGTGAAATCGTGCCATTTGAGACAACATGGATAGACTTAGAGGGTATTATACTAAGTTAAATAAGTCAAACTGACAAATACACAGGATCCCACTCATAAATGGAATAAAAAATAAATAAACAAAAAGTAGAATCTGCACTATAAATACAGAGAACAAATTGATGGTTACCAAAGGGGAAGGGGCTGGGAGTTAGACAAAGTGGGTAAAGGGGAGAGGGTAAATACTGGCTCCCAGTTATGAAATGAGTAAGTCATCAGAATAAAAAGCAGAGCATAAGAAATATGGTCAGTGATATTACAATAGAATTATAATGGGACAGATGGTAGCTATATTTGTGGTGAACATAGCATAGCATAATGTATAAACTTGCAAAATCACTAAATTGTAAACCTCAAACGAATGTAACACTGTGTGTCTACTATACTCAAATATATATATAATATATATGTACACATATACATATAATATGTATATATTATACAAATATATATATTATATGTACATATACGTATTTTAAGTCACTTGCAGTTACCATGCCTTATTACTGAGACTGGCATTTTGTGTAACTGATTTTAACCACTTTTGCATAGATTAACTAGTAGCATTTGAAAAGCTCTGCTAAAGAATATTTAGCCTACTATACTGTAAGTCAGAATTTAGCCAATATAGATGTATGCTAATATTATAATGCAAAATGTGCACATTGTTACCTCCTAGTTAAAATAGAAAATAAAAGTTGCTTCATAATATTGAAACTATGTTTGAATATTAATATCTATTAAAAAGAATAATTCTAATCTTCTAATAGTGTATTCATTTTATGATGCAATTTATCAGTTCACAAATGTTTTTTCTGAGCAAAATGTAAGAGTTTTAATTGCAACAGTTTTTCATTTGGGAGTGTCCTCTGATATTAGGTATATTAATGTAGAAAAAAGTTATTTCTCCAAAAAAGAACATTCTAATATTCAAATAATTTTACTTTGTAGTTATAAGGTTAATAGGGCCTGTTCGACTAACGTTGTGTTTTGTTTTATGTAAGATGATATCATTTTGCTTTTTTATTAATACAGAATATGTTTTGTTTAAGTAAATAAGTTGAATGGAAATAAAAAGAAAGAATAAAATATTTCTACTGTCCCTAAAGAGATGAAAGTTACTTAAGACCTGAAAAAATGTGAAAAGGAAGACTGGAAAAAAAATTGTGAGGCAGAACATGTGGTCCTCACTACACTATTATAAGGCCCACATAACCACCGAGGAAACTGATTCTCCAAGCTTCCGAGGGGTCCCCTTTTAGCCCCTAAAATCCAACACTGGACAAAATATATTGGCATTGTATTTTTGAGCATCTTTTAGTTGTCATATGTTGGAATTACATAACCCTGATGAAACATATTGGCTATTCATAATTTGAGGTGAGAAATAAAAAACAGTGGATTGCTACCTTAGGGTATAGCAAGGCTCTGGAGTTCATTCATGCACTACCCTAGTCTATTTCAATACCCCCTGTCAAACAGATTGTTCTGTGATGATGCAATTATGTTCTAACTGTTCTGTCCTAAAATGTATCCATTGGCTACATCTGGCTATTGGGCACTTGGAATGTGCCTAGTGTTACTGAGGCACTGAATCCTTGTTTAATTTGATTTTATTTAATTTGACCCTAATTAGCCATATATAGCCAGGGGTCACTGTATTGGACATGACAGCTTCAGAAGTAAAATTACACTTTCCATCCAGATACACAGAGGAGCAATGTCATTCTCAACTTCATGAATAAAGAGCAGGACTTCCTGGGAACCAACAATGTCCTCCTCCATAGGGGCCAGACTTAACTCTGATGAGCCATAGGGCTACCTGTCAACTCTAATGGGTTAAGGGAACACAAAGAACATGGCTGGAATGGAGGTGGGATTTCCATTCCTCAGGATTCTTATTTTTAAAAGAATTGCACTAGAGTAAAACTTCTGACTTTCTCTTTACTTGGGCTTCTCACTCAGTTTTGAATCAGAAGAAACTATGCATTCTTTTCTGCTTCCTATCTTGTGGTAATCCTAGAACAATGGGCTCTGCATTTGTTCAGCTCCATCAGACTGGGTGGCTCAATTTAATTCTAGAATGAAATATTCAAAGCCCAATCTAGCATCAAATATACCATATCATCCAATCAAGCTTTTATCAGCAATAAAGCTGTTATTTAGAGCTCCATTTGTCTGATTTCTATGCCTACTAATCACTTAATTTCCAAAACATGAAAGGAAAAGAAAATCAACTTATTGACAACTCTCCCCTCCCCCCCAGAACTTGAAACTATTTCTGATCATTTATTGGCTTTAGTATTTAAGAATTTGTCTCTGTGGTGGACTGGGTTTGTTCTGAGAGAGACTACTTAAATGATATTTTAGGCATATATACAAGCTATGTGTGCATCGGTTTGTATCAAGGCAGTCATGAACCAGAGGAGTAAATCATATGAAAGTGCTTTGTCCTGAGATTAAAGAAAGCCTTTCCTGACCTCCTTGAGTTGGTCCATCCTACATTGTTTGCTCTAATGGTATCTATTCTCCTTTGTGACACATTATATCTTAATTTGTGTGATTCATTAATGGAGAATTTATAGATTCTACCAGAGTGTATGCTATACAAATTTCATAAGGAAAGAGACTTAAGTGTATCTTTAATTATCATTTATTTCCAACACTTGGAATAATAACTAGAATATAGATGATATTCTCAGTCAATGAATAATGCAATGTTTTTATTTAATGACATAAAAGATTATCCTTAGTATGAGAAGAGATAATGATGCCAATTTAATTTTGGCTCCTTTTATGCATAGTCCCCAGAAATAAAGGTCCTGCAAAAGGAGAACTCTTGTTTGGAGGAGTATAATAGTCTCCAGAAATACAAAATTAATAATGGTCATAATGGAAAAGGAACCAATAATATTGACTACATTCATGCTTTCTTCTGTTCTGTTCCACAGATTAATGCAAAGGATCTGACAATAGAGTTAGCTAGATAATTCAAAGTACATAATCATGATGTTCAGGTCATGAAAACAAACTCCTTTTGTTCACTGTCCTGATGTTCTGACACTGTGCCAAGTAGTCTAGAAAACACTCTAGAAATAGAGTCAGCATAGAAACAGTTTTTTGACCTTTTTTAAAAAGAACTCACTTTGCCATAATACTGCCCCCCACCCCCATGACATTTGGTTCATACAGCAGAGGCTAGTGAGAACTTTGTGAATGGATATTACTAATGGACCTAAGAAATAGTGATATTTGATATTCTTCCTTAGGTTTCCACTTTTGCATCATAGTTTCCCTAGGTCCTAGTCCACTCAGTAAACTTGAAATGTTATGCTTTACGGATTAATGTAGAGCCATGGGCGTGTTTTGGATCAAACGGAAAGATAAGGAGCTAAAGCAGAATTAATGTAACTATGCAATTACAGGCGGCAGGGAAAGGCACCTGCTGTAAAGTGATAAGCAACAACCAGAATAGATTTGTGAAATCCAGGAACACTCACTCACTTGCGATTCTTAGAAATTCTTGGAGAGCGGCCTCAGTTTCCTAAATAGAATGGGGACTCAAGATTATTGCTATTTGAATACCAAAGGAAAATGTGGCACTAAAATGTGGTACCTCTTACCCCTAGAATCTAGGGCTCCCGATTAAACAGGCCAGGATGGTGTCTGGTAATTTCTAGACTACTTCTTGGGAATATGAATCTTAGTGTTGGAGCAGTTGATAAAGATGAGACAATTCATGCATGATAACAGGTTTACCATAAAAATATTGGAAAAAAATTTCCTGTCCTAGAACATCTAATGTTGTTCTTTTATCACTGTATCATAAGAAAAGCACTTTAAACTTAAAAAGAACCAGAAAACGGCACCTAAAGCCATCCGGTGAGTGATGTCTGAGGCCTGACATATGCAGTCAGATTAAAATGGAAAATTTTTGCTAACTTGGAAACAGAAGCTGATAAATAATAGCCACACAAAAAGGAGCAACTTAAACAACCGATATAATTTTAAACATTTTTAAAGATTTTTTTTTTTATTTGTCAGAGAGGGGTGGGGAAGCAACAGGCTGAAGGAGAAGCAGGCTCCCTGCTGAGCAAGAAGCCCAATGTGGGATGTGGGATTTGATCCCAGGACCCCAGGATCATGACCTGAGCTGAGGGCAGATGCTTAACCAACTGAGCCACACAACCAACTGTAAATTATGTGTCTCATAATTTACAAATTTAATATAGATTTATTCAACAAATTTCAAAGCATTAGGACAAAAATGTATGCTTTAAGGAAATAAGATAATCAGCATTTTATTAACACCAATTAAAAATTCATGGAATTCAATAGAAATTCATTCTGATTATATACTTATATTTCACAAGAATTTTTCAAGTATATGAGGACATAAGCCACAGACAATGATCAAAGCATATCTTAGATATAGTCTATCTTTATAGTTGAAAGCACAACTTCTAATATTTTTACCCTAAGGCATCCAATAGCAAACACTAGAATTAGAAGAACCTGAGTATATTACCATTTAAATTCCAGAATATTTTAATTAATTAATTTTTTTTAAGATTTTATTTATTCATTCAATAGACAGAGATCACAAGTAGGCAGAGAGGCAGGAAGAGAGAGGAGGAGGAAGCGCTCCCTGCTGAGCAGAGAGCCCGATGCAGGGCTCGATCCCAGGACACTGGGATCATGACCTGAGCGGAAGGCAGAGGCTTAACCAACTGAGCCACCCAGGTGCCCCAAATTCAAGAATATTTTAAAAAGCAACTTAAACAATAACTGATAACTAACTTTCTGAAAGAAAACATTAGTAAATTAAATAATTCTTTAGAAAAAGGTCTCTGTTCAGATACAATGGAAACAATTGTGGAAACAATTGCAGTTAGGGGTCTTGTATTTAGTTGTTGATTAATAATGATTTCTACTATAAAAAAATAAGCAATCAAGGGGGAACTGAAGTTATCAGAATGTTAATTTGTCATTTGGGGCACTAAAGCAGAGATTGTCATCTGCAGAGAATCTTTGTTCTGTATGAGATTTCAACAGATGAGTCTGCTCCTTTATAGCAGATGGAAATAACTTTCAGAGAAGGTATGCACAGATACATTTTTAACCTAACACTAAAGGAGATACTACATTACTTTGACGAAGGAGACTCTGATCTTAGGCCAGAAAGAACGAGACATATCCTCAATCTTCTTTAAAAGTTTTTTGAGCACCTTGCTAGAGTAGAATTTTCTCATTTAGAAACAAAACAAAAACAGTATTTAACTTTTAGACTGATAGTCTCTAAGTTTTGTAGCTTATGAATGAATAAAATTCACTCGAGATGTTTTTCAAAATCTGTGTTTTGTTTGTGATGTTTATCACATAGATCAATACTCCATCATCTGAGAAGGAAAATAATTTATTTTTCATAATATTAGACACTATTTCGTTTGATCTTCAAGACAGTTCTAGAATGGAGAAGAGAAAGTATCATGATTTCTTTTTTATAAAATAAAAATATCAATCTTTAAGAACTAGCAAATGTATCAATAGGTGCCTATTTTTTAATGTTCACTATGTGAACTGCTTTAATGGGCCCTTAGCTAGGTTAAGGAACTGGAATCAGAATGAATATGTCTGATTTTAAACCCATACTCTTAACCCACTATATTTTATATTTCCCATCCAAGGTAACACACATTTACTACTAGAACCTACAATTAAACTCCCTAAGTAGAGTTCTTCTGATTATACAAATTGCCTCCCACATCCATCCACAACTAAACAGCAGTGTGAATAATGCTGGCACCAGCTAGTCATTCACTACATTCTTTTCCCTTTGTTCCTATGTACACACCTAGATTACCCTTCCCAACCTTCTGTGCAATTATGCATAGTCACATGACTGAGATCGGGTTGATAGTGTGTAGATAGATGCTTTGTACATTTATTCCAGACCTGACCTAGTAATTCTCCCACACACTTCTCCTTGTTCTTCCCCGTAAAAGGAAAGACTTATTTCCCTATATTACCATATATTCGAAGGCTTTCTACCTACCAAGAACGGTCAGATTGCAATTTGTATGAAAAGAAGAAGTAAACTTTTCTTCCCATAAACTATTAAAACTTCAAATTTTCCAAAGGGATTGCAACATTTCATACTCCCACTAGCAAAGTAGGGGAAGTCCAAGTGTTTTACATTCTTACCAACATTTGGTGCTATTCATCTTCCTAGTATTAGATTTTCCATGTTCATCACTCATTTGTTACATGTTCACTTGAAACTCTCTATTCCAATCTTTTCCCCATTTTTAATGGGGAAGTTTATCTTTTCATTATTTTGTGATAGCAGCATTATATTCTGGATATAATCTTTTGTCAAATACATTTTTGTTGGAATACTTTTTTGTCAGATATATTTTATTCCTATCTGTGACTTACCATTTCATTTTCCTAATAGTTTCTTTCAAACGAAAATGTTTTACACATTTTTATTTTTTTTTTTAAGATTTTATTTATTTATTTGACAGAGGGAGATCACAAGTAGACAGAGAGGCAGGCAGAGAGAGAGGTAGAGAGAGAGAGGGAAGCATGTTCCCTGCTGAGCAGAGAGCCCAATGCGGGACTCGATCCCAGGACCCTGAGATCATGACCTGAGCTGAAGGCAGCGGCTTAACCCACTGAGCCACCCAGGTGCCCCTGTTTTACACGTTTTTAAACTATAATTATCAATTTTTTTTTTTTATGGCTTGTGGTTTTTTTGTTTGATTGTTTGTTTTACCATATATTAGGGCTCATCTCCAGCAAAAGTTCATGAGACAAATCTACTTTGTTTGTTTTTAGAAGTTTTGCATTTTAGCACATGCAGTTCAAAATATAGTTCATCTAGTGAGAGTAAGCTGGTGTTTATTTTGTTACCTAAATTTATCCAGTTCCAACAACATTAATTGCAAAGAATTTTCTCAATGATTGCCTTGGTTCCTATACCAAAAAATCAAGACTATTATATGTAGGTCTATTTCTAGACACATTATGTTGATCCACTGACCTGTTTATCTACATGTATGCCACTAGATGGATCTTAATAGCATTACAGTAAATCTTAAAATTAGGGACTGCAAATTCCCTAACTTTGTTCTTTTTCAAGATATTTTGTCTATTCTAGGTCTTGTCTATTTCCATATAATTTTAGTATCAGCTTGTCAATTTCTACCTCCAGAGAAGACTTCTTGGATTTTAATTGGGATCGCATTTAATTTACAGAGCAGTTTTGGGAGAAAAGACTTCTTAATTGAGTTAATCCATAAACATGGATTAAAGATTTTCTTTAAATTCTCTTAACAAAATTTTATAACATTCATTTCAGAAGTCTTACATATATTTTGTTAAAAATCCCTGAATATTTTATATTTGTGGAATGCTTTTATAAATAATGTATCCAAAATTTATCTTCTAATTGTTTCTGCATATATTAGATTTGTATAAAATTGGCCCTATCCTATGAGTTTTCTATATTCATTTATTATTTCTAGTGGTGGAAATTAAGATTTCTTTTTTTAACCTTTAAAATACTTATTATTTATTTTTTTGGGATTTTATTTGGGAGAGAGAGATAAAATGAGCAAGGGGTAGGGCAGAGGAAGAGGGAGAAACAGGCTTCCCACTGAGCATTGTGTTCCATGCTGGACTCATGCCCCAGAACCCTGAGATCAGGACCTGAGCTGAAAGCAGATGCTTAACCTAGTGAGCCACCCAGGTGCCCCAGAAATTAAGATTTCTTACATACATATATCTTTTCTGAATAAAGACAATTTTAATTATTTCTTTGAATTTTTATGACTTCTGTATCTTTTATATTTTTTCTTATCTTTTTGCCTTGACTGAGACCTCCAATACAATGTTGAATAGCAAATATACTTTTTCCTGATCTTAGCTAGAAAGTATTCAACATTTTAATTTTAAATACGATGTTTTCTGTAGTTTTATCATGAATGGTGTTGAATTTTTCAAATGCTTATCCTATACCCATTGAGTTGTTCATATAATTTCTTCCTTTCTTCTGCTAATGTGGTGCAATATATGATTAATTCTTGAATATTAAAAAAATCTGCATTCCTGGGACAAATTCCAAATGCTCATTATATATTATTATTTTTTATATGTAATGGAATTATTTTGCCAAAATTTTGTTAAGGATTTCTTGTCTCTGTTCATGAGGGATAATGATATGTATTTTCTTTTAATGTGCTTAGTTTTGCAATCATGATCTCTTCATAAAGTTGGGTGTGAAGTGTTCATTCTTCTTACATTTTATGAAAATTCGTATGAGATTGGAAATTTTTCCTCCTTAAGTATATGATATAATTAATCAGTGAAGTCACATTGGCCTGGAGTTTTCTCTATGGGAAGGTTTGGAATTATAAATGTAATTTGTTTACCAGATACATGACTGCTCATATCTTGTGTTTCCTCAAGTGTCAGTTTTGACAAGGGGATTTTTTTAATGTTTAATTTTTAGTGTTTAATTTTTAAAATTATTTTAAAGATTTTGTTTTTAAGAAATCTCTGTACCCAATGTGTAGAACTTAAACTCACAACCCCAAGACCAAGAGTCACATGCTCTACTGAGACATCCAGATGGCCCAAAAAAGCTGAATTTTAAATAAATCCTCCATTTCACTTAAAATTGTCCACTTTTTGCAACATTCCTTTATATTTCTCTTAACATCTTTAGGATATGTGCTATTATTCTCTTTCAAATCCAATATTTATGATTTGTACTTTCTCATTTCTTGGTCAGTCTTGGTAAAAGTTTATCAGTTTGATTAATCCTTTGAAAAAAAAATACTTAGCCCTTGAACATTTTGTCATTTTTAAAAATTTCATTGATTTCCTGATTGTTTATTATTTCCTTTCTTCAACTTTGGTTTTAATTTCCTCTCCCTTTTTTAGCTTCTTAATGTGAAAAGTTAGGTCACTAATTTGAAGTGTTTCTTCTGTTCTAATATAAACATTTAAAAGCCTTCATTTTTTCCCTAAGTACTACTCTAGCTGCATCCCATAAATGTTATGTTGTGTTTTAATTTTTACTTAGATTAAAGCATTTTCTAATTTTTCCTGGGAATCCTTATTTGTGCCTTAAGTTACTCAGATATGTGCTGCTTAATTCCCAAGTATTTGGTTAGTTTCCAGCTCTCTAATATCTTTTCTAAATTAATTCTACCATACCTATTATGATCAGAGAAATTATTATATAAAATGTCAGTCTTTTGAAACCTTTTGAAACTTCTTTTATGGCCCAACAGATGGTCTCTTTTGGTGAGTGCTCCATGAGTCCTGGAGAAGTGTGTGCTCTGCAGATGTTGAGAATAGTATTCTACAAATATAAATTAGATCAACTTGATGGTGTTTTCAAGATTTTAATAGACTCACTGTTTTTTTTGTTGTTTTGTTTTGTTTTGTTTTGTTTGGCCAGTGATTCTATCAATTCCTGGAAGGGAGTATTAAAAATACTAAATATGACTAAGCATTTGTGTATTCTTCCTTTTGTTCTGCCAATTTTTGCTTCATGCATTTTGAGCTCTGTTATTCAGGTGCATACGTATATAGAATAGTTATGTCACCTTATGTATTGACCTTTCTAGCATTATGAGATATTTCTTCTTTTCATGTAATAATCCTAGTCTTGAAACTACATCAGCCTTCAAATTTCTCATTATTGTTTCCACATTACATATATTCCCATCCATTTACTTTAACGTATATGAGTGTCTCTATATTAAGTGTTCATCTCTTATAGATGGCATATATTTTATTTTATTTTGTTGCATTTGCATGAATTTTTATAATTCTTTGTATAATGTTTTTATTTTTTATTATTTTTATTAACATATAATGTATTATTTGCCCCAGGGGTACAGGTTTGTGAATCATCAGGCTTACATTCTTCACAACACTCACCATAACACATACCCTCCCCAATGTCCATAACCCAAGCATCCTCTCCATACCCCCAACCCCCAGCAACCATCAGTTTGTTTTGTGAGATTAAGAGTCTCTTATGGTTTGTCTCTCTCCTGACCCCATCTTGTTTCATTTTTTTCCCTCCCTAACCCCAAACCCCCCATCTGCCTCTCAAATCCTATCAGGGAGATTGTATGATAATTTACTTTCTCTGATTGACTTATTTCACTCAGCATAATACTCCCTAGTTCCATCCATGTTGTTGCAAATGGCAAGATATCATTTCTTTTGATGGCTGCATAATATTCCATTGTATATATATACCACATCTTCTTTATCCATTCATCTGTTGATGGATATCTAGGTTCTTTCCATAGTATGGCTATTGTGGACTTTGCTGCTATTAACATTTGGGTGCACGTACCCCTTCAGATCACTACCTTTGTATCTTTAAGGTAAATATCGAGTAATGCAATTGCTGAATCATAGGGTAGCTATATTTTCAACTTTTTTAGGAACCTCCATGCTGTTTTCCATAGTGGCTGCATCAGCTTGCATTCCCACCAACAGTGTAGGAGGGTTCCCCTTTCTCTGCATCCTTGCCAACATCTGTCATTTCCTGACTTATTAATTTTAGCCATTCTGACTGGTGTGAGGTGGTATCTCATTGTGGTTTTGATCTGTATTTCCCTGATGCCAAATGATGTAGAGAACTTTTTTGTGTGTCTGTTGGCCATCTGGATGTCTTCTTTGCAGAAATGTCTGTTCGTGTCCTCTGCCCATTTCCTGACTGGATTATTTGTTCTTTGGATGTTGAGTTTGATAAGTTCTTTTTAGATTTTGCATACTAGACCTTCATCTGGTATGTTATTTGCAAATATCTTCTCCCATTCTGTCAGTTGTCTTTTGGTTTTGTTGACTGTACCCTTTGCTGTGCAAAAGCTTTTGATCTTGATGGAATCTGAATAGTTCATTTTTGCCCTTGCTTCTCTTGTCTTTGGCGATGTTTCGAGGAAGAAGTTGCTGTGGCTGAGGTCAAAGAGGTTGCTGCCTGTGTTCTTCTCAAAGATTTTGATGGATTCCTTTCTCACATTGAGGTCCTTCATCCATTTTGAGTCTATTTTCATGTGTGGTGTAAGGAAATTATCCAATTTCATTTTACTGCATGTGGCTGTCCAATTTTCCCAACACCATATGTTGAAGAGGCTGTCTTTTTCCATTGGACATTCTTTCCTGCTGTGTTGAAGATTAGTTGACCATAGAGTTGAGGGTCTATTTCTGGGCTCTCTATTCTGTTCCATTGATCTATGTGTCTGTTTTTGTGACAGAACCATACAGTCTTGATGATGTCAGTTTTGTAATAGAGCTTGAAGTCCAGAATTGTGATGCCACCAACTTTGGCTTTCTTTTTCAATATTCCTTTGGCTATTTGAGGTCTTTTCTGGTTCCATATAAATTTTAGGATTATTTGTTCCATTTCTTTGAAAAAAATGGATGGTATTTTGATAGGAATTGCATTAAATGTGTAAATTGCTTTAGGTAGCATAGACATTTTCACAATATTTGTTCTCCCAATCCAGGAGCAGGGAACATTTTTCCATTTCTTTGTGTCTTCCTCAATTTCTCTTATGAGTACTTTATAGTTTTCTGAGTACAGATTCTTTGCCTCTTTGGTTAGGTTTATTCCTAGGTATCTTATGGTTTTGGGTGCAATTGTAAATGGGATTGACTCCTTAATTTCTCTTTCTTCTGTATTGTTGTTGGTGTATAAAAATGCAACTGATTTCTGTGCATTGATTTTATATCCTGACACTTTACTAAATTCCTGTATGAGTTCTAGCAGTTTTGGAGTGAAGTCTTTTGGGTTTTCCACATAAAGAATCACATCATCTGCAAAGTGTGAGAGTTTGACTTCTTTGCCACTTCTAATGTCTTTTATTTCTTTTTGTTGTCTGATTGCTGAGGCTAAGACTTCTAGTACTATATTGAATAGCAGTGGTGATAACGGACATCCCTGCATATTCCTGACCTTAGGGGAAAAGTTCTCAGTTTTTCTCCTTTGAGAATGATATCCTCTGTGGGTTTTTCATAGATGGCTTTGATGATATTGAGGTATGTAACTTCTATCCCTACATTGTGAAGAGTTTTGATCAAGAAAGGGTACTGTACTTTGCTAAATGCTTTTTCAGCATCTATTCAGACTATCATATGGTTCTATTTCTTTCTTTGATTACTGTATGGTATCACATTGACTGATTTGCAGATGTTGAACCAACCTTGCAGCCCAGGAATAAATCCCACTTGGTCATGGTGAATAATCCTTTTGATAGACTGTTGGATCCTATTGGCTAGTATTTTGGTGAGAATTTTCGCATCTGTGTTCATCAAGGATACTGGTCTGTAATTCTCCTTTTTGGAGGATCTTTCTCTGGTTTTGGGATCAAGGTGATGCTGGCCTCATAAAATGAGTTTGGAAGTTTTCCTTCCATTTCTATTTTTTGGAACAGTTTCAGGAGAATAGGAATTAATTCTTCTTTAAATGTTTGGTAGAATTCCCCTAGGAAGCCGTCTGGCCTGGACTTTCATTTGTTGGGAAATTTTTGATGACTGCTTCATTCTCCTTACGGTAATGGGTCTGTTCAGGGTCTGTTCAGGTTTTCTATTTCTCCCTGGTTCAGTTTTGGTAGTTTATATGTCTCTAGGAATGCATCCATTTCTTCCAGATTGTCAAATTTGCTGGTGTATAGTTGCTCATAATATGTTCTTATAATTGTTCATATTTCTTTAGTGTTGGTTGTGGTCTCTCCTCTTTCACTTATGATTTTATAAATTTGGGTCCTTTCTCTTTTCTTTTTGATAAGTCTGGCCAGGAATTTATCAATCTTATTAATTCTTTCAAGGAACCAGCTCCTAGTTTCATTGATTTGTTCTACTGTTCTTTTGGTTTCTATTTCATTGATTTCTGCTCTGATCTTTATTATTTCTCTTCTCCTGCTGGGTTTAGGCTTTCTTTGCTGTTCTTTCTATAGTTCCTTAAGGTGTAGGGTTATGTTGTGTACTTGAGATCTTTCTTGTTTCTTGAGAAAGGCTTGTATCACTATATATTTTCCTCTCAGGACCACTTTCACTGTGTCCCACAGATTTTGGACAGTTGTATTTTCATTTTCATTTGTTTCCATGAACTTTTTCAGTTCTTCTTTAATTTCCTGGTTGACCCATTCATTCTTTAGTAGGATGCTCATTAGCCTCCATGTACTTGAGTTCTTTCCAACTTTCCTCTTGTGATTGAGTTCTGGCTTCAGAGCATTGTGGTCTGAAAATATGCAGGGAACGATGCTAATCTTTTGGTACCAGTTGAGACCTGATTTGTGACCCAGGATGTGATCTATTCTGGAGAATGTTCCATGTGCACTAGAGAAGAATGTGTATTCTGTTGCTTTGGGATGGAATGTTCTGAATATATCTGTGATGTCTATCTGGTCCAGTGTGTCATTTAAGACCTTTATTTCTTTGTTGATCTTTTGCTTAGATGATCTGTCCATTTCAGTGAGGGTGGTGTTAAAGTCCCCTACTATTATTGCATTATTGTTGATGTGTTTCTTTGATTTTGCTATTAATTGGTTTATATAGTTGGCTATATAAGTATATAGTTGGCTATATGTTAGGGACATAGATATTTAAAATTTAGATCTTTTGTGGGACAGACCCTTTGAGTATGATATAGTGTCCCTCATCTCTTATTTTAGTCTTTGGCTTAAAATCTAATTTATCTGATATAAGGATTGCCACCTCAGCTTTCTTTTGATGTCCATTAGCATGGTAAATTTTTTTCCACCCCTCACTTTAAATTTGGAGGTGTCTTTGTGTCTAAAATGAGTTTCTTGTAGACAGCATATTGATGGGTTTTGTTTTTTTATCCATTCTGATACTCTGTGTCTTTTGATTGGGGCATTCAGCCCATTTACATTCACGGTAACTATTGAAAGGTGTGAATTTAGTGCCATTGTATTGCTGTAAGGTGACTGTTACTGTATATTATCTCTGTTCCTTTCTGGTCTGTGACTTTTAGGCTCTCTCGTTGCTTAGAAGACCCCTCTCAATATTTCCTGTAGGGTTGTTTTGGTGTTTGCAAATTCTTTTAATTTTTGTTTGTCTTGGAAGCTTTTTATCTCTCATTCTATTTTCAATGATAGCCTAGGTGGATATAGCATTCTTGGCTGCATATTTTTCTCATCTAGGGTTCTGAATATATCATGCCAGTTCTTTCCAGCCTGCCAGGTCTCTGTGGATAAGTCTGCTGCCAATATAATATTTCTACCATTGTATGTTATAGACTTCTTTTCCTAAGCTGCTTTCAGGATTTTCTCTTTGTCACTAAGACTTATAAGTTTTACTGTTAGATGACAGGCTGTAGAGCTTTTTTTTTTTTGAAATTTTGTGGGGGGTTTTCTGTTGTATAATATTTTTAAATAATATCTTTACATGTTATAATTTACATCCTTAATTTATCATACTCTACTATTATTGTATTACTTTAGGCAAAATGTAAGAATCTTACAACAGCAGCATAATTTCATTTGCCCTCCTCCTTTCTGTGTTCTATTGTTGTCATATCTTATAAATATTGTGCACAGAAAATGTTATTTTATTCTAAGCAGTCAGTTTTCAGTTAAAGAAAATAATAATAATATAAAATGTAGGCTTTCATATTTACCAACATATTTATGGTTTCTAGCATTGTTCATTTTTTCCTGTTGACAAAAGTCTATATAGCATCACTTCCCTTTAGCCAGCAGAACAGACTTTAACCTTTCTTTTGTGGTGCAGATCTGCCTAGATAGAATTCCCTCATTTTGAAAAATGTGATTTTACCCTCAGTTTTGTTGCATATATTTTTAGATATGGAATACTGATTGAATTTTTGTTTTCTTTTTAAAACTTTAAGGATAGGGATGCCTGGGTGGCTCAGTTGGTTAAGCAGCTGCCTTCAGCTCTGGTCATGATCCCAGTGTCCTGGGATCAAGTTCCACATTGGGCTCCTTGCTTGGCAGGGAGCCTGCTTCTCTCTCTGCCTCTGCCTGCCACTCTGTCTGCCTGTGCTTGCTCTCGCTCCTCTCTCTCTGACAAATAAATAAATAAAATCCTAAAAAAAAAAACTTTAAGGGTATTTTTTTCTAGCTGCCACTATTTCTGAGAAAAAAAAAATCATCCATAATTTGTGTCATGGCTCTCCCATGTGTAATGTGCACTTTCTCTATGGATGCTCTGAATATTTTTTTCTTTGTCTTTGGTTTTCAGCAATTTAGCTATGTGACTAGAGGTGATTTCTTCTGTACTCAAGCTACTTGTGGTTTTTTTAGTTTCTTCGTTCTGTGTATTATGTTATTTTCAGCAAATTTGGGGAGTTTCTGACCATTATTTATTTCAACATTTTATTGTCCCAACGTTTTCCTTTTTCTGGGATTCTATTTTCACCTACTAGGCCTTTTGACATTACTTTAAATGTAACTGAAATTGTGTTTGTTTAAAAACAAACACCTTCTTTTTCTTTGTTCTTCAAATTGGATAATTTCTGTTGATCTGTAATGTTCACTTACCCTTCATTCTGCAGTTTCACCCTGCTGTTAATTTCCCCCAGTGATGCATTTTAAAATTCAGATTTTGTACTTCTTCTTTTCTTTTTTATTTTAAAGATTTTATTTATTTATTTGACAGAGAGAGATCACAAGTAGACAGAGAAGCAGGCAGAGAGAGAGAGGGAAGCAGGCTCCCTGCTGAGCAGAGAGCCCGAAGCGGGACTCGATCCCAGGACCCTGAGATCATGATCCGAGCCAAAGGCAGTGGCTTAACCCACTGAGCCACCCAGGCGCCCTCAGATTTTGTACTTCTTTTTAGTTCTAGAATTTCAGTATGATACTTTATCATTCACTTTTTCTATAGTTGCTTTAAACTCTTAAATACATTTATAATAGCTATTTAAAATTATTAATATAAACAGCCTCTGATGGTTTTAGTATTTTTACAACATCTTGGTCATCTGGGTTTCTGTTTTTGTTGACTACTTTCCCTTTTGATTCTAGGAAACATTTTCTTCCTTCTTTACATGACCAGTGATTTTCATTTTGTTTTATTTTATGATAGCCATTGCAGATTTTACACTGAAAGGAGTTTTGACTATGGTGTTTCCCATTAAATAATATTTAATTTTGACATGCAGATAAACTCCTGGAGGACCCTCCCAATCTTGTTGTTTGTCTTTTTGCCCTTTGTTAGGGAAGACTTACTCTCATTTTGTTTTAAACCCAGGATGTGGCTCTTATTCTATGGCATGGCCATTATTTCCAAAGCATAATCTTTCTTGGGTTTCAACTGATTGAGGTGTTCAGCAATGTTTTTCTACTATGGATGGCAATCATTTCCACTAACATTACACAATTTCTGGTATCTATATTCTACTCTTAGTCCCACATGAAATCTTACCCTATCCTTGCACCAGAAACCTCAGCCTCAACTCAGTGTTTGTCTTCTGTTCTCAATGAGATCTCCACTCTCCACATAGGATTGCTTTCCTTCTCCAAATCAGAAACATTGAAAAAATGTGAGGTTCACCTCACTTTTTTTTTCTTTTTTTATAAGTATCAAATTCTTTCCCTGTCTGTTGCTTGATAACAGCAGACAGTCATTTATTACATTTTGTCCAGTCTGATAGTTGTTTACAGTAGAAGGATAACTTGAGAAACAATTATTGTGTCATGGATAGAAAAAGTCTTATATCATAGGCATCTTAATGATGCATATTCTATAAAGGTCCAATGAAGTACTGAAAAAGTAGAATATCTTAAGTCTATTTTAAGATTATATATTTATCTACAAACAGAGATATATCTCCAAGTTATTTCCATAATAATTGTATCAATTTATAGTACCATTAGTAATGCAATGGAATACCAGCTTCACTACAGAGTTATACACACTAATATTTTATTTTGTTTCATAATGAGGCAAATTCAGGATAATGTGAATTCAGTATTAATGTTTGAAAAGGCAGAGTAGCAAGTTAATATCTGCACCCCTCAAAGAATCAAAGTTTTTCTCTGATCTCTTTTTTCCAGTAGCTTCCTTCTGCCTATAGCTAGCCTGGATTCTCAGCCTACAGTTTACCCAGAACCCTTAAGTGTCCATAGAAAATGGGTTCTGGTAGCTTCTCATTGTCAACTTGCCATTTTAATCTTACCACTAGGGTTTTCAACTGTTTTTTAATTGTGAATAAAGTGATAATAATTTCGCTCTCAGAGGTTTTGGTTGGGAACCTTAGTTTCATTTAAAGCCTCAAAAAATACTGCATAATAAACTAGATGTGCATGTGAAATCCCAAATTCTCTAATTTTGTTCCTTCTATGTTGAATGACCACTAAGAGTTTATTGGAGTAGTGCTTTTCTTTGGTAAACCGATGATCCTCAGCCTCCAGACAGCAGAGGAAAATACCACAGGGACACAAACAGCTACTGTCGTCAGCTCACTTTGGACATACTTTCATCACTCCTGACTTTTAGTGTGTCTAGTACCCATTGGTTCCACAGCTTTTAGGTATCTTTGAAAATATGATTTTTATAACTTATCTTTTATAGTTTTTTCAGCAGTTTTGTTGACTTTACAAGACTTACTACCTATTATTTTGGCAGAAGTCCAGTTTTGTCATTTTTAAACTTTATTTTTTTTAAGATTTTATTTATTTATTTATTTATTGGAGAGGGAGAAACTTGCATGAGAGAGCAGGGGGAGGGGCAAAAGAAGAGGGAGAGGGACAAGTAGACTCCCCACTGAGTGTGGAGCCTCATGTGGGGCTCAATCCTAGGACTGGAGCTCATGACCCAGGGGGAACCAAAAGTCCACTGTTGAATCAACCAAGCAACCCAGGCATCCGTAATTTTGATCTTTATATAAGTATAATTATATAACATACATTCTTTATTAGTGTCTGGCTAATTTTGCTCAGTATTATTATTTGTTAGATATTCATCCATTTCCTTGAATATTTATTCTCATTACTGTAGATTACAGTATCATTGATTACACCAAATACTGTGGATAAATCTACAAATACTGTAGATTACAGTATTATTGATTACACCAAAATTTATATATGCATTATATTGTTAATGAGCATTTAAGGAATTTCTACTTTCTAACTGTAATGAATAGTGCTACTTTGAACATTCTTATAAACATCTTTATATAAATGCACATTTGTTAAGTGTACATAGTAGTAGAAATTCTGGGTCATGGGGAACACATGTGCTTATGTTCAGTAGCTATTGTCAAACAGATTTCTAAGCGGTTGTTCCTACTTACATTTTCACCATTAGTGTATGAGGGTTTTTATTCGTATATTTTTAATTGATTATATTTTCTCTCAAACATTTGTCATATTCTTATTAAGTCATTGTTTTTCTTATTGTTTTATGCAAATCCTTTTTATGGTAAAGACATTAACGATTGCATTTCAGCAAATATATACCCATATATTCTGTTCATTGTATTTAATCTCATCTATGCCAAGCATAATGTGTAAATAACTAGATTATTCACACTATGAATTATCCATACATGCTTCAGTCCTTACAGTAAATAATTAAGCTTTAATTTTAAGACAACAATAAATTTCTTATCAGCAGAATTACCTATCAATATTTGATAGAATGATGTGAAATATCACTTTAAGACAGATATGTATAAAATAAATTAAGAACAATGTAGATTCACTATTACTCATTGGACAGATAGAGTTACAAACTGGTGAATAACAAAAAAAAAGAGGAAGAACAAGGGGTATCTATATGAAAAAAATTTATAGCTATGTAATAAGGATAAAATGAATCTGTAATTAATAAGGTGAAACTTTTCTTGCCTTACTCTGACCCTCTATAAAATACCATATGTGAATGTTTGTAGCTACAATGTTTCTTTGCCCATCTGAAACAGGCCTCTTTTACATGATACTTTATTAGCTATGTCACATTTCATCACTACAGCTGTGACTAATACCAGGTAATAAGTAAACAATGTTGAGCTCCAGCAAGCCTATCCTAACTGTAACTGTTAGAATCACATAAAGGCAAACCAACAAGCAATGCAATATGCCCAAGTTACATTTATCTTGATATTCAGTAAAACCAATTTCCAGCACAATCTTCTGGAGAATTTACATTAAAAAAAAGTACAATAGAGAATCAAGTCTACATCTGTTAATGATGAAAATCTCAAGTTTTTATAGAAGAGATTAATAAGCCCCAAGACTTCCAAACAGACTTTTAATTCCATACAATGTTTCATTGTGTTTAATCTCTGCCTCATCTCAAGTATATTTTAAGCAAATGCTTTATTGACTAAGCACAGGGTAAATAAACCAGAATGAAAGTTGTAAATAATTACATCCATAAACAGCACTCCACTTAGAGAAAGAAAATTACGTCTAAATTCTTGGTTTGCTTCCAATTTTATGGACTTTTTCAATGTTATCTTGAAACAGCCACATTTTCCGGTAATAGACTTCATCCCCTCCTACCAGTCTATTATCAGTCACATCAGTCATTGCACTGGAAGTCTATGGCATACTCAGCATATTAACTAATAGAAGAACGAAAAGGTTTACCCCTACTAATATGTGTCCTCCCACTACCCATTGGAAATGTGCACGAAAATTAAACAAATTTTCCAAGTAAGTTTACATAGGTGACTATTTACAGTTATGTGATCTGTGACTTATTTGGCACAGAAAATGGGAACATCAAATGAAAAGACAAAGCTTCAGTTAAAAGACATATTATACAGAGGAGGGGCAAGAGAGCAGAGAAGTAGGAGACCCTGTTTCAACCAGTCCCCTAAAGTGAGCTAAATACCTACCAGAACACTCTGAATACCCATGAAATCAGCCTGAGATATAAGATTATACACTTCTGGATCTCTATGGGGGCAGAGGAACATCAGTGGAGAGGTAAAGTGGAGAGGGAACACTCGGACTGATATCAGAGGATAAACAGAAGGGGGAGGGAGCCACCAGAACCAATCCATTGGAAAGTAATACCCCAATATGAGAGTGCCCTGTGATTGGGGACCAGAATTAACTTGGAGACTGTTAAAATCACTCAAAAAGAGCAAAAGATATTAAGGGGCAGCTGGTGGAATCACACAGTCATGGGCATGGGCCTAAGCCGACGGTCCCAGGACGGTCACCCCTGGGGACCACCCATGCCAGAGAGAGCTGGGCGGGGCCTCCTGTCCATGGTCCCTGAGCCCATGGCTTTCCACTGCTTGTACCACCACTCTGGCTGGGCACACTCCCACCCGTGCCTGAGAGAGACCGGTGTGGGTGCTGGCCCGCAGTGTCTGGGCCTTCAGCCTTCCATGACCAGCTGCAGGGTCTGAGTGCACAGAGCCTGCACATGAGAGATACCAGCACAGACTCCTGTCAGGATCCCTCTAGCCACAGCCTTCCACAACCTGTGCTACTGCAGGATCTGAGCACACCCAGCCCACACCTGAGAGAACCCAGCGTGGACTCTGGTCGGGGTCCCTCAGCCCACAGCCTTCCACAACCTGCACCTCTGCTGGGTTTAAGCACACCCAGAGTGGGCATGGACCCCAAAGAGCAGTCCCGGCAATGGCAGTCACCTGGGTTCAGGCTGGCCCAGACCAATGTCACTCCCAGTTTTAGTGGCACAGAGTGCAGAGACAAGCAGGGGCCTCGGGTGACCACTGAGACAGTGGCTGGGAGCCCGCACCACCTGTGGGAGGTTGTGGTGTTCAGCAGAGTTTGCAGAGAGGGACTATGTGTGTTCTGGACATCCTCAGGGGAGCAGACTAAGGGTTCTCTCTGAGGCAGAGGTCTGGGTGCAGACAGTTTGCTTTCCACTAAACCTCCAAAAAGCCAAAAAGCCGGAAAAAGCCATGAAAGAACAAAACCTCCAGAGAACAAAAGCCTTAAAAAAAAAACAGTTTCCACAGAGCCAAGCTTCTTGATTGGGGCAGGGCGACTAAGCCAAGCAGGACTGACTGGAAAACAAAGCGGCAGGCCCCTCCCCAAGAAGACAAGCCAAAAGAACAAGAGGACAACCACCACAGGGTCCCCAGAAAACTGTAAAACCCAAACATCAGGGGAAAACAATGTATTAAGCTCCTGGTATTGCCCTAAAACCTGTATATTTCATAGATACAACTTTTCTTTTTCTTTCTTTCTTTCTTTCTTTTTTAATTCTTTCTCACAATTCTTGTTTTTTAAAATTTTTTTATCTTACTTACCATTTCAACTAGAAGTTTAATACAACATTTCATAATAACTTTTTAACTTGAAAATTTTCATACATATACCTGTGTTTTTCCTTTTCTTTCTTTTCTTTTTTCTTTTTAATACATATAGATATAAGCTTACCCTATTCAATACTATATATATATATATATATATATATATATATATACAAAATTTTTTTTTTTTTTAAATTTCCCTGTATCTTTGGAAAGTTAAGTCCTTTAACAAAGATAACAAGATATACCCAGGAAGAACCAAAATAACCTTCCTCACCCACATTGAGGATTTATAACCCCCTTCCCATCTTAGTCTTCTGTTGGTGTTTCTGTGTATTTGCTTTTGTTTTTGTACTATGTAAATCTTATTCTTAGGGTTCGTTTTGGCTGGGTTTTTCTTTTTTCTTTTTTTTTTCCTTGTCTTTTACTTTTGTCAGTCTTTTTGTTTGTTCATTTTTGTATATGTATCTTATAAATCTTACTTTTGGGGCTCATTTTGGTCAAGTTTTTTTTTTTTTCCTCTTTTTCTCTCTCTTTTTTTCTTTCTTTTTGGTGGTGACTTCTGATTGCTCTTACTTTCCAGGGTGCACCTTACCTAGATCATGGTTGATATATTCAGCTATACATTCCCTCAACCACCTGACTAAAATGACTAGGAAGAGGAACATCCAACAGAGGAAAAATTCTGGAGACTGCCCTCTCCATCAGAACTATTGGATATGGACATAAACAGTATATCAGAAAGGGAATTCAGGGTAACAAGGGCAGGCAATGGCTAGGCTGAGGAAGACCATTAGTGGCAACACAGAAACTCTAAAGGCAGAAGTGAGGGCTGATCTGGCAGTACTAAAAAGTTCTATCAATGAGATCCAGTCTAATCTAAATACTCTAGCAGCTAGAGTAACTGAGGCAGAAGATCTAATTAGTGACCTGGAAGACAAACTTATAGAGAAGAAGGAACAGGAGGAAGCCTAGAACAGATAGCTTAGAAGTCATGAAAACAGAAGTAGGAAAATAAATGACACCATGAAATGTTCCAACATCAGAATTATTAGGATTTCTGAGTGGGTGGAGAAAGAGAGAAGACTAGAAGATATAGTTGATCAAATTCTGGATGAAATTTTCCCTAATCTGGGGAATGGAACAAGTGTTCGTGTCCTAGAGGCAGAAAGGACACCCCCCCCCAAGACCAACAAGTCTAGAAAGATATCCAGACACTTAATTGTGAAATTCACGAGTCATGATTTTAGACAAGAGGTCTTAAGGGCAGCTAGGGGAAAGATATTCCTTATGTACAGAGGAAGGACCGTCAGAATACCTTAAGACCTCTCCACAGAAACCTCACAAGCCAGAAAGGTTTGGCAAGATATATTCAAGGCACTACATAAGAAAAACATGCAGCTAAGAATACTTTATCCAGGAAGGCTGACATTCAAAATGGATGCAGAGATAAAGTGTTTCCAAGATCAGCAAGGTTTAAAAGAGTATATGACCACCAAGCCAGCACTACAAGAAATATTAAGGGGGGTCCTATAAAAGAAGAAAGAACCCAAGAATGACATAGAACAGAAATTTACAGAGACAATACATAAAACAAGGACTTCTCAGATAACATCATGTCAATAAAAAGTTATCTTTCAATAATTACTCTCAACATGAATGGCCTAACTGCTCCCATAAAAAGGCACAGGCTTGAAGACTGGATAAAATGATAGGACCCATCCACATGCTGTCTACAGAGACACATTTGGAACATAAAGATACATCCAGGCTGAAAATGAAGGGATGGAGAAGCATCTTTCATGCCAATGGGCCTCAAAAGAAAGCTGGGGTAGTGATTCTCATATCAAATAAATTAGATTTTAAGCTAAGGACTGTAGTCAGAGATAAAGAAGGATGCTACATGAATCTCAAAGGACCTATCCACCAGGAAGATCTAACAATTGTAAATATTTATGCCCCCAATATGGGAGCAGCCAACTACATAAGACAACTGTTAATCAAAATAAAGAGTCATGTTGATATGAACACATTAATTGTAGGGAACCTTAATATACCACTCTCAGTAATAGACTGATCATCTAAGCAGAAGATCAATAAAGAAACAATAGCTTTGAATGACAAATTGGTCCAGATGGACCTCATACATATATATGGAACATTCCACCCTAAAACAACAGAATACTCATTTTTCTCCTCATAGATATATATGGAACATTCCATCCTAAAACAACAGAATACTCATTCTTCTGCATTCTCTAGAATGGACCACATACTGGGTCGCAAATCAGGGCTCAACTGCTACCAAAAGACTGAGATTATTCCCTGCATAATCTCAGACCCCAGTGCTTTGAAACTGGACCTCAACCACAAAAAAAAGTTTAGAAGGAATTCAAACACTTGGAAGCTAAAGACCATCCTGCTTAAGAATGTTTGGATTAACCAGGAAATCAAAGAAGAACTTAAACAATTCATGGAAACCAATGAGAATAAAGATACTTCAATCCAAAACCTATGGGATATAGCAGAGGCAGTCTTAAGGAAGAAATACATAGCCATCCAATCCTCCCTCAAAAAATTTGCAAAATCCAGAAAACACCATCTCTCTTTACACCTTAAATAACTGGAAAATCAACAACAAATAAAGCCAAACACACGCAAAAGGGAAATAATCAAGATTAGAGCAGAGATGAATGAGTTAGAAACTAGAGATACATTAGAACACATCAATGAAACTAGAAGTTGTTTCTTTGAAAGAATTAATAAGTTCGATAAACCACTGGCCAAACTAATCCACAAGAAAAGAGAGAAGACCCAAATTAATAAAATTATGAATGAAAGGGGAGAGATCACGACCAACACCAAGAAAATAGAAACAGTCATCAGAAATTATTATCAACACTTATAAGCCAATAAGTTAAGCAACCTAGATGAAATGGATGCATTCTTGGAAAACTATAACTTCCAAAACTGAATCAGGAAGAAATTGACAACCTGAATAGACCATTATCTAGTAATGAGATTGAAACAGTGATCAAATACCTCCCAAAATACAAGAGCCCAGGACCTGATGGATTCCCTGAGGAATCCTACCAAATATCCAAAGAAGAAATAATACCTATTCTCATAAACATGTTTCAAAAAATAGAAACAGAAGGAATACTTCCAGACTTTTTCTATGAAGCCAGCATTACTCTGATCCCCAAACCAGGCAAAGAACCCACCAAAAAGGAGAATTTCAGGCCAATATCCCTGATGAATATGGATGCTAAAATTCTCAACAAGATCCTAATCAATAGGATCTAACAGTACATTAAAAAGGTTTTCCACCATGACTGGGTGGGATTTATCCATGGAATGCAAGTGTGGTTCAACATTCACAAATCAAACAATGTGACAGAACAAATCAATAAGAGAAGAGAGAAGACCATGTGGCTCTATTCTCTTCTCTTTATTGATTTGTTCTTGATGCAGAAAAAAGCATTTGACAAAATACAGCATCTGTTCCTGATTAAAATGATTCAAAGTATAGGGATAGACGGACATTCCTCAACTTCATAAAATCTATCTATGGAAAACCCACAGCGAATATCATTATCAATGGGGGAAAAGCAGACAGTCTTCTCTTTGAGATCAGGAACACAATAAGGATGTCCACTCTTGCCCCCATTGTTCAACATAGTACTAGAAGTCCTAGAAACAGCAATCAGACAACAAAAAGAAATAAAATATATTCAAATTGGCAAAGAAGAAGTCAAACTGTCTCTTCACAGACAAATGATACTTTATATGGAAAACCCAAAAGACTCTACCCCCAAACTATTAGAACTCATACAGCAATTCAGTAATGTGGCAGGATACAAAATCAATGTACAGAAATCAGTTGCCTTCTTACACACTAACAATGAAAATATAGAAAAGAAAATTAGTGAATTGATTTCATTCACTATAGCACCAAGAACCATAAGATACCCGGGAATAAACCTAACCAAAGAGGTAAAGGATCTGTACTTGAGGAACCACAGAACACTCATGAAAGAAATTGAAGAAGTCACAAAATGATGGAAAAGCATTCCATGCTCATGGATCAGAAGAATAAAAATTGTTAAAATGTCTATACTGTCCAGAGCAACCTACACTTTCAGTGCCATCCTGATCAAAATTCCACTGGCATTTTTCAAAGTGCTGGAACAAACAATCCTATCTAGAATTTGTATGGAACCAGAAAAGACCCTGAATTGCTAAGGAAAGGTTGAAAAAAGAAGATAAAGCTGGGAGCATCACCTTGCCTGATTTCCAGGTTTACTACAGAGCTGTGATCACCAAGACAGCATGGTACTGGCACAAAAACAGACACCTAGACCAGTGGAACAGAATAGAGAGTCCAGATACGGACACTCAACTTTATGGTCAAATAATCTTTGACAAAGCAGGAAAAATATCCAGTGGTAAAAAGACAGTCTCTTCAATAAATGAGTGCTGGGAAAATTGGACAGCTATGTATAGAACAATGAAACTCAACCATTCTCTTACACCATACACAAAGATAAACTCGCTCAATGTGAGGCAGGAATCTATCAGAACCTAGAGGAGAATATAGGTAGTAGTAACCTCTTCGACATTGGTCACAACAACTTCTTTCAAAACATGTCTCCAAAGGCAAAGGAAACAAAAGCAAAAATCAACATTTAGGACTTCATCAAGATCAAAAGCTTCTGCACAGCAAAGGAAATAGTCAACAAAACAAAGAGGAAACCCACAGAATCGGAGAAGATGTTTGCAAATGACACTACAGACCAAGGGCTGATATCCAAGATCTATAAGGAACTTCTCAAACTCAACACCCAAAAAACCAGATATTCACGCCATAAATTGGGCAGAAGACATGAACAGACATTTCTCCAAAGAAGACATGTAAATGGCTAACAGACACATGAAAAAATGTTCATCATCACTAGCCATCAGGGAAATTCAAATCAAAACAACATTGAGATACCACCTTATACCAGTTAGAATGGCCAAAATTAACAAGACAGGAAACAAATTGTGTTGGAGAGGATGTGGAGGAAGGGAACCCTCTTACACTGTTGGTGAGAATGCAAGTTGGTGCAGCCACTTTGGAAAACAGTGTAGAGATTCCTTAAGAAATTAAAAACAGAGCTACCCTATGACCCTGCAATCAGTGAAAAGAAGGACCATATTTATCCCAATGTTCATAGCAGCAATGCCATAATTGCCAAACTGTGAAAAGAGCCAAGATGCCCTTGAACAGATGAATGGATAAAGAGGTTCATATATATGGTTCATATATGGTTCATATATACAATGGAATATTATGCTTCTATCAGAAAGGATGAATACCCAACTTTTGTATCAACATGGATGGGACTGGAGGATAATATGCTGAGTGAAATAAGTCAAGCAGAGAAAGTCAATTGTAATATGTTTTCACTTACTTGTGGAACATAAGAAATAACATGGAGGACATAAGGAGAAGGAAAGGAAAAGTGAATTGGGGTAAATCGGAGGGGGAGACAAATCATTAGAGACTGTGGACCCTGAGAAAAAAACTGAGGGTTTTGGAGTGGAAGGGGGTGGGTGGTTGGTTGAGCCTGGAGGTGGGTATTAAGGAGGGTACATATTGCATGAGAGCACTGGGTGTGGTGCATGATCAATGGATCTTGGAACACTGAAATAATAAAATTAAATTAAAAAAACATATTATGCATATGTAGTATGGCTATATTTATAAGCCTTTAAAGGTACTTCAAATCATGATATAACCAGCTTATCTCCCTTTTGCAACTTATTTTTTTAAATATTTATAGTTACTTTTCTTTGGTGATAAGTCACCAAATAAGTCAGGGGAATAAGTCAGTGTCAAAAATGCCAATCCAATCAATGTATGGTCACAATTCAAATATACCAGACTTGTCCAATCACACCATTTTTCTAATGATTAAAAGTCAGTTCCCACAAAGCAATGACAGAAATACATGAGAGATTTGTAGCTACAAGAAAGTTAAGAATAACTCTGATTTTATGAGCAAGCCATTGTCATTACAAATAATATATCTATTTAAAAAGTCTTATTTAAAAAGAAATGAACTTGAAATATTCCAGTTTAGATCAGAAGAAAATATTTACAAGGCATTTTTTGAATATTAGAAAATGTAACTATGAGTTGGAATTGTCAAATATAAAGAGGGCAACCTAAAGGCAAACTTGTGTGTCTGTGTAAGTATCTAGTCTCAGGGTTTAAGAGAGGAAAGCAATTTTCCAAAATGTACAAAGCATTTTGAAAAGGTATTTGGAAAGACTTTTCTCCCTGTAAGGACTGCTTATCAGCATATTTGTAGTTAGATAATGCAGAAGCTATTTCTTTATTCCTGTGATCTGCCTTGGATCTTCAAGAATAAAGAAAAATATCTTTTTCTGTAAAAAGTATTCAACCTATCTAGGGAGCTGGAAATACGTTTAATATCATTGAGAAAAACTCTGGTTGTTTACTTGACTTACCAACAAGCAAACCACCCAGCATTCTGAGAATGGAAAAAAATAATAATCATGGAAAATAATCGTCAAATACCAGAAGGAGTTATTGTTAGCATATACCACTTGATTAAAAGGAGATTAAATCAGGAAATATGATGGTTTAAAGCTATGCAAAAAAAAAATTAGAATAGGTTTTAATTGTATTGATTTGAGTGGTTATATAAACTATAGTCTCTTTTATTGGACAGACTCACTGAGGCCAGTGAAGATTTCATTATCTAACACAGGTTATGATATAATTTTGCTTTTTATAGTAATTTTTATCTACAAGCTAGCTTTTGTCTAAGACATACTGAACAGGAATAGGAACTGCTTTTACCAGAAAACTGAACCTGTAACTATTCAGGCATCCCATGGAATAAGTTATCCTGGGAATAATGTTATCCATCACTTCGCAGGGGTCACTATTGTTGAAAGATATCAATTACCAATTCAACAATCTTCCAAGTATTCTGCCCTTTAACCAATTTTAAAAAAAGATAAATTTGCAGGCTGTTAAGAAATTATTTAAACTCTATTTTATCATGAAAGAGTAATCTATACACTCCCTACCTTTACTTCTTTTTTCCCCTTCCTTGACCCTGAAAAACTCCATTATTCCAAAATATGACTTTCATTGAGATTGCTAGTGACAGCCTAAAGGCCTCCCTACCTTCCTCCCTCCTCAACCCAATCCTCTACTGCCTGGTCCCAAGCTTTCCTAATGTGCCTCTCTATAGCTTTAGAAAATTATGATAGTCTCATTGAGAATGAGAAAGGATTATAGAAACAGCAAGATAAATTCAGGAGTTCCCTTCCCTCCACAAAGTGCTCTAAGACTTTTGCTAATAGCCAGTGCTATCAGAAGCTAGGGATGTCAAGCACGAGAGAACACACATAAGCTTTGTTCCCTGAAGTATAGGGCTTGGCAAGATTCTGAGGAACTGGAGCCCAAGGGCAAGGCTGGATAAACTATAGTTCTGGAGAAAAGGTTGACACATGAAACTATGTCATCCTGAGAAGGCTGACTTAATAAACTCTGGTGTCTCCTGAATACCAAAGGATAGAGAAAGTACACCAGGTGAACTGAATCTCTCTGCCCTTGAGACCATGTGATTACAGAGATAATTTATAACTGAGTAGCTTCTCAAGAATCAATTTAATTGTCAACTCTTTCTCTGTTTCTTTGATATATAAATCTTCTCACAGTCTATGGCCAATTTTATAACCCAGGAATGTCTTTCTCAAGAACTGAGGAGCCATCACTTTGAAATGTGGGGCATCAAGAAAAAAATAATGCCAAGAAGACAGAGACCATCTGAATAGGCTTCTATTAAAGAAATGGAATAAATAATTGATAACCTTCCAAAACAGAAAGCAGAAAACAGATGGGTTCACTGGTGAATTCTATCAAACTCTCGGAAGAAATTACACTAATTTTCTACAATCACTTTCAGAGGAGAGAAGCAGAAGAAATATTACCCAACTTTTTCTATAAGGCCAACATTACCCTAATCCAAAATCAGGCAAAAACATTATATTAAAAAAAACATAGACCAACATGTCTCATGAAAATAGGTGAAAAAAATCCTCAACATAATATTAGCAAATTGAGTTTTTAAAAGTATAAAAAGAATCATACATCATGACAAATTAAGATCTATCCCAGGTATGCAAGGCAGGTTCAACACTCAAAAATCAATTAATATAATCCATCATATCAATAGGCTTAAGAAGAAAAAAAATCATATGACCATATTGATAGACATAGAGAAAGCATTTGACAAAATTCAACTTCTATTCATGTCAAAATCTCTCAGCAAACTAAGAATATCCTAGAAGGAAACTTCCTCATCTTGATAAAGAATATCTACAAAAGTCCTATAACTAACAGCCTACTTAATAGTGAAAAACTCAAGGGTACCTAGGTGGTTCAGTTGGTTAAACGTTTGCTTTTGGCTCAGGTCATGATCCTAGGGTCCTGGGATTGAGCCCCACATAGGGGTCTCTGCTCAGTGGGAAGCCTGCTTTTCCCTCTCTCTCTGCCTGCCACTCCCCCTGCTTGTGCTCTCTCTCTCTTTCTGTCAAATAAATAAATGATTTTGTAAAAAATAGTGAAAAGCTGAAAGCTTTTCTAGGAACAATGATAGGATGCCCCCCCCAAAAAAGATTTTATTTATGTATTTAATAGAGAGACACAGTGAGAGAGGGAATGCAAGCAGGGGGAGTAAGTGGGGAGAACCAGGCTGCCCCTGGAGCAGGGAGCTGGATGCAGGGCTCAATCCCAGGACCCTGGGATCATGACCTGAGCCTAAGACAGACACTTAAAGACTGAGCCACCCAGGCACCCCCAGGATGTCCCTTTTCACCACTCCTTTGCAACACGGTAGTGGAAAGTCTTTGTTAACACTGTAAGATAAGGAAAGGAAATACAAGATACACGGATTGGAAAGAAAACATAAGACTATCTTTGTTCATAGGTGACATAATAGTCTATGTAGAAAATCTAAAAAAAAATAAAATGACAAAACAAAACAATGCAAAAACCCTCCTGGAATTAGTGGGTGCTTGCAGCAAGGTTGTAGGATATAAAAGTCAATTGTTTTCCTATATACCAACAATTTACAAATAGTACCTTAAATTACAAATTCAGTATCATTTATATTAGCATCCTCCTCCCAAATAAAATATTTGGGTATAAATCTAACAGAATGTATATGATACATATGAGGAAAACTATAAAACTGATGAACAAAATCAAGGACTAAATAAAGGGAGGTATATTCTATATTTATGGATAGAAAAACTAAATACTGTCAAGATGTCAGTTCTTCCCCAATTTGATCTATAGATTCAATGCAATTCCAATAAAAATCCCAGCAAGTAATTTTATGGTTATAGACAAACTAATTCTAGCATTTTTATGAAAACACAAAAGACCCAGAATAACCAACACAATATTAAAGGAGAAGAGCAAAGTTTAAGAACTGACCTTACTTGACTTCAAGATTTACTATAAAGCTACAGTAATCGAGACAGTGAGGTATTGCCAAAATAATAAATACATAAATGAAATGGAATAGAGAACCCAGAAATAGACCCTTGTATTGTTGACTGATCTTTGACAAGGGGAAAAAGGCAATACAATGGAGCAAAGAGTGTAATCTCCTCAAGAAATAGTGCTGGAACAACTGGACATCCATATGGCAAAAAAAAGAAAGAAGGAAGGAGGAAGGGAGGAAGAAAGGAAGAAAGAAAGAAAGAGGAAGGGAGGGAGGGAGGGAGGGAGGGAGGGACAAAAAAGGAAAGACAAACTAGATACAGACTTTACACCTTTCATGAAAATTAACTCAAAATGAATCTTAGACTTAAATGTAAAACACAAAACTATAAAACTCCTAGAAGATAACACAGGAGAAAACCTAGATGACCTTGAGTTTGGAGATGATATTTCAGATAAGTATCATAGACACAATCCATGAAAAAAATAATTGATAAACTGGACTTCATTAAATTTAAAAACTTCCACTTTGTGAATGACAATTATCAAAATAAGTAGAAGACAAGCCACATCCTGGGAGAATATATTTGCAAAAGTCACATCTAATAAGGGATTATTATCCACCTATACAAAGAAATCTTAAAACTCCACAACAGGAAACCAACTTGATTGAAGAATGGGCAAAAGACCAGAACAAACACTTCAACAAAGAAGATATATAAATAAGCTGACAAAATGAAAAAATGTCCCACATCATATGTCATCATAGAAATTTAAATTAAAATGAGATACTACTATTTACTGATTAGAAAAGCCAAAGTCTAGAATTCTGACAATGCCAAGTACTAGCAAGGATGTGCAGAAACAGGAACTCTCATAAATTGCTGGTAGGAGTGCAAAGTGTACAGCTACTTTGCAAGACACTTGGCAGTTCCTTAACAAAACTAAACATACATTTACCATATGGTCCAGTAATAGCACTTGTTAGCATTTATCCAATGACATTGAAAACTTATGTCCAGACAAAACCCTGCCCACAAATATTTATATCAGCTTTATTCATACTTGCCAAAACTTGAAAGCAATCAAGATGTCCTTCATAGGTGAATGAAGAAAAATGTGGTACATTTGGACAATGGGATATTATTTAGTGCTAAAAAAATGACCTATCAGAGCATGAAAAAAACATAGAAGAAACTTAAATGCATATTAGTAAAAGAAGCCAACCTAAGAAGGCTAACTACTATATGATTCCAACTATATGACATTCTGAAAAAGTAAAAACTATGGAGACAATAAAAATATCAGTGGTTGCTGATGGGGGCAGGGGTGTGCTAAGGGATGAATAGGCAGAGCACAGAAGACTTTTAGGGTAGTGAAAATACTCTGTATGATAGTGTAGTGATGAATATATGTCATTATACATTTGTCCAAACATATATTGTACAATACTAAGAATACATCCTAAGGTAAACTATAGATTTGGGGTGATTATTTGCATTTGTTATGAATGTAGTTTCACCCTTTGTAACAAATATACCATTCTGGTGAGTAATACTATTTGGGTGACTGTGCATGTGTGGAGATAGGGGGCATATGGGAAATCTCTGAACCTTTTTTCGGTTATGTTGTGAGTCTAAATCTCTTCTAAAATATAGCCTTAAAAGACTAGAAGTAGGGTGCCTGGGTGGCTCCAGTTAAGTGTCTGGCTTCAACTCAGGTCATGATTCTGGGGTCCTGGGATTGAGTCCCGTGTTGGGCTCTCTGCTCAGTGGGAAGCCTGCTACTCTCTGTCCCTCTGCCTGGTGCTCCCCCTGCTTGTTCTCTTTGTCTCTGTCAAATAAATAAATGAAAGTACCTTCTTTTTTAAAGGCTGAATAATATTCTATTATTTGTATATATATTTTATATCCATTCATCCATGAGTAGACATTTTCATTGCTTCCACATTTTGGCTATTGTAAATAGTACTACAATGAATGTAAGTGTGAAGTCTGCAAATATCTCTTAAAATCCTTAAAAAATAAGGAAATTGTGTCATATGTGACAAGGATGAACCTTTGGAGATATTATACTGAGTGAAATAAGCGAGTCATAGAAGGACAAATAATGTGATTTCACTCATATAAGCCATCAAAAGTAGGGAAACTCATAGAAACAGTAAGTAGGATCATGATTAACCATAGGTTGGGAAGCAGAAAATGGGGAGCTCCTGCTCAGTGGGAATTGGATTCAGTTATACAAGATAAAAAAGTTCTAAAGATCCGTGGTACAATATTGTACTTATAGTTAACAATGCACTACCTTCAAATTTTGTTAAGAGTGTAGATCTCATGATCTCATATTTTTGTTTTTTCTTTTTAAACTACAATTAAAAACAAAAAAAGGTAGTGCTCCTATTTTCCAGTCTTTGTAGGAGGGTAGGTACCTAACCTTTAATAAACACCAATTAGTGGGGCGCCTGGGTGGCTCAGTGGGTTAAAGCCTCTGCCTTCAGCTCAGGTCATGATCCCAGGGTCCTGGGATCGAGCCCCACATCAGGCTGTTTGCTCAGGGGGGAGTCTGCTTCCCTTCCTTTCTCTCTGCCTGCCTCTCTGCCTACTTGTTACCTCTCTCTGCAAATAAATAAATAAAATCTTTAAAAATAAATAAATAAAATAAACACCAATTAGTAAACCCAGATGGACTAATCACATTGACCAATTTGCCTGCTAAATCCTCAACAGCTCATCAAGGTACTTAGCTGTTGGGTCCTATATCACAGGCCCACAGATATAGAAATTGCAGTGTCTTCTACCATCTGTGGAATATCCCAATAAACCTCAGCCACAATGAATTAACAAAAAATAAACTTGGCATCCGTTTTGGAGGATTGACAGCCAGAGATAAGAGGGATATTAGAGTATTCAGAAAACCTACCCAGAAAAATAGAAAATCTGGAAAAAAAAAAAAACTAAATGAATATTTGAATAAAATTTAGTTCAGCTCATGCATATACATAAGCATGTTTCAATAAACATGTGCATGCATACATGCAGAGAAAAAAAACTTGGTTTCCAAACTCGAGATTTCATTAAATGAAATGGAGTAGATTATTGCCACCAGGACACAAAATCATGGCTTGGAAGACCAAGAGTTATATTACAAAGACCAGATCAAAACTAACAAACAAACAAGAAATATATTCAGATGGAAAATATGAGGGAAAAGATAAGAGATTTGGAAGACAGAAACAGTAGAAATATATCCTAATGATTGAAATTCCCCAAAGATTTAAAAAAAAAAAAGAACAGCTGGAGGCAAAGTTACTGAAGACAACTGAATTACAGTAGAAGAGTAATTTTCCTAAGTGGAAGAATAATATAAATGGGCATTTGAAATGGCTCACCAAGTTATAGATTTCACTGATAAGAGAAGACATATTCTTAGGCCTGTGCAATCAAAATTTCACAAGTCTGAAAACAAAGAAAATAACATATGAGCTTAAAAACACAAAAGAGTTGCCTAAGAGAAAAGAAAACCAGACTGGAATGAGATTTCTCATATGAAGCCCTGTAGAGTGGGTTAAAATTTACAACTAATTGAAAGACAAGACTGACAACACTAGAATTCCTTCACCAGCCAAAACTATCCATCACTCATAACAATGAAAGAACAGTATTTGAGAATAGGTAATAAGAGAGAGGTTATCACCCATATATAGTATATGAAGAAAATACTTGGAAAAATATTCTACCAAATAATCAGATCAGATCAGAAATTTCAAAATGAGGGAAGAAGAGTCAAGCAAGTAATAGTAAGTAGGTTGAAATACTTGGGTCCTTGATCATGAGTCCTCAGAAAGTAAAAGTAATCATTGATAATAATGGAAGAGTACATAATATAAGGTAGCTTGAAACTATATATAAAAAAAATAGCTGTTAGCCTTTATGTTCTCTAGACATAATAAAGTTAAAAATGAAATGAGAAAAATATACCATTCATAATACTTATAAACACTACAAGCATTTCAATAAAAATGGTATGAGACATATGATATATGAAAAAAACTTAAAATTGTATTAAAAGTTATTAAACAACATCTGAACCAAATAGGAAGGTCCTTACACGTGGGAAGCCATAGCATCGTAAAAGTAATAATTTCCCCCAAAGTTAGCACATACATTTAATGGAATTACAAACAGAATCCTGAAAATGTTTTAAAAAGAATTGGATAAAATAATTCTGGATTTACAGTGGGATTGGTGTCCAACAACAGTTAATAAAATCATGTTACAGAAGAACAATGAGAAGGTATTTAAGAACTTATGATAAAGCACTACACTGTTACCACAATTGTTACGTACTGGTGTAGAAACAAATAGATCAATGGAATGAGAGAGCTAGAAATGGATTTCACCATATGTGATCAGTAGAAATAGAATAGGTTGTGAAAAAATTATGTTGGCACAATGAGCTATCTAAAAATATAACAATTTTTCCCATTTTATGCCATATGCAAAAACAAATTCCAGATTATAGACTTAATTGCAAAAATAACTTAAACGGCAACATATGTGGTCAAGGGATAGGAAAATCTAGACAAAACTGAAAGTCCACAAGTTATACATATGTGATTTAAAAAGGCAGGACAGCTCAATAGAAATATGAGTGAATAACTCTGAAAGAATAGTACACGGAGGAAAAAGATTTAAATTTACCAGTACTTGGGAGAGATGCAAATAAAGCACCATTTAGTATCTCTTCCTACTTATTAGGTTTCTAACTATTAAAAAGATCTGTAACACCAAATAACAGGGATATAGGAGGAAAAAGCATTCTAATGCATTTCTGTGAGTATGGAGAGTTATAGCCTTTTTGGAAAGCAATACAGCAACATATATTAGAATTATAAATGCATTTACTTTTCTACCATGAAATCCCACTACTGGGATTATTTCCATAGAATAAAAGCCCCAGTTCATTAACAGTTATGTACAGGATGATTATTGTTCCTCTGTTCATTTTCACCAAAAATAGACACAAAAACGAAAACCTTGTTACATGAATGTTCCACATATAGGGCAATGAATAAGTGAATGATAATATATCATATAATGGAATTTTATTTAGTCATTAAAGAGAGTGAATTAGAGATTTGCCAGTTGATCTGAAAGTATGTCCTTTGAAGGGTAGCAGAATACATCTCCCCAAAATATGCCACTTTGATAATGATTGTTTTTTTTTTTAAAGATTTTATTTATTTGACAGAGAGAGAGAGAGATCACAAGTAGGCAGAGAGGCAGGCAGAGAGAGAGAGAGAGGGAAGCAGGCTCCCTGCTGAGCAGAGAGCCCAATGTGGGGCTCAATCCCAGGACCCTGAGATCATGACCTGAGCTGAAGGCAGAGGCTTTAACCCACTGAGCCACCAAGGTACCCCTGATAATGATTGTTTTGAACTGAAGGTCATTGAAAGGAATCAGATATAAGAAGAAAAGCTCTCTGCCCTCCCCCTGACCTACCTGAAAACTGAACATAAATTCTTTTTGTGAAGGTGCCTTCTTCCCTTTGTCCTGGAGCGAGAAGGGGATAACAACTTTATCACTGGAGGCGAGATGGCACTGAGAAAGAACCAACACAAACAAACCTTACTAATTAGCCTTACTTACCATTAGTTTCATGTATATTTACCTCTCTCAATTTGCTGCCCCTGGAAGGCCAAAGTCCTTTTCCTTTGTCTTGTCACTTTTCTACAAAATTATTATTCTTTGCTAAGATGCTACATAAGCCCAAGTCTAACACCCTTCTGAGTTATTCATCAGAGGTTTTTCTTGCATGAGGTACACTGCCTGTGTTAATAAACTGTTTTACTCTTGTTAACCTGTTTCTTTGTTAGTTTAATTTAGAGGAACTCTGCCAATAAACCTAAGATGGGTAGAGGAAAAGTTTCTCCTCCCCTGCACCTATTCAACTCTCCTGTTGAATCAGAAAAGGAAGGTACAGAAAAATGAATGAAACACACTTTTTTATGTTTTGATAATTGCAATATGATTACAAATATACATATAGATGCTTACAAATCATATAAAAATTGTATCATTATACAGTTATATAAAATGGAACCATGGAAGGATAAATATTAGGATGTCACCAAGAATTTCCACCCTTTGCAGGTGGTTTGTGTGGTGATTAGTGTTGAAGATGGAGAACATTAAAAAAAAAAAATCAGGCAAAAAAACAACAACAGATAAAAAGACTATTATAAATTGAAAAGTATACAAATATGCAAAATTACATATATGGACATAATTTTAAAAAATTACAAATGGTGGTCACTCTCTTGTTTTTAAATCTCTCTCTCTTTGGTGATTAAGGAAATATTCTGTGGGAATGTTTAGGAAATAACAGGGAGGCAGTAGGCCCACAGGTTTTGGTACTGGACAACCAGAGTTCATGTCCCACCTTGTCAGTAACTGGACGTAGGACTTCCATTGATTGTTTACTTTTCCAAACTCAAAATTTCCTCATCCATGCAGTAAGCTTTTGAGAATAAAATGTGACTATGTAATTAAACTGCTTACCAGAGTGCCTGGTACATATTAAGTGCTCAATAAATATTGGCTATTAATATCATTTTTATTACAGTTACTGCAAACCAATGAAATTTCAATCTCAGAGGAAAGGAGGACAGGTGGAAAGCAAGATGATTTTGAAGTTCAAGTGTAAGTGATTTGAAATTATCCTGTTATATTTTAAATTCTCTTTCCTTTGTTTTGATTAGGTATAGAAAGTTAAAATCACTTAATATGGTATCAAGATCCTTAAAATCAATCCCTCACCTAAGTGCACTGACTCTCCAATGCCCAGTATTCTGTTTGTTTTCCAAACAATTCCTGCAATACCTACTCAAAGAGTTTTGTTTGGGTCAAAGAGTGAACATGTTGACACATTTATGATAACCTACTAGATGCCAAGCACTGTGCTGTATATAGCAATACTGAAAAGTATGTTCCATTTCCCACATTTTGCAGATAAAAGAACTAATGTCCCCATAATTTAGATGAATATCAAAAGTTGGTTTTGATGTTTGGTAAGTCTAGTTTCAATCCCTAGGCATGTTCTAACAGTTTGTTGTCATCAATGTATATTAGTGCTGTATAAGCAGTAAATATTCTACAAATTTAAATGTAGTTGGATTTTTAGTGGAAGTTTCTGTTGCCATAGATTCTTGGCTGAGCTCCTAAAATTGAAGATAGCAGGTGATAAATGTACTTCACACATTTTAAAGAGAGTTGCTAGACACTCCTACCCAGACTTGCTGAGATAAATCTAAACATGTCCTTACCTTCCTTTTTTGTCACCTGTCATCAGTCCATCTAAAGTTGATAAGGTATTGGGGCTCTTTAGAAAACTTCTTAGCCTAGAAAAGAGGAAGGTTTGGCTTTTCACCTCCCCATATCCAGACTATGTTCAAGAAGCATCCCATCATAGAAAGAGATAGCTATTGGGCATATGAAACACAGAGCACTATGTCAGATTATAAGAGCACCAGACAAGAGATACCTTTTAACCTTTAATGCTTGCAACTGTTCCTTTACTTCTAGTTCCTACCCCTTCCTACCTCCTCAACCATGGAAGACCCACAGCTACAGAGTTTTGGGATAAAAGAACTGTGAGAGCAAAATGGAGAAAGAGTGAAAAAATAGATAATGCCCTCCTCCCCTTCCCCACTGTTGATCTGAGGAATTCTTGCGTCAGAACTGAGCTGGAAAGGTGGCAGATGCCTTAAACTGAATTAGAGGTGAAAATTATAATATGTAATTGTATACATTCTAAATATATTCAGAAAATTTCTAATACCCAAGGAGTATTCCTCCTGGAAAGATCTGGGATCTTTCTGAGATCTTCCCCAGTGACTGAGAAAGAAAATTCAATGAAGTCTATTAGAGGGCAGTGGAAAGAGAAAGAATAAGGCTATTTCATGATTATCTGTTATTGACTGGTGATATAAGAAAGCATTACTTCTGCCCTCTGGTTTTTCTAACGTTGTTCACTTATGTTGCCCTTGACATTCTGTCCCACGTCTGGTCTTACCTTCCACAACATTGTCTCCATACCTTTCACAATGTCACTGGAAAAATTAATATTTTCTTCTTTCTCCCCTAGCCTTAAACCCTATTCATCATTTACTATTGTATCCAAGAGTATAGTCAGACTCCTTTGAAATAGTGAGCTCCTTAAGGGTATGGCATCTTGCCTTTTAATTCCCAGTGGTTAGCACAGTAACTTGCTCATATTAAACATTTGATACTAGCTGACTAAACTGCTATGGAATGAAGAGCACACTGAAGTCAGCCACAGAATCCAGGACATTTGTCTATCAGCTGTGTCCCTGTACCTCTAGAGGAGAAGTCCAGAAAACTTCCCCCAGGCAGCAGAACAGTTTCTGCTTTTCTGACAACTTGTTAGGTAAGAGTCAAGATAACTCTGATATAGCTGAACACCCATGAAAATAGAGACCAAGGTGTCATCCATGTATGAAGCAAACTACAATTAAGCTCCTACTATGTGTCAGCCATTAGAAATGAGAAATGAAGACAGCACCTACCCTGTTCTTTTAACTGATAATGTTTACAATTGTTTAAAATGGATCTCAGTTTGGAAAATGCATGATCACCATTTGCTGAGAGCAATGGCAGCTTAAACTCAGAGTTGATGAAACTGGGTGTGAGTTGTCAGCTCTATAAAATGAAGATATGGAAACTTAGGTAGGCATAAGCTGAGGGCAATAAAGTAGGCCATGGAACCAACAACAGACCTTCCTACAGACATTTTTTTACTGAGAGTGTGATGGCTGCATAAATCTCAACCCAACCACTGACTTAAAAATGACATGTCCTAAATTCATCCTAAGTATAAAAGCATCATTGTAACCATCACCAAGATGGGTTTACCATTCCCATCAGCTTGACTAAATTTTAGACAGTTTCTTTCTGACTATAAACCCCACCCCACTCCCCAACCACTTTTGTTTTAGAGTATTTATATTTTAAAAAAATTTTTTTATTAACATTGGATGTATTATTTGTTTCAGGGGTACAAGTCTGTGATTCATCAATCTTATACAATTCACAGCACTCACCATAGCACATACCTTCCCCAATGTCCATTCTCCAGCCACCCCACCTCTCCCACACCCTTCCACTCCAGCAACCCTCAGTTTGTTTCCTGAGATTAAGAGTTCCTTATGGTTTGTCTCCCTCTCTTGTTTCGTCCCATTTCATTTTTCCTCTCTTCCCCCATGATCCTCTGCCTTTTTTCTCAAATTCCACATATCAGAAAGATGATATAACTGTCTTCCTTTTAAAAATTTGCAATTGTAAATTCTTTTTTTACTCACTTGATATGTAAATATTCCCCTAGCCTCTAGCCAGTTTTACAACTCAGGAATATTTTTCACAGGGAGCCATGGGTCATTATTTTAAAATGTAATTATTAAGAAAGATAGTACCCTTATCTCCCAGTCTCTGTGGGTAGGTAAGGAGTCTAACCTCCATAAGCATCAATGAACAAACACAGCTGGCCTAATCACATTTCACAGGGACCAAGTGCCCCACTAAGCACTCCCAGTACTTCTCTGTTAGTTCATCACAGTGCTTAAAACTCTTCTCCTTTTTGTTTCCACAGAGTTGAGTTTAATCTTTCTTCCCTATTGCAATAGTCTTGATAACATTCTTCCTTGTTTAACTCTGTTCAGTGTAATTTTTGTTTGGCAACCACTGTATAGAACTTCACAAAATAGTCATGGTAATAACTATGATTAATAAAAAAAAAATATTTAATACCATTTCTTGACACTATGAACCATGGTTCCCAACCAAGGGTAATTTTGCCCAAAGGAATCATTTGGTAAAGTATGGAGACCCTATAGGTTGTCACAGTTAGGGTAAGAAGAAGCAGGAGGTTTGCTATTGGCATATAGTGAGTAGAGTTTAGGGGTGCTGTTAAATATTTTAAAACGCACAGGGAGTCCCTCATAACAAAGAATAATTTGCTGCAAATGTAAATAATACCTATTTGAGAAATCCTGCTATAAACAATCAGGATCCCAAGAACACTCTTCTAGGTCTCAGCCTGGCCAAAGAAATTAGTCTGTGCCAAAACCCTGCACCAGATTGTTAGACTATAGTTCTTAAAAGTAGCAAAAGCAGACAACTAAGAAATAACTATAAATAGCTCCTGGGGACTCAGAGTGGTTAAGTCATTTGGTTTTGGCTCAGGTCATGGTCTCAGGGTTGTGAGATTGAGCCTCTGGTCGGGCTCCATGCTCAGCACAGAGTCTGCTTGAGATTCTCTCTCTCTTTCTCCTTCTGCCCCTCCCCTTGCTCTCTCTCTCTCTCAAATAAAGAAATAAAATCTTTTAAAAAATAGCTTTGGAAGATAGTATTATTGAGAAACATGAGTAGAACAAATACAATTTAAAGGATATTGAATTATTAAGCTAATACCAAGTGAGTTTGCATTTTGCATTGGTGTTGAACATGATGCCCTTGTTGATGGTGTCCAGGTTCTCTCCTAACTGTAGCAACATGAACCAGGTATTCAACTCTCAAGTTCAGTTTTCTCATGGCTATAAGAGAGGAATCAGGGCCCCTCCCTCATACTATTGTTGTAAAGGTGCAGCGATATGATGCACGCTCATTGTTTAGTATGGTGTCGGACTTAAAGTAAACGCTCAGTACAATAATGATTTTAAAATTGCATAAGAAAGGAAAATAGAGGTCCCAGAATTGACTACTTAATAAATAAATGAGGAAATAAGTGACATCTAATTAAGTCCTAAGTTTGTCATTTACTATTTTGAGACCAAGCTACTCTTCAAACACCATTATTTTTATGAGAGTTGAAGATCCAGATAATCCAATTTGTGGGCTTGCTGAGTCACTCTGGACTCTTAATCACATGAAGGTATTTCCAAGTAAGAATCTAATTAGATGCTTAATTAGTCTATATAGGCTAATGAACTGCCACTCTGCCATTATATCCTTTAGAGGTTCATCTCAGCCAGTTTAGAGACACAGTAGTAACTATGATTAATCCGATATAGACTGCCACCACCAATCACTGTCTTGCTGACCAAAGACTGGCCTATCAATTAACCCAAAGCCCCCTAGGAGAAATGTTATGTTTTCAGATGGTCTCTAACTGGCAAGTTAACCCAAACAGGTTACTTGATTTCTTTTTCATTTACTCAAAAAGTAGTTATTGTAGCAATAATAAAGAACAAATGTATATCTAATTCATTTGTGGCACATTGATTTCATTTTATTTGGCAAGCTGACAATAAAAAAAAATTAAACACCTTCCCTTCTCCCTTTCACACACAGGTAGAAAACCCGTACCAGGACAGACTGGCTTTAAATGGTTCTATGTAAATTAATTTGACTTATTTTGTAATGTAAAGTTATAGCCCATCCTCTTCAACTGCACTTGGGAGTAAAAGACAGATATTATGTCTCATTTTTGTTTGTCCCACATTTAGACCTTCTATTATTTGTATTTGTCTTATGCATTCTCGGAAATATGCTAAAGATTGTCTGAGTTTCCTCAAGAGCCACATTTTAAATTTAAAAATGCATTGGTAAATGAGAAATAAAAGTATAAAATCCCTTAAGTCTCCACTCAATAATACATTACTAAATCAATATATAAAGAACATTTTTAAACCACCAAACTACAGGAAACTAAGTTTAAAAACAGTGGATATCTTCCCCCAGATTTTCTAAACTAATTTATCCTTTAAATAGACTTGTCAGTTTCAAATTGAACATGACTTGGGTTTCTGAGATCTTGGGAAATGAAGAATATCTTGTTTCATTTTCTAGTCTTACATAAAGCAGAGTTGTATTAAAATTTTCAAATTTCTTCCCTCTTTATGTGTTCCAGAGGGTACATTTTGGTTAGTTCAATATGCTATTCCTACTTTAACTTTCTCATAAGTTCATTTTTCAATTTCATCCTAAAAATTTTAGTCAAAGAATAAAATCTTCAAAGTGCTAGTAATCTCTAATATACTTTTGAAAAGGGAAACATTAAGTATAATTCCAATAAAGTACAGATCAGGACATAATGCTAAGAAGAACTTAAAAGAAATTATTAAAAGTGGTACAGAATTACCCATTACAATAACCTTAACATGAGGGCAAGTGATTTAACGTTCTGCCTAAAAGGGAAAACTTTTTATCATCTAGCAATCATTAATAGACATTGTTTAGAAGGACTTCTGTAAATAAGTTAGTACCAGTTGTAGATCCAGAGCTTACAAAAGTCAGCTCGTTAGTTTGGAAAACAATACTGTTGTCTAAGTAAGAAAATGTTTTAACGGTTTCAATCAGTGGCTCTCAACCTTGGTTGCACATTAAAATTACCTCTGGAGCTTTTAAACACTCCAATACCTAGACTACCCCCAGATCAATTAAATAAAAATATCTAGGCTGGAAAGAAGGCATTGGTATTTTTAAACGCTCCCCAGGTTGATTCCAATATTACAGTCCAGGTTAGGAACAAATGCTTTAAAGAAATGGAAAGTTTAATAATAGCATAGAATTAAAGGGAATATATGGATATATTTTCATAACTAAAATATAATTAGAGTAGAAGGAAGAATTATCTCTCTGCACTCCCAGCCCCCAGCTATAACTTTCAGAATGAGGTTTAAAGCCACTATTGGAGTATATTTTTAACTTTTTGTGTTTTTCTTTTATTACTCCAGAAAAACATTTAGATAATTTCTTACGTGTAAATTTAAGTTGATGCAATTTGATTTGATATGGCCATTTATAATACTCTAAAGTATGAACATAAATATTGTAATTTCAATGGACTCTGACTGAAACAGAAGATTCAGTCACCAGAAGATTCAGGCAACTTTTTTCCTCAAACATAGAACAAAAATATGAAATCTGGTATATAAGAATATCATAGTATAACAGAAGAAATAACTTTTGACTCCATATATTAAGTCTTGTAAAAATCATAATGACTAATATATTAACTTATTAAAAAGTAGTTGAGACCCTTTTAGCACCCCACTGGGCCCTGGAGATACAAGTTATCTGAAAGACAGAGCTCCTGCTATCATTGATGTACAGCTGGTTGACCTGTAAGTCAGGCCATAGATTTTTTTATCCCACCTATATAGCCACCATAAACTCAAGATATTGTTAAACATTAGTAGTATGTCAACTTCCAAATGAATTACTATTTGCTTATGTTTGTCTATGTAACAAATTTTCAGATCATCTTGGTTGATATTCAATAACTTTCTTTAGATCACATCTTTTAAAAAAACAAGAAAAGGGGCCTCTGGGTGGCTCAGTCAGTTAAGTGGCTGCCTTCGGCTCAGGTCATGGTCTTAGGGTCCTGGGATTGAGCCCTGTATTGGGCTCCCTGCTCAGCAGAGAGCCTGCTTCTCCCTCTCCTTCTGCCTGCTGCTCTGTCTGTGCTCTCTCTCTGTGTCAAATAAAAAAATAATAATAATAAAATCTTTTAAAAGTAAATAAATAAATAAATAACCAAGAAAAGACTGATAATTTTAAATATTAAAATTATTTAATAGTTAAATTTATGCAAGTTTATGAAAAAATATATAGTAGATGACTCTCATATCTCTAGCTCCCTCAAATTTGTTTCTTTCTTGCTTTCTTACTGTCTCTCATTTTAATCATCATTACTATTATTTTGTCAACTATCTAGGCAAAGTCTCTAATACGTAACTTGAAAATATTTCTGAAAACAAAACTAGCATTGGAAAATTATTATTGATCCACTTAGAATTTTTTCAGTTCTTAATTATATTTTCTGTATAAGAGTAATTTGTGCTCATTATACTGTTTTATAAGTACAAGAGAAAATTACTCATAACTCACCACGAGAGCAACTATATTTAATATTTTGACATCTTTACAAGTTTTCTCTCTCAAACTTTTAAAGTCATATTGAATCTAAAATTCTATATTTTATTCCATTTGTACAGCTTTTTAATTTACATCCTATTTTAAGGATTTAAAATGTCATTAAGAACTCTTTATCAATCTTACTTAAAAGGGTATATGGCTGAAATTGTTAATATTACAGAGTACCTCAAGATCTTCGGAATATTAATTTAATAAGCAAATATTTACACACTGCTTTATATGTACCGGATACTATTTAAAACACTGAGGACAGAGAAAGAACAAAGATTTCTGCCTTATAGAGTTTATATTCTTTTAAGAAGTAACAGATAGCAATAAATAAGCAAATAAATAAATAAATAAATACAATAATTCCACAGAGTGATTCTTGTTTTAACAGTCATGGGATTCTGACACTAGTTAGGGAGCTGGTTAGAGAGGGGGGGTGCTTAGTGTCTGGAGATGGGTATCTCTGGTCTGAGATTTAATGATAAGCAAGAATCAACCATGTTTGAAACTCAAACATATGCAAATGCAAGAGGAATGGAATAAAGCTACCTTCCAGGAAATTCTTAGTCTGGAACAGATCTTCATGAAGTTACAGGCAAAAAGTGAGCAAGCCTTGAAAATGCCCCTTCCTGGCCAGTCCTCATGTTGTTCCCCTTGAATCAGATCTCATTCGTTCCTCAGAAGCCACTTAGAGACCAATTACTTTATTACATGTCACCAATTACAAGAGAACTAATAAAACCAAATTCTTCCCCCAAAATTTCTAAGCAAAGACATAGAACATACGATAGAATTAAACTTTGTGCTATCCTTTATTTTTACGATGAATTATTGACACATCCCATGATTATTGACATTTAAAATTTGTGTTGCTATTATCATTATTGTCAGTTTTGGAGATGAAATGTATTGGCTTGTACAAGTGGTTTAATATTGCAGTTAAGACTTTAGGCTATGGACGGATTCTAACAGTTAAGTCTTTACCTAAGGTACTTAGACCAGCCACAATTTCCTTATCCCAATAATAATAATTCGAGTTTTAAATGAGATGGTGCAGAGAACTCAGCTTAGAGCCTGAAAAAACAAGAGAGGGAGGGAGGTGGGGAGAAGAGACTGAAAGAGATTGGTGGGGGAGAGAAATAGCATATATGCATGTGCGTACACACACACGTAACACCTTGAGATTATTTTAAATATTGTGTGCATAAATATCTTATTAGTAGCAAAACCAAGGCTTAATTTAGTTTGCCTTCAATGGCATCCTGAAAGTGCATTGCTTAGAAGACTGAATGTGTTCTGCTGACAGAGAAGAACAATACACCAATGTTTATATGGATGGATTATATAATGTGGGATTTGGGGAATTTAAAATCCCAAACTCCACTAACTCTTGGTCACAGATGTGATGCTAAGTTTCAAACAATCACATTGGGGCATGAAAAAGAAATGGTAAGGTCTTCCTAATTTTCCTCATCTTTTCCTGTTGTTCTCAAAGTTCTTACTAGGTGAGAATTCCCTCCACACTAACACTAACTCCAAAAGGCAGCGGGGTGACAGAATCCTGCACCCAAGGAAGGGAAGGAATTTAGAAAGAAACTAATAAAGTAGCTTACACATTGTCTTCCTCAGAAACCCAGCAACCCTCAATAAGAGTTACCTCATAGTAAGGAAAAGAGGGCTAATCATGTGAGCTTGAACCAGAACACTCCATTTTCCTGTTATATATACGTATATAAGCTCATGATGACCAAAGGGTTCCACACCTGTACAAAAAAGCTTGAAAACCACTGAGCCAGTAAAGCTCTTTGTAAATTGTAGTATGATTTGCAAATGCTAGTTGCTAATATTATTACTGCTGTTTCTTGGTTCCTGTGACAATTTAAATGCTTTTTTTTATTGGGAAATTGTTTAATTAGTAATAAATCTCAAGTAGAGGCATTGTTTCAAGTTAAAGATTTATTTTTGTCTCCACCATTCTGTGCAAAAAGCACATTTTTTTTTAAATTTTATTTTTTATAAACATATAATATATTTTTATCCTCAGGGGTACAGGTCTGTGAATCGCCAGGTTTACACACTTCACAGCACTCACCATAGCATATACCTTCCCCAGTGTCCATAAACCCACCCCCTCTCTCCCAACCCCCCTCCCCCCATCAACCCTCAGTTTGTTTTGTGAGATTAAGAGTCACTTATGGTTTGTCTCCCTCCCAATCCCATCTTGTTTTATTTACTCTTCTCCTACCCCCTTAACCCACCATGTTGCATCTCCTCTCCCTCATATCAGGGAGATCATATGATAGTTGTCTTTCTCCGATTGACTTATTTCACTAAGCATGATACCCTCTAGTTCCATCCACGTCGTCGCAAATGGCAATATTTCATTTCTTTTGATGGCTGCATAGTATTCCGTTGTGTATATATACCACATCTTCTTTATCCATTTGTCTGTTGATGGACATCTAGGTTCTTTCCATAGTTTGGCTATTGTAGACATTGCTGCTATAAACATTCGGGTGCACGTGCCCCTTCGGATCACTACGTTTGTATCTTTAGGGTAAATACCCAGCAGTGCAATTGCTGGGTCATAGGGTAGTTCTATTTTCAACATTTTGAGGAACCTCCATGCTGTTGTCGAGAGTGGTTGCACCAGCTTGCATTCCCACCAACAGTGTAGGAGGGTTCCCTTTTCTCCACATCCGCGCCAGCATCAGTCGTTTCCTGACTTGTTAATTTTAGCCATTCTGACTGGTGTGAGGTGATATCTCATTGTGGTTTTGATTTGTATTTCCCTGATGCCGAGCGATATGGAGCACTTTTTCATGTGTCTGTTGGCCATCTGGATGTCTTCTTTGCAGAAATGTCTGTTCATGTCCTCTGCCCATTTCTTGATTGGATTCTTTGTTCTTTGGGTGTTGAGTTTGCTAAGTTCTTTATAGATTTTGGACACTAGCCCTTTATCTGATATGTTGTTTGCAAATATCTTCTCCCATTCTGTCAGTTGTCTTTTGGTTTTGTTAACTGTTTCCTTTGCTGTGCAAAAGCTTTTGATCTTGATGAAGTCCCAATAGTTCATTTTTGCCTTTGCTTCCCTTGCCTTTGGCGATGTTCCTAGGAAGATGTTGCTGCGGCTGAGGTCGAAGAGGTTGCTGCCTATGTTCTCCTCAAGGATTTTGATGGATTCCTTTCTCACATTGAGGTGCTTCATCCATTTTGAGTCTATTTTCGGATGTGGTATAAGGAAATGGTCCAATTTCATTTTTCTGCATGTGGCTGTCCAATTTTCCCAACACCATTTATTGAAGAGGCTGTCTTTTTTCCATTGGACATTCTTTCCTGCTTTGTCGAAGATTAGTTGACCATAGAGTTGAGGGTCTACTTCTGGGCTCTCTATTCTGTTCCATTGATCTATGTGTCTGTTTTTGTGCCAATACCATGCTGTCTTGATGACGACAGCTTTGTAATAGAGCTTGAAGTCCGGAATTGTGATGCCACCAACTTTGGCTTTCTTTTTCAATATTCCTCTGGCTATTCGAGGTCTTTTCTGGTTCCATATAAATTTTAGGATTATTTGTTCCATTTCTTTGAAAAAAAAAATGGATGGTACTTTGATAGGAATTGCATTAAATGTGTAGATTGCTTTAGGTAGCATAGACATTTTCACACTATTTATTCTTCCAATCCAGGAGCATGGAACATTTTTCCATTTCTTTGTGTCTTCCTCAATTTCTTTCATGAGTACTTTATAGTTTTCTGTGTATAGATTCTTAGTCTCTTTGGTTAGGTTTATTCCTAGGTATCTTATAGTTTTGGGTGCAATTGTAAATGGGATGGACTCCTTAATTTCTCTTTCTTCTGTCTTGTTGTTGGTGTATAGAAATGCAACTGATTTCTGTGCATTGATTTTATATCCTGACACTTTACTGAATTCCTGTACAAGTTCAAGCAGTTTTGGAGTGGAGTCTTTTGGGTTTTCCACATATAGTATCATATCATCTGCGAAGAGTGATAGTTTGACTTCTTCTTTGCCGATTTGGATGCCTTTAATTTCCTTTTGTTGTCTGATTGCTGAGGCTAGGACTTCTAGTACTATGTTGAATAGCAGTGGTGATAACGGACATCCCTGCCGTGTTCCTGACCTTAGCGGAAAAGCTTTCAGTTTTTCTCCATTGAGAATGATATTTGCGGTGGGTTTTTCATAGATGGCTTTGATAATATTTAGGTATGTGCCCTCTATCCCTACACTTTGAAGAGTTTTGATCAGGAAGGGATGCTGTACTTTGTCAAATGCTTTTTCAGCATCTATGGAGAGTATCATATGGTTCTTGTTCTTTCTTTTATTAATGTGTTGTATCACATTGATTGATTTGCGGATGTTGAACCAACCTTGCAGCCCTGGAATAAATCCCACTTGGTCGTGGTGAATAATCCTTTTAATGTACTGTTGAATCCTATTGGCTAGTATTTTGGCGAGAATTTTTGCATCTGTGTTCATCAAGGATATTGGTCTGTAGTTCTCTTTTTTGATGGGATCCTTGTCTGGTTTTGGGATCAAGGTGATGCTGGCCTCATAAAATGAGTTTGGAAGTTTTCCTTCCATTTCTATTTTTTGGAACAGTTTCAGGAGAATAGGAATTAGTTCTTCTTTAAATGTTTGGTAGAATTCCCCCGGGAAGCCGTCTGGCCCTGGGCTTTTGTTTGTTTGGAGATTTTTGATGACTGTTTCAATCTCCTTACTGGTTATGGGTCTGTTCAGGATTTCTATTTCTTCCTGGTTCAGTTGTGGTAGTTTATATGTCTCTAGGAATGCATCCATTTCTTCCAGATTGTCAAATTTGTTGGCATAGAGTTGCTCATAGTATGTTCTTATAATTGTCTGTATTTCTTTGGTGTTAGCTGTGATCTCTCCTCTTTCATTCATGATTTTATTTATTTGGGTCCTTTCTCTTTTCTTTTTGATAAGGCTGGCCAGGGGTTTATCGATCTTGTTAATTCTTTCAAAGAACCAGCTCCTAGTTTCGTTGATTTGTTCTATTGTTTTTTTGGTTTCTATTTCATTGATTTCTGCTCTGATCTTTATGATTTCTCTTCTCCTGCTGGGTTTAGGGTTTCTTTCTTGTTCTTTCTCCAGCTCTTTTAGGTGTAGGGTTAGGTTGTGTACCTGAGACCTTTCTTGTTTCTTGAGAAAGGCTTATACCGCTATATATTTTCCTCTCAGGACTGCCTTTGTTGTGTCCCACAGATTTTGAACCGTTGTGTTTTCATTATCATTTGTTTCCATGAATTTTTTCAATTCTTCTTTAATTTCCTGGTTGACCCATTCATTCTTTAGAAGGATGCTGTTTAGTCTCCATGTATTTGGGTTCTTTCCAAATTTCCTCTTGTGATTGAGTTCTAGCTTCAGAGCATTGTGGTCTGAAAATATGCAGGGAATGATTCCAATCTTTTGATAATGGTTGAGACCTGATTTAGGACCGAGAATATGATCTATTCTGGAGAATGTTCCATGTGCACTAGAGAAGATTGTGTATTCTGTTGCTTTGGCATGAAATGTTCTGAATATATCTGTGATGTCCATCTGGTCCAGGGTGTCATGTAAGGCCTTTATTTCCTTGTTGATCTTTTGCTTGGATGATCTGTCCATTTCAGTGAGGGGAGTGTTAAAGTCCCCTACGATTATTGTATTATTGTCGATGTGTTTCTTTGATTTTGTTATTAATTGGTTTATATAGTTGGCTGCTCCCACGTTAGGGGCATAGATATTTAAAATTGTTAGATCTTCTTGTTGGACAGTTCCTTTGAGTATGATATAGTGTCCTTCCTCATCTCTTATTATAGTCTTTGGCTTAAAATCTAATTGATCTGATATAAGGATTGCCACTCCTGCTTTCTTCTGATGTCCATTAGCATGGTAAATTCTTTTCCACCCCCTCACTTTAAATCTGGAGGTGTCTTCGGGTTTAAGATGAGTTTCTTGTAGGCAACATATAGATGGGTTTTGTTTTTTTATCCATTCTGATACCCTGTGTCTTTTGATTGGGGCATTTAGCCCATTCACATTCAGGGTAAGTATTGAGAGATATGAATTTAGTGCCATTGTATTGCCTGTAAGGTGACTGTTATTGTATATTGTCTCTGTTCCTTTCTGATCTACTACTTTTAGGGTCTCTCTTTGCTTAGAGGACCCCTTTCAATATTTCCTGTAGAGCTGGTTTGGTATTTGCAAATTCTTTCAGTTTTTGTTTGTCCTGGAAGCTTTTAATCTCTCCTTCTATTTTCAATGATAGCCTAGCTGGATATAGTATTCTTGGCTGCATGTTTTTCTCGTTTAGTACTCTGAATATATCATGCCAGCTCTTTCTGGCCTGCCAGGTCTCTGTGGATAAGTCTGCTGCCAATCTAATATTTTTACCATTGTACGTTACAGACTTCTTTTCCCGGGCTGCTTTCAGGATCTTCTCTTTGTCACTAAGACTTGTAAATTTTACTATTAGGTGACGGGGTGTGGACCTATTCTTATTGATTTTGAGGGGGGTTCTCTGAACCTCCTGGATTTTGATGCTTGTTCCCTTTGCCATATTGGGGAAATTCTCTCCAATAATTCTCTCCAATATACCTTCTGCTCCCCTCTCTGTTTCCTCTTCTTCTGGAATCCCAATTATTCTAATGTTGTTTCGTCTTATGGTGTCACTTATCTCTCGAATTCTCCCCTCGTGGTCTAGTAGCTGTTTGTCCCTCTTTTGCTCAGCTTCTTTATTCTCTGTCATTTGGTCTTCTATATCGCTAATTCTTTCTTCTGCCTCATTTATCCTAGCAGTGAGAGCCTCCATTTTTTATTGCACCTCATTAATAGCTTTTTTGATTTCAACTTGGTTAGATTTTAGTTCTTTTATTTCTCCAGAAAGGGCTTTTATATCTCCCGAGAGGGTTTCTCTAATATCTTCCATGCCTTTTTCGAGCCCGGCTAGAACCTTGAGAATCGTCATTCTGAACTCTAGATCTGACATATTACCAATGTCTGTATTGATTAGGTCCCTAGCCTTTGGTACTGCCTCTTGTTCTTTTTTTTTGTGGTGAATTTTTCCGCCTTGTCATTTTGTCCAGAGAAGAGTATATGAAGGAGCAAGTAAAATACTAAAAGGGTGGCAACAACCCCAGGAAAATATGCTTTAGCCAAATCAGAAGAGATCCCAAATTGTGAGGGGGGAGAAAGGGGATAACAAGAGGTTCAGAAAGAAAAAAAAAAAGAAACAATTAAAAAAAGAAAACCAATAAAGAAAAAATATAAAAAGGAAAAAAATATATATATATATTAGATAAACTAGTTAAAAAACGTTAAAAAAGAAAAGGGTAAAAGTTATAAAAAATTTAGCAGAAGAAGAAAAAAAATTGAAAAAGAAAAAAAAATTAAATTAACTGCAAGGCTAAAGAATCATGGGGAGAAAGCCATGAGTTCCGTGCTTTGCTTTCTCCTCCTCTGGAATTCCGCTGCTCTCCTTGGTATTGAAACTGCACTCCTTGGTAGGTGAACTTGGTCCTGGCTGGGTTTCTTGTTGATCTTCTGGGGGAGGGGCCTGTTGTAGTGATTCTCAAGTGTCTTTGCCCCAGGCAGAGTTGCACCGCCCTTACTAGGGGCCGGGATGAGTAATCTGATTGGGTTTGCTTTCGGGAGCTTTTGTTCCCTGAGCGCTTTCTGTAGAGTTCCGGAGAGCAAGAATGAAGATGGCGGCCTCCCGGTCTCCGGCCCGGAGGAGCCGAGAGCCCGGGGCCCCACTCTTCAGTGCGCCCTCCGAGAACAGTACCCAATTACTCCCGTCACCCTGGCCTCCGGCCGTGCTCAGAGCTGACCGAGCCTGCGACCGGTTCAAGGTAACCCCGAGCTTAGAGCTTACTCCTCGGCTCTGTCTCTGTAGCCGGCTTCCCCGTTCTAGTACCTGTAAGCTCTGCGACACTCAGATGCCCCCGATCCTTCTGTGACCCTGCAGGACCTGAGGCCACGCTGACCCTGCGTGGGCTTCACCCCAGTTAAGCCTCTGGAGCAATGTTCCTCAGCAGAACAGACTTTTAAAAGTCCTGATTCTGTGCTCAGTTGCTCCGCCGCTTGCCGGGAGCCGGCCCCTCCCTCCGTGGTCTATCTTCCCATCGCTTTGGATTCACTTCTCCGCCAGTCCTACCTTTCAGAAAGTGGTTGATTTTCTGTTTCTAGAGTTGCTGTTCTTCTCTTTGATCTCCCGTTGGATTTGTAGGTGTTTGCAATCTTTAGATAAGCTATCTAGCTGATCACCTGCTACCTGAATTAGTCTCAGCCTGCTACTTCTCCGCCATCTTGACTCCTCCGCCGGCAAGATTGCAATAAGCACATTTAAAATGCTTCCTAAAGGGATTCATTTAATGGAGGAAGCTGAAGCATTTGACTAAACTTTTCCATCACAAATTTAATTCACATAGGATCAACCCAGTTAGTCATCTAGAGTAAAGAAATTCACCACACTTCCTGGTTGTTATGAGAATATCCAGGAAAATATTTCCTGCTTCCTTCAGTTAGAAGTGAGGCCCTTAAGGATCTCCATTCAATTACTTCAACCTACATATTTAACGCCAGGTTATAGCCAAATGCTAAAGAATATCGAAAAATAGTAACAACAGGAATCCAAGTTAACTCAATACACATTATTTGTCCTAAAAAGGAACAATACAAATATAGAATAGTGTGTGGGACTTAAGTCAATAATAATAGCAAAGCCATATAATGCTTGCTATATGCAAAGCACTGGTCTATATGCTTTATAAATATTAATTCATTTATTCCTCACAACAACCTATGGACTTAACACCATGATTATCTTCTTTAAAGATGAAGCCTAGGGAGAATAACTCACCTGCCAGAAGTCAATGTTGGAGCTAGGATTCAGACCTAGGCGATCAGAGTTTAGAGAGGATCATACATTGTTTTAATTTTTAGTTTCAGAGGGGTTGGGAATAAGAACGTATATTTTTATCTGAATTTTGCCAATTATAAGAATGCTTTAATGTTTGATGTCTTCCTTTTGCCCCTCTGAATCCATACCCCACATTTTTCTGTCTTGCTCTGTGCTCCAGAGTCTGACCTATATGAGTAACATCGATAGGCTTCCAGCTGGGTTTAGTACTGGAGGTTAGAGGTCAACAGGAGTATGAGGACAACATATTTATTTTCCTGGTTCCTCCTAGTCAGGTCACTCCTGGTCAGCTGCATCCCTCTGTTGAAACCACAACACTTCAAATGACTCACTTCAGGGGTGCCTGGGTGGCTCAGTGGTTAAAGCCTCTGCCCTCGGCTCGGGTCATGATCTCAGGGTCCTGGGATCGAGTCCCGCATCAGGCTCTCTGCTCAGCGGGGAGCCTGCCTCCTCCTCCTGTCTCTCTCTGCCTGCCTCTCTGCCTACTTGTGATCTGTCAGTCAAATAAATAAAAAAAAATCTTTATTAAAAAAAAATTTTTAAAAAATGACTCACTTCACTCTGGATTCTGCTACCTCTCCCTTCCTCTGCCCCTAAAAACCTGAAGATAACAATAGTCCTCTGTTATTACAATTGCTAGGGCACTGAACCATATTTGTTATTTTCTCTAAATCCTGACCACATCTTTGTAAATAGGCTTGTTATTAAACTTTAGTCCAATTAGGAATCTGAGCTTTCATCTTTTCATCTAGTTTATATATGACTGGACAAAAAGATAAATGCAGTATAACCCTCACTATCCCCATTTCTACCTTCTGCACAAAAGACTCAGGAAATAAATTCTAGAGATATCCAAAGAGAGCTCCATTACTCCTACTACAAGTCTATATGAAAATTATTTGTCAATTTTTTTTATTTTTTAAGAGGCCAGGAATTGGGGTCTACAAATAGAACACATTTTAATTCTAGTAACAGTCATTGGGTCTATAAAATATCCTGAGTGTCAAGCAGCAAGGCAGTAGCAGACCTATTCCTTTTGGATGTTGATCTCTTTGAGGTGGATGACCTTATTGAAGCCTTGACTCAGGTGTCATAAATCAGGTACTTAGCCTAATTAAGTATAAAATATCTGATGCTTTGCAACTGATAAAACTGGATGTTGACTTCCTGGAATCAGATAGTAAAATATATCCAGGAAATGTAATCCCATGGTACAGAAAGATACCAGGTGCATCCTTGTTTCCCCTTCAAACTAATTATCCATTCATCAGAAACAATGTATGTCTATGAATATATCTTGGTCTCAAAAAAAGACTAAATATCTGAACTGACCTTAACATCTCTTATTCAAAACATCTCAAGTTGATCTTGTCATTTACTTTGACAGCTCACCTTGTGAGAGTAGAGACTGTTTCCAATGAAAGGATGTAAGAACAACATGCTGAGCCATAATTCCAAAACTATGGTTACCCTCCTTTTCTTCTCCTTTAATCCATCTTTGTAGCTCATAACTCTTCACTGCTCCACTCCTGGTTTTCATGTTGAAGGTCTAGCTTTACAGCTATGATTCAGCTGCTTGGCTAGAATGATGCATTTCTTTTCACTATGACTTGATGTTTGCAAAGTTAAAGTGTGTGAAGGTAAATGACACACTGTCTTTGCTTACAAACCTCATTGTTTCATCATCAACATGTGTAACAAAAGTCTTAAAACATATGAGCATGTACATCTACCAGTGGAATAGATACAAGTTGACATCTCTCTGAATTATAGTTTCATAGAGCAATGATTGGAGATGAATGCATAATATTGATCCACTTCAGCAATAAGTATCTGGGGAATCTCCTGGGGGTACTTCTGAACTGGCAAGGATCAATGATTATGACCAAATGTTAAAAGACAAGAACCCTGGGCCCTGCTTTTCTAATTCTAGCTCTGTCACCTTCTTGATGTATGGCACTAGAGCTGCCCCACCATAAAATGACAACTTTCTGCATGACCTAGACTTCAAAGTTATTGGCATGAACAAAAATGATTTATTTGTATAGACGGCAATAGCAAAACCTCTGTGCTACTTCACCTTGCAATATCAGTCAGAAATTATTTTCAGTGATTGAGATACTCATTGTCCTGAAACAAAGACAAGGTTCAGTGTTTCATTCAAATTATACATGCTTTTTCTTTTCCTCCTTTCCTTTAGTAGCCAGCTTCTAATGTAGTCTCCTGCAATAACCATCATTTTCTGATATTCACACACTTACATAGTTCTCTCCCACATTGGATACCTGTATATCCAATATGATATTGCAGAAACAATAGTATGTGATTTCCAAGGTTAGTTCATCAAAGCCATTTGACCTTGTCCTCGTTCCTGTATCATTCACTCTAAGAGAAACCAGTTGTAGTGGAAGAGCGTATTCAGAGGGATAGTCCAAATGATGAGGAACTGAGGCATCCTACTGAAAGTCAGCACCACCTGCCAGTCATATGATTAAGCCATCGTGGAAGCAGATCTTCACATCCCAGTCAAGCCTCCAGATGAATGCAACATCTTGACTGCTACCTCATGAAAGATCCCAAGCCAGAATCACACAGCTAAGCTACTCCTAAATTTTAGACCCACAGAAACTGTATAAGATAATAAATGTTTGCTGCTATAAATCACAAATATTTGTGTGTGGGGGGGAGGGTAATTTGCTATGTAGCAATAAATAACTAAAATACTATCCATTCTTATTTTCTTTTATACAAGGTTTGCCTTTCCACCAAACCTGACACTACTCACCTATTCTTCAAGCAAGACCTCCATATAGGTATGGCAAAATGGCAAGGAGCAACAGGAAGGCATGACCACTTTGACAATGACACAATATTAGCGAATTAATACTCTAAGATATATGTGTCCATAGTTACATCTGTTCAATGAAGGTCAAACTGAAAAATGTCCTCATCCAAGAAATTGTTTACAAAAATAAATACTACATGCTTGTCTTCATAATGTATACGTAACTCTAATTTACGCAGATAATTTCATTGTCTTATAATAGCCTAAGTGGAATACTGGTGATGTCATTTTATTACCTAGACAGTTATAAGTAGTGAGTTAATGTCCTGTTATTAACCCCTGTTAACTGCCAGAATCAAGTCATATTATTTCAACAGATAGTGAAACAAGTTAGTTAGGCAATTAGGAGGAACATCTGGCTAAAATACTGCAAAGGTCTACCAGTGCACTTAAACCAAATATGAGTTTCTTTACTGACAGAAAAATTTCAAATAATTATTAATCGTAACTTTATTTTCATTCATAATAACATTATACAAAGGGTGCTGAAGTACTACCAGAAGCACCTAAAGCAGATAATGTATCATTCTTCCCTACCTGCCTTCTACTCTGTATAAAATCAATTTATCATTAACATTTCAGTTCAATATTAAAAGGTAATACAGTTAGAGAAGCTACACCTTTACTATTTATATCACTATACTTCCCAGACTAAAATAACAAAACAGATGAAAAAATCACATCTCTGAAAACTTTTAGGTACCTGTAGAATTTTTTAGTAAAACTATTTAAAAAGCTGTTTTCAGCATTAGATTCCAACATAAGAATAAGTTTGAAAACACAGATTACTTTCTTAGTATTAATGTGAATTTCTCATAGGAATGTCAAAATTCTAAATTAATCTGAATAATATTAAAAGTATTGAATTATATTTCACAAGATTTTATCATATACAAATTTAGTTTTTGCAAAGGGCAGAAATTTTCTCTTATGTAAGTCCCAAAACGATTTTTAAAGAGCTGTAGAAATTATAATGAAATAAAAAATTCAAAAAGAATGAGATTCAAATGTTTTATCTTTAAGCAAATAGCCACAAAATTTCACCAAATATAAAATGGTATAAATGGTAGAAGTTATGAAATGAGAATCACAGAGTGCTTTTCTGAAACACTCAAATGGACAAGGGTTAACTTATTAACCCCTGGTACCAGATCTTACATATCTACTTTAAAATTTTGATATTTCCATCAAACATCTGTATTTAATAAATTGTAAATTGTCAAAAGGGTAGTAATGAGGGAAATTTCTTTCTGATATTAAGTTTGGCTAACAGTGTCTTAGGTGTGGACAATGAAAAATAAAATGTAAGTCAATAAATTTTTGCTTAATCAATTTTATTTATTGTTGTGTCAAATTATACCCTTATAAACCAAAGAGATATACCTAATATTTATAAATCTTCATATGAATTAATTATTTAATAAAATTGTGAAAGGATTTTTACTCAATATAATTTCAAAAGGGTTGAGTTCTTTGAGAAATCATTCGTCATTTAATTCTGGGAAATCTTATGCACTGGATTGTATAAGACTTCCTGTATGTTAGGAAGGAATAATTTCTCTTTAGATATTTCACAATACTTATTGGATGAGGTGAATGAATAAATGAAGAAAAGAAGTTTCCAGCAACTAGTTTTGGCAATGTTTTGTCATCATTATATTCCATTCGTTTGAAAAATACTGTTAACCCTTGTGTTGATCTTTGTGTTCTTGAGTTTTGCTTTTTTATTTCCATATAAAATTATACACAATGATTGCCTTCACTACTTTCTCCCCAAAACCTACACTGAGTATAATGGTTTGCAAAATAATTTCTCAGAAAAATCAAACAAGCTATCAAAGTATTTATTACATATATGTCCATTACATGCCTAGTTATAAGGAGTAAGACAGGTACTAATTCGAGGAGATGGAGAATATAACCATAGAAATCAAGTTAAATTATATGAAACAATTAGAGAAAGTTAAGAGCTGTGATGTATAACAGCATTTCCCAAAAGATCCTTGAGATGTTAATAGATGTTTTATTAAAAAAAAAAAAAAAAAGCAAAAAAACTTCTATGGTCAAATAAGTTTGGGGATTATTTCATTAGACATTATCCTCTTGGCAATTCACAGTGCCATTAGCATACTAATGACTGAAAAGTTTTGCAGCAAAGAAAATGGTTGCATTTTGACTGAGCCAGAATATTCAAAATCTTTCACCATGGAAGATTTTGTTAAAATGTTCCCTTTTGATCACAAAAATTTTATAAATGAAGAGAAAAAAATAACACAAGTGTTTGCCACATTAATTTAACAAGCATTAACATTTTGCCATATTTGGTTCAGATTTTTTCATCTAAATAATAAACAAAAGATTTCTTATGCAAGGCCAACCCCCATCCCATTTTCCTTCCTCTTCTACAGGGGTCACCATCATCCCAAAATTGGTATATATTCTTCTTGATCATATATTTACTTTAACTTGTATGCTTGGATTCACAAATAACATATAGGATTCCTGTGTGTTTTAAGTTTTTAAAAACAATATCATTTTCATACACATTGTAATTTACTAATTGTATTCAACATTATGTATATGAGATGGATCATGATAATGTATATAGATTTGGTTTATCTGTTTTAACTGAGGAATTATGTTCTTTGTATAAATAGAGCACAAAAATTAATTATCCAATAACCTATTAGGAACAAGTGGATTGGGGGAGGGGTGCCTCAGTCAGTTGTGTCTGCCTTCGGGTCACATCATGATCTCAGGGTCCTGAGATGGGGCCCCTCTCCTGCTCAGCAGGGAGTCTTCTTCTCCCTTGCCCTCTGTCTGTCCCCCTTGCTTGTTCTCTCTTTCTCTCTAATAAATAAATAAAATTTTAAAGAAAGAACATATGGCTTGTTCTCAAAGTTTTCCTATTCTTAAGAATGTTGTGATGAATGTCCTTGCACATAAATCTTTGTGTGTCTGTTGAAGAGATGTTTCAGAGTATTTACCTAGAAGTAGAATGAATCAGTCATAGATACCCAAATTATCAATGTTAGTAGATATTTCAAACTTCTCTCCAAAGTAATTAAACAAGTTACACACCAGCACAGCACAGGAATTCCCAGGGATTCACATCTCTGCAAATGTTCAGACATACAGATCTGATGTGTATGGACTTATATAATGCTGATATACAACATTAATTTCCCTTATTATTTTTGGATCCTGAACATATTTTCATAAACATATTGGCCACCTGGTTTTCCTCTTCTGTGAATCATGAAGATTTGACAGTTACTTATATATTTCCTTAACTAATCCTTCACTGTTCAAATTCACTACAAATAACTTGCCTGGTTTATGGTTTAACTTTCATTTTTTAATCTTTTTTTTAAATATTTCAACAGGTGTTCATATTTACCACTCATGTGACATTTGTACCTTGGCATCTTATGTCTTATTTTAAAATTTTCAGTTTTATTTTTCACATTGAGGATTTTATTCCATCTGCTTTTATTTGTGTATTATGTCATACAAGCATTTAATTGCCCAAGTGACATTTCTTGATTAATCTATCCCTTCTGTACTGATTGCTAATGCCACCTCATACATACTAAGTCTTTGTAATATAAAGGAGATCACTAGTAGCTGAGAGAAGGGAGAGGGTTCACTAGTACACTGACCCAATCATGCATGGGGACTGAATGAAAGAGGTGGCCTTCAGGCAGGGTCTGAATACAAGATGGACATAAAGACATGGGTTTTGGTGTCAGACAAATGTTCATTTATATCCTTTCTGTAATATTCACCGCAAGCGAATTAATCTTGCTGCAAATAAAATTAATCTTGCTGCAAATGAATTTTTTCCCTTGTAAGTGGGGATCATACAAATGATCTAGTAGCATTATCTAGTGAGATAATATATTTTAAAATGGTTATTATATAGTCTTGCATATAGCAGGTGTTCAAAGTGATTAGTCATAGTGATTGTAGTTCCTACTATGGCTAGCCGTAGTGATAGGAATGGTAGTAAGATCTATTAGATCAACAGCTGTCAGTTCGAAAAGCTAAAACAAATCTGAAGAACATTCTTGGGAAAGCAGAGACAGCACTGGGGAATTGTCTGATTGTAAGGGAAGAACTGGAGATGCCTCTAAGCTGCAGTTTGGAGGACAAGATGTAAGAGGATTTGGAGATACTAGCTTAGGATGGATGGTCTCAAAGGGCGGTTCCAATAGCAGCAATATCTGAAAACTTGTTAGAAATGCAAATTCAAGACCCCAGACTCACTGACTCAGATACTCTGACAACATGTGACCCAGTAATGGCAACTGGTTTTAACAACCCCTACCCGGCTGCATGGATTCTGATGATGTTCAAGTTTGAGGCCCACTGGTTTGGAACATGATGAGTAAGAGGTGGTGCTGAGAAACCATCGTGAACACGAAGCATGAAGAAATTTCTGAGCTGCAGATATGGATTTCTCACTTAGAGAGTGAGACTCTCCTTTTCTGATACCTTTCCTTGCTTCTAGTTATTGGTTTTATTGTACTGAATGGCTTCCCAATCTGAGCATCATTTCCCAGCATTCAAGTTCTCCTTGCTGTCTACCTACTGAGCAAAGCAATGCCAACTTTGCAATTCTTAATCACTCCCTGTCCTTCCCACAATTTCTCTCCTGCATCCTTCCCCTATTTTCAGCTTGGAGGCTCCTCAGGGAGGGGAATTTGTCTGGCACAATTTCATCGAACATTAAATACCATGTGTACTGACAGAGCTTTGTAAATAATAATTGAGGGTAATAACAGCCTAGAACCCAGATTTTATTAGCATTAAATATTAAATATAAAATGGCTATCCTGGCCATTAAATATAAAATGGTTAACTATCATCTATCTATCTAATCATTTATCTACCCTTCTCTGACCCCTGAAAGATAGAAGTCAGTAAAGAACATGCTGTATCTGTACCATTTAAGAACACTTTTATTTTAAAAACTTATTTCATCTTGAAATCAATAGGTGTAAGTGTGAAAAAGAGACGAGCAGTAGTCACAGAAAATATTCACTATTTTCAGATTTTTCATTGTATTTTTAGGGAGTTTTATCAACTCTTTGGTAGAAATCAAGGTGGAGAAATAACGAGAGATTTCAGTTTAACAGTCTATCAGAGGTCTGGCTAGAGTATTAATTTTGGCCATGATGTGCCAATCAGCTATAAAAGATTAGCTCAGCCTCAGTGACAAGCAGACATCTGAGATAAACTCATCTACCATGACATGCTCTAGAGTAGGACGCATACAGGAATAGCACCTGCATTTTACACTAGTGCTGCCTTGTAACATCTAGGGGTCCATGTTTAACTTAAAAAAATCAATTTTTAGGAACTTGAAACATGTTACACTATCACTTAAAAATACAAGCTAATCCTGGTGTGTTTCTTATTATGTTTTTTCCTTTACTTTATAATTTATATATCAATGCATGTATACATGTGAACTTAGACCTATAAAATGTATAGGATAGCATGTAAAAGGTAGGCCAATAAAATATATCTTGTATTATCACTTTACATAACATGTTTAACAGTATATACAAAATTAACCTACAGTGAAAAAGCTTTAACTTTTTGAAAACATTTTGGATAATTGAATACTGCTGTCTTTATGATGTGAAACCATGATTCCTCACAATGAAATCAATGTACTTTGGTCTTTAATTTATCGACAAGCATGACCTGAAGTTTGAAAGCAAGTTCTAGGGTTCAAATTGCCTGTTAATATTGTTAAAGGAAATTTAAACTATTACTCATGTGAATTTTAAATGCTTGAAAAGAAAGAAAATACACAAAACAGCTAGCAATGATTTTATCTCAGTGGAAAGATAATGCATAATTTTTTATTTATAAATACTTATTTTCTGAATTCCCTATCACAAAGAAGTATTATTATTCATTATGGTATCAATGTTAGTAATAAGATACAGTGAAATATGTACTTGGATTTGCATGTCATCCTTGCATAGGGGCCATGCTTATCTTCTCTGTATCATTTCAATTTTAGTATATGTGCTGCTGAAGCAAGCATGAAATACGTACTTGGAGATAGTTATAAACCTTATTCAAGCTGTACCAGATTCCTACTTATAGAACTCATACCAAAACACACACCCACACAAACACATACACAAAGACATATTAACGATGTCTTCCTTAATGATTAAAAAATAAGATGTCATTATGAGCAGCAGCAAGTCACAGTTGATCAACGCTGTTTTGAAACATACTCCTGAATGGGTAGTAAACGCAGGGGTGATGTTTCAGCAGTCGTGAATTGATAAACAGAGTCAGTCATGTGCAGGCACTCTATATAGGAAGAATTTCAAAACCTCATGAAAACTAGTTTTCTTTTTTAAATGAAGAGAATTTTGCATTGCCGTCCCTTGAACAACTTCACTATGTTGTAATATATAGACTTGGGATGGCAAATTAACAATTCATCTGATGTGATAATTGGGATAGTCTATAGCAGCAGCTCTGAAATTGTAATCCTAAGATCCCTAGGGATCCCAGGGAACTTTTCAGGATCTTTGTGAAATCAACGCAATTCTCAATACATTATTCATCTTTTTTACTATGTTAGCATGTGTCCTCTTTCACTGTGTTGCCGTTTGCACTGATGGTACAAATACAATGGTGGGAAAAATTACTGGGTACTTAGAACAAATTGAGGCAGTAGAACCAACTCGTACTAGCAGATTTTGTGTACTTCATCAACATGTACCAAAATTCATTTTAAGAATATCTTTGATGAATTAGTAAAAATTCGTAATGCTTACATAACATCTTGGAACTTAAAGACATGCTTTAATATTCTCTGTGACAAAAATTAAACATATAATTAAAGGTAGAATTGTATACTTTTATATAATGAAGTACATAGTTGTATTATTTATCTATTTCTGAACAGTTTGCGCCCAAACCGAGCAGCTTAAAGCAACATACATTTATTATCTTTGTTTCTGTGGGTCAGGAATTCATATACTGCTTAGCTGGGTCCCCTGGCTCAGGTTTCTTACAAGGGTATCACCTGGGACCACAAGCATGTCAAAATCTAACTGGGGAGAAATGGATCCCTCCCCATTTCCAACCTTATCTATGTGGTTGTAAGCAGGATTCAATTACTTGGGGTACTTGGATTGAAGACCTCAGTTCCCTGTAGTTATTGGCTGGGAGGGCACTCTCCATTCCTTGCCAGGTTGCTATCTCCATGGAGCAAGCATTTGAGAAGAACCAGAGAAATCCAGCAAGATGGAAATCATAGTCTTTTATATCCAATCACAGAAGTGACTCTGCCTCTCTTTTGCCAGACTCTATTTGTTAGAAGCAAGTCACCAGCTCCAACTCTTTCAAAGAGAAAGGATGACACAAAAGCATGATTTCCTAGGGGCAGGGATCATTAAGAGCCATGTTAGCAGCTGTGTCCATAATGGTCATCTATGGGAACTACTGTTTGCATTGCAAGTTGAACTATCTACTCTTTTCATTACAAACCACTTTTACTTGAAAGAATAATTAACCTAAAAACTATACTTATTCAGGCTTGAGTATTTGCTGATATTTGCAGAACTGAGTATTTCTTGAAAATAGACAGTGAGTTTTTCTACTTCAAGGAAAACAAATTCAATGGAATTTGAATATTAAAAGAATGTTAGAATTTTGTAAAACTTGTATCTGGCAATAGTGTCTTAACAATTTCTTGATACATAAAAATCTCTTTTACAGGTTTTGTTAGCAATATGAAAGAATGTTGGGTTTGATATTGTATAATGAAATGTGTTGGGACACTTGGGTGGCTCAGTGGGTTAAAGCCTCTGCCTTTGGCTCAGGTCATGAGCCTAGAGTCCTGGGATCGAGCTCCACATTGGACTCTCTGCTCAGCAGTGAGCCTGCTTCCCCCTCTCTCTCTGCCTGCCTCTCTGCCTACTTGTGATCTCTGTCTGTCAAATAAATAAAATCTTAAAAAAAAAAAGAAAGAAATGTGTTAACATGTAGAAGATCTGCAAAGCTCAGTGAATCAAGGTTTTTCAGATAACCAAATGGATGCCTTTCCAGAGACATGCACATGTCCATTTAAAGTGCAAGATAGACCAATGGTTTTAGCCATTCTGACAGGTGTAAAGTGATATTTCATTATGGTTTTGATTTGCATTTCTCTGATAATTAGTGACAGTGAACATCTCTTCATGTGTTTATTGGTCATCTGCATTTTTTTTGGGAAAAAAATGTCTATTCAGTTCCTTTGCCCTTTTTAGTTAAATTATTTGTTTTGTTGTTGTTGTTGTTGTTGTTGGTTTTGAGTTAAGTTCTTTATATATTTTGGATATTAATCCATGATAAGATATATCATTTGTAAATATCTTTTCCTATTCAGTAAGTTGCCTTTTTGTTTTGTTGATAGTTTCCTTAGCTATGTAGAAGCTTTTTATTTTGATTTAGTCCCAATAGCCTAAATTTGCTTCTGTTTTCCTTGCCAGAGGATGCATATCTAGAAAAGTGTTTCTATGGCTTCTATCAAAGAAATTACTGCTTATGTTTTCTTCTGAGAATCTTATGGTTGAATGCTGAGAAATGTACAGAATTGCTGAAATATTATATTGTACACCTGAAACTAATTTAATATTGTATGTTAATTATACTTGAATAATAAAAAAAGATAGACCAACGGATCTCATGTAGCAGTATGAGAAGTTCATTAATATGATTTCAGTTCCACATTGCAATTCACTTTTAAAAAACTACTACTTACAGAATTCTAGTGTAGTATCAAAAAAGAATATCCACAATTATCTGAAAAGGGTATTAAAATACTTCTCCCTTTACAACCATATAATATAATTACATGAGGCTGGATCTTTTCCATATACTTCAACCACAACAAATGGCAACAATTTGAATGCTGTGAAAGCAGATATGGGAATCCAGCTGGCTCATATAAAGTCAAACATTTAAAATATTTACAAATATGTATAAAAGGACCACTCTTCTCATAAAACTATTTTTGATTTGGAAACTATAGTTCTTTCCTTAAAATAGTTTTATGTGGACATAAAATGGATTTATTTTTATGTGAATTATTTAAGGATGTCTATTTTAATTGTAAGAATGATAAAAATTGATAGATAACCCCACATAAACAAGAACTCTTTGGAATGTCAAGAAATTTTAAGATTGTAAAAAAGATCCTAAGATCAAAACTTTTGAGAAACTTTGGGCTAGATTTTGCTACTTTGACAAAGTAGCCCTCAAATCTCAACAGCTTGCACAAAATGATCTCTCATTCACACAAGTCCATTGGTGTTTTCTGAGGGAATGTGCTCATTGTTTTGTCAGGAGACTAGGCTCATGGAGAGTATATTTGATCACAATTCTATGTTCACGGGGGGCCTGGGTGGTGCAGCTGATTGGGCATCAGACTCTTGGTTTCAGCTCAGGTTGCAATCTCAGGGTTGTGATCTCAGAATCGGGGGATCGAGCTGCCTTGGGCTCCATGCTCAGTGTGGAGTCTGCTTGGGATTCTCTCTCCCTCTCCCTCTGGGGCTCCCTCATCTCTCAAATAAATAAATACATCTTTAAAAAATTTCTGCACTCCAATAATAAAAAATTTCTGCACTCCAATAACAAGAAAAATGGCAGTATGGCAAAATTTGCAAAGGCTTAGAAACGTTACCCGGAAGTTACACATGCTACTTCCACTAACTAGTCATCTTTCTAAGAAAGTCACATGGCCACACTTCACTTTAAGGGGGCAATAACAGTTAATTTTTCCATATACCCAAAAGAAAATCCAGAAATATTTAGTGAACAATATAATGAGTACCATGTATGCTAATTCTAATCCATACATGCCTGAAGCATTGAGTTAAAAAGGATTATGAGGCTGCATCTTAGACACCTCCAGATGTTTATTAGTTTTTATTGCTACTGAAACAAACTATCACAACTTTAGTGTCTTAAAGCAACACAAATATATTTTCCTATGGATCTAGAAGTCAGACATCCTAAAATCAGAGTGTGGACAGAGATGCACTCCTTCTGGAGTCTCTAAGGAACAATCAGTTTTTGGTTTTCCAGCTCCTAGAAAATGTGAACTATAGCAATATTTTTCCCTTAAACCAAAAGTAATTGAGCACTTGCTAGATATGAGGAACCATTGTAAATGCCAGAGATGCTAGGTTGAACAAAAGTTCAAGTCCCAACTATTACAGGGCTTACATTCTAGTGGAAAAAAGATGAAGAGATAGATAAATACACATCTATATTAGGAGATTGATATAGACAATGAAGAAAAGGCAGGAAAAAGTAACAGAATGGTATGACAGATACTGTTTAAGACAAGGTGGTCAGAAAAGGCCTTTGTGATCAGGCAATAATTGAGTACATCCCTAATGAAAGTAAAGAAACAAATCACAGTATCTGGAGGCACGACATTCAGGCATTAAAAATAGCAACATTAATGTGGGAGAATGCTTAGAATGTCTGAGAGATAGCAAGGAAGGCAGGGTGCCCCTAGAGAAGATGAGAGGAGGAGATGAGACCAGAGAGTGAGCTCGAGGGCAGTAACAATGCAGTGTCTTAAGGACTATGGTAGGAACATAGCCCTTATTCTGCAATGGGCAGCCAAAGAACCGTTTACTTACAGGAATGTTATAATACAGGTGACATTTTTCAGGGGTTTCTGACTACTGTGGGGAGAATATAACCTGGGGACAAGCTTAAAAGCCAGAAGACTAGTCAGATGGTCATTGCAGTAACATAAAATAGAGATGATGTTGATTTAGATGGGAGCTGTAATGGTGAAGGTGGTGAGAATTGTCTGGATTCCGGGTATAGTTTGAAAAAAGCCAATAGATATTCAGATGGATAAATGATGTGGGTGTGAAAGAGTCATTACCAAGGTAAGTGGTCACTCTTTAAAACAGAAAGGAAAAGAAGGGGAAGGTGATGGGGAAGGGGAGGGGAAAAATGAAGGGGAAAGAGAGGGAAGGAGAGGGGAGAGGGAGGGGAGAGAATGGAAGGAAACCAGAGGAAGCCTTCATCTAACTTCTCAGTTGAAAGATTTTTGTATCAGAATGAATAGATTTTCCTGGAAAACTAATACTGTGACTTAGGGAAGTCCTTGGCTATCAGTCAGAAGAATGATAAACCTTATATAAATAAAAATGCTTATCTAGCATCAAAAACTTGAAAGAAAATATAAAAACTTGAAGTGGTGTTAGACAAATTGACCGCATGTAGTTGCTTGTGCACATTTGTATAGTCTATGAGAAATAATTTCTCTTTTATGAGTCCAAAGTGATGATGTAGCTTTCAACATTATTACAACATGATTTACTATTATCTAATCCACACCTGAGTAAAATGGCACTGTCCTTCTCTGAACAGAATACAATTTCTCTTGAATAGATTTTTTAACAAGCTTGTATGAAGGTCACAGTTTCTGTCAATTCCACGGTCTCAGGCTAAGGGGAAAGTCTGTGCCAAATAAAGCAAGACACTAGACAGAGGTGGACTGCTTCTCCACAAAGGAGACAGAATTTGCCAGTGCCATCTACAAAGAACAGTTCTCCAATTCTTTGCAAAAATTGTTATTAATGCATTGATTAAGCTCGATAGAATTAATAAGCATATACATTATTCATCTATTTTTAATGTACAAGAATATTTTAAACAAATGATGTTTTGTTTTAATTTACTTTTGTTTCAACAACCAGATATTGAAGACTGAGTCATGCTGCACTGAGAACAGACCTCAGAAAATTGTGTTATAGATATCTAATTCCTATTTTTAATTTGTCAAGTTCCTTTTATTTTCTGATTATTATTAGCATATATCCACTTGTCCCTGTTGCCACCATTACCATCCTGACGCAAGCTAGAGTCATCTGTGGCCCAGGAGTAACAAGATCCTCCCACCTTATCTCCACATTGATCTTGCCCAGGTCCAATCCTTCTTTGCAGAGCAATTGGAATGATCCTATTCAAAACTCCAATTACATATTATTCTTCAGCTTAAGAACTTTCAAAGACTTCCTAGTTCACAGGATAATGAAAACCACTGGAGACCTGTAAATGCCTGTCACTGGCCTCTCCATCCTCTTCAGGAGGAGGTCCCTGCTCCTCTTACTGCTCTTGGTTGTGTCCTTTTCAGGACTAACTCTGCTTCCAACCATCCCACCATTTTTGCATAGTTGTGCCCCTTGCTGGTACACTACACCCACATGCTCCTAGTTCATTTCTCTTTCAGATCTCTAACCATTCTGTTCTTTTTCAGAGAACATTTCTCCAACCACTCCACTCTACTCCAACAAGAGGAGATCTCCCTGTTATATGCTCTAATCATCCCATACTCCTCTAGCTCACAGAACTTAGGAAAGTAGCAACTTTAAACTGTGCAATTATTTAATGAATGGTTGTCTCTCTTACCAGACAGCAAGCTTCAAGAGGGAGGGACCCACGTCAGTTAAAGCTCAGCAGCCTGCCACAAAGTAAGATAGACACTCAGTAACTATTTGATGAAAAATAAATGCATGTATAAATTATTCACAAAGCAAAGGAAACATTTAATAAAAGAAGAGTAAGAGTAAGAATGGAATATATCAAAATACTTGAGTAAAAATGAAACATATATTTAGAATCTAGAAATTTAAATAATCAACTATAATTGTGAAATGGATAATTGGATGAAAAGAAGCTTGATAAATTCAGATCTTTTAATTTTGTTCAAAAGGCCATTCATCTGTTCACCTGCTGCCTTATGGGTTTGTGGAAAACCTTACCTTTCTTTTTTCTGTATGTTAAGAGCTATAAACCATAATGGTAAGTATTAGGATTTTTTTAATGTTAGTGCGAAGAAAGAGATTCAGAGGCCACTAATTAATGCACTTAGAAAGCAAATGAAACACATGGCAGAAACAAAGACTTGAGAAATAAGTGAATCAGAAAATCATTTCAGTGCATGGTGCCTAAAATTATAGGTCTAAAAAGTGATTGTGCCATTCACCCTTTTATCTTTGGAGGGCAATGTTCAAAATGTATTGCAAATATATCCTCAGTCTTATAATTTGAATGGGTTCAATTTCAGTTGCATGAATACATACACAAGACAAATGTTCTCCCTGCTCTACAACAATCATAAAGCTTTTCTTAAAAGACAGTCTGCTTTCAAATCAGTGTAGGACAAATTTGTGCATCATTCGAGGAGGACTGTACAGTAGCTCTTTGTCTGATCTTTATTTAGCTTAAAGATTCAAAACAATAAGCTTTCAAACTTTTGTCTTGATAGTTAACAAATAGAAACCAATGTTGCCCTGGATTCTAAAATGTACAAAAATACTTCTAAAAATCAAATAATAAAAATAATGTTGAGTTTTACAGTTCAAGTTGGTTCAACATCCCCCTATGAGCATAGTAAGAATTGTTGACTTTTTAAAGAAGGAATAAATCCATTTTATTTCTTTCTCTTTGTCTCTATAGATAGAGAGATAGATGTCTCTATATATGTCTCTCTCTATATATTTATATAGAGAGAGTTCATAAGCAGAGGTGAGCAGGGGAGATGGGTAAAGGGAGAAAGAGAGAATCTTAAGCAGACTTCATGGACACAGGACTTGATTTTACAACCCTGAGGTCATGACCTGAGCCAAAATCCAGAATCAGATCCTTAACCCACTGAGCCCTCCAAGCACCCCAGGAGTAAATCCATTCTTAATCACTTACCTCAATTCCCATATTATACTTTTTAAAAGACTTAGAAAAACAGTTTTATTTGAGAAACAAAGTGAGGTGAAACAGAGCAAAATTGTAATAAAAATTTCACCTTGGTCTCATTAGCAAAATACTTAAACAAATGAAATAATATGTTTATAAGAAGCTGCAAGAATACGACCTGCCTTTGAAAGTTGTGGTGACAACTTGTGAACATCCAAACCTCACATTTGCCTCTTTGAATACATAGAACCAGGGCTAGTGTTGCAGTCATCAGTGCCAGTCAACCAAATATTTCCTTTCCCCCCTTTTCTATGCACACGGTAGGATTGTATTTATTAGGATGATGTAGCCATGAACTTGCTCTGATCAATGAAATATTAGAAGTTATGGGTGTCATCTTTGAGTAGATGCTTTGATAGCTAGTGCACAATTTGCAAGGTTTCTTTGCCACTGCCACTGGCTGACTTTGCTGGGGATGGTAGGCACTCCTTCTTCTTGGTTTCCAGTTGTAAAGATTTTGATTAGCACCCTGGCCAATCCACTGTAGACATGTATCTTGAGTGAGAAATATGTTTTTGTTCTTCTAAGTCTTTAAATCTTGAATTCGTTTATTTCTCTACCATAACATAGCCCATCCTATGTGATCCATACTTGCAAATTCAAGTCATCAAAAATACTTTCAAATATTGTATTATGCCGGTGCACCTGGGTAGCTCAGTAGGTTAAGCCTCTGCCTTCAGCTCAGATCATGGTCTCAGGGTCCTGGGATTGAGCCCCACATCAGGCTCTCTGCTCTGATCTCTCTCAGCAGGGAGCTTGCTTCTCCCTCTCTCTCTGCCTGACTCTCTGCCTACTTGTGATCTCTCTGTCAAATAAATAAATAAATAAAATCTTTAAAAAATTCTTCTTGAGAGATATATCTCTCAAATATATCTCTCAATATAAATAAATAAATATAAATAATATATATATGTATATATATATAGGATATATATATCCATTATTTATATTTTTATATGGGCATCACAGAATAAAAGAGATCCAATTATGCAAAGATTTTAGAATGTCATCAGGTTTTACTTTATTAAAACACTTTACCTCTACATCTTTTTCAAATTTTCTGGTAATGTTTTTAACATAAGAGAGGAAAACTATATATATTTCTATAATTATCTAATAGCAAGTACATCTGTTGTACTCTTTTTCACAGGTACAGCATAATTTAATTGTTACTGAAAATAATACCATTTTTTTCTTAAAATACATTGCCTGGGAAGTAAGGGTTCATTCTCTAGTGTCTTCCAGTGTGATGCTTATATTAAAATATCTAAAACAACTTCAATTTTCATGCATTACCAAAAGAAGCACATATCATCGTAAGGGATTGTACAAATGACTACACTTATCCACAATTTGTCTAGGAATCCCAAACATTAGAAATGTCATCAGTCAGTTGGTGATTCAACAAAAGTTCCCTGAGCACCTGGAAACACATCTTTCATCTGCTGCTGCTGTTCCTTGAGTTAAGTAACAACTCCATGATAGAAGCTGAAGGAGAGTTTAGTTCATCCACCTACACGGAGAGAGGTAAATCTGATTTTCTTGCTTCCAGATAAATGTCAACAATTTTGTCATTTGAACAAAAACAAATTTCCAAGCAGGAACTCCCTTCACTTCAGGCAATCTACTATTTCTGCACCCATGGGAGATCTCTAGACACTTCTTATGAGGGTCTGTACATAAATGAGAGTAAGCTTTATGACAGGAGAGCAAAAGTGAGCAATTTCTTTGCCATGGCTACTATTCTTCATTTATTAAGTAGAAGTGCAAGGAAAGTAATCAAGCTATAGCAGTTCTCTCATCTGTAATACAGGGCTAATCTCGTAAGTTATTTCAATGGATTGTGAGTTTAAAATGAGCCAATCCATACAGACTGCCTGGTGCCTAGTGTTTCCTTAATTGTAATTGTTTTATGGTAGATATATATATATATATATATATATATATATATAAAATATATAATGTATTATTTAATATAAATAATTTATATAACATAGATATCATGATACATATAATTTATATAATATATTATCTATAAATATAATACAATATATAATATGTATTATTATATATTATTTGCAAGGACATTATTGTTATCTAAATCAATAAATTATATGTGTGTAGACATTTCCCAAGTTCATCCCCATCATCCTCTTTTTTCCCACCCCATACTCTTTTTCCATGGAAATTTCTCTCAGTCTCCAGGCTTCCATTATCAACTCTAAAAAAGATCCAAAACGTACATATTCAACCCCGATTTTCACGCTGTTATTTCCAATTCCCTTTAGAAAATTTTCAACTGGATATCCCATCATTTCTCCAAAGTCTATATATTTACATCATGTGTAATATCCCCCATCCCATGCCGGCCTTCGACTTGGATGAGGATGGAGCTTATATTAGGACCTGACTTAGAGGGTTCTGCTCCTACCCTTCTCTGACTGCATTCCTCTCCACAGAGCAAAACCTTGCAAGACTAAGAAGTGTCATCACTATACAGAGGATCTGTATACAAGCTATACAGAAGGTTGAGGAAGTTCAACCTTCAATGGAATTACGTTCCGATAAACCCATCATAAATTGAAAATACCTTAAGTCAATAGGCGCACATAATACACCTAACCTAATGAATATCATAGCTTAAGCTAGCCTACTCTAAATATTCTCAGAACACTTACATTAGCCTACAGTTGGGCAAAATCATCTATTATGAAGCCTATTTTATAGTAAGGCATTGAATATGTCATGTAATTTGTTGAACACTGTACTAACAGTGAAAACCAGAATGGTTATATGGGTAAAGACTGGTTGTAAGTGTATCAGCAGTCTACACTTGTGAGTGCATGGTGACTGGGAATTGTGGTTTGCTGTTGCTGCCTAGTATCACAAGAGAGTACCATACAGTATATCACTAGCCCAGGAAAAAATCAAAATTCAAAATTCAAAGTATGATGTTTACTGAAGCTGAATCAGCCATCATAAAGTTGAAAGTTGAACCATCATAGGCTGGGGACCATCTGTATAGTTATATCATAATTGCCCTATTTTTTCAAAAGCAAGTAAGACTATCGACAGATTAATAGTCCAAAAGTAAGTTTCCCAATTAACTGTATAAGAATTAAACATTCAATACTTGATTCATGAAAGCTAAAGTCTTATAATTCATATTTCTATAAATAATGTTAGCTGATTTGCTAAATCTCTTTTCTGTCTATACTTTGATAATTAGCTCTCCTGCTTCTCTCCATTTTCCACTTCAGAAAACATTTCTGACTTTAACTTCTCAAAATTGGAACTGAACAATTTCTAAGCAGGAAAAGATAAATGACCATTAATTCAACTGATAATTAACCACCTGAAAATCAACAGAAGACTGTGTCATCATCATTTCCTGCTTTCTACAATTTTAGATTTTATTTTCCTCCTAGTAGAAATTGTTATCTTCTGAAATCAAAAGACGTGGCAGCTGCACATAGAGTAGCATTCCCTGGCCTCTCCAGAACTGAAGATGCCTCTTCCTGCACTTCTCAGCATCTGGAAAGCTAGGATCTTCCCTCCTGTCATCAATGAACTTGACTACACGCAGGCAAAATAGCCAAGGATGGGAGAGCTGATGTTGATTTTCTTGTCTGCCTCTGGCGAAGGATCTGCCAGGCCTATAGGGCAGGTCACTTAAACTTTTCTAGATTTCACTTACCTCATCTCTCAAATGCATAGCCCTCTCACATCTAAACCTCTGCTCCTATCTATGTGACCTATCACTTTGTGGGAATTTGAAACAAATGGCAAAGGACACTTTTAACACACTGAGCCACCCAGGCACCCCTGCAAATGACATTTTTAAGAGTAAAATGTTCAATAGACTTTTCCTTATTTGCATGTATATTATGATTCATGAGACCACTTGATTTGGGGAAACATGATAAAGAAAGACAAAAACAAAAATAGCAGCTAAACAAGTAAACTCATTTAAAGGATGAAATGAAACCTTTGTACCATTGATCTATTTTCATAGGATAAGCTCTAATCAAGGAAGCGGATACACATGGCATACCAGGCCTTGGTGCTTTCTAATTATCTTCTATAAAAGCCTATGTTTCAGCTGATAAGTGTACAGTTTCCAGAGCACCTCATGTTCTTCCTCACCTACAACTTTTCAAATTTTTTTTTCAGAGTTGCCTCATTTGTCTAGAAAATCCCTATACCTACTAGAAGATGCAGTTCCCCCCTTCAAATAACCTGCCCTCATAATTCCCAGGTAGGATTCACTGGTCACATGTTTGTTTATCCTGCTAGACTGTAAGAATCTCTGTATTTCCAAACCTAACATAGAACTGGGCATACAGATGGAATTTAATGCAATTTAATAAATAATATATACTCTTAGTAAAAATATTTTTTAAACTTCTGCTATTATTTTTTTCTTATAGTTTGACATTTCAGTACTATTCCATGGGAATTTCTAAAGGTTAACTTTTTATCTTCCTTGTGCTCCTGTTATTATGATCTTAAAACTGTGTTCCTGCCACAAAAAGTAGACAGCCAAGCATTACTTCTATCTCATGTATTTGAAATGAGCTATAGTCTTACCTAATGTGTTTTTTGTTTTGGCCAAGTATTCAGTATGATGTTTAGCCACACCTGATGTCTTGCACAAATCTTGCATTTCCCCTTCAATGTTCTGTTGATGTTAAAAACCAAACTGTGGTCCGTGAAACTGATGTTTATAGTGTATACTAGTATGGTTCATGGTAGTCAATAGTTAACACCTATAAGATACATTTTATAGAAAAAGTTGGAGGTACTTGAAAAAAAATTACAGTCTAGAGAATATACTATGGCTTTCTTAAGTGATGAATTTTGGAAAAATTATTTTAGTTTGATAAATACTATTATGTTGTTAATGTCAATAACCTTCATCAACTGTCTAAAGATAGCTTTTGTTGAGACCAAATATATTGCCCCAAAGCACAATTTAAGGTAAAAGTCATGAGCTATTTCCTCAATGCTGAAATTAATCTTTAAAAATACCCAATTCAAAAAAGGGAAGAGCATCTGAATAGACATTTTTCCAAAAAAGACATACATGTGGCAAACAGACACATGAAAAGATGCTCAACATCATTAGCCATCAGGAAAATTTAAATCAAAACCACAATGAGATATTACCTTACACCAGTCAGAATGGCTAAAATCAAAAAGACAAGAAATGAATGTTGGCAAGGATGTGGAGAAAAAGAAACCTTTGTGTACTGTTGGTGGGAATATAAGTTGGTACAGCCACTGTGGAAAACAGTATGGAGGTTCCTCAAAAAATTAAAAATAGCATTAAGGAACCACATGATTGATGAGTACTGAGTGTTATACACAACTGAAGAATTATTGAACACTACATCTGAAACTAATGATGTACTACTATATGTTGGCTAGTTGAATTTAAATTAAAAAAAGAAAAGTAAGAAAAAAAAGAGAGAAAAAAACCAGAAATAATAAATGATCCCAAAATTTTAGTACTGGGTATTTAACCAAGGAAAATGAAAACACTAATTCAAATATATGGACCCCTGGCGGAGTCAAGATGGCGGAGAAGTAGCAGGCTGAGACAACATCAGGTAGCAGGAGATCAGCTAGATAGCTTATCAAACCATTACAAACACCTACAAATCCAACAGAGATCGAAGAGAAGAGGAGCAACAATTCTAGAAACAGAAAATCAACCACTTTCTGAAAGGTAGGACCGGTGGAGAAGTGAATCTAAAGTGACGGGAAGATAGACCTGGGGGGGGCAGGAGCTGGTTCCCAGCTAGCGGCAGAGCAATGGAGCACAAAATCAGGACTTTTAAAAGTCTGCTCCACTGAGGGACATTGCTCCAGAGGTTAAACTGGGGAGAAGACCATGCGGGGTCAGCGTGGCCCCAGGTCCCACGGGTCACAGAAGGATCGAGAGTGTCTCAGTGTTGCAGAGCTCGCAGGTATTAGAGCAGGGAAGCCGGCTACAGAGACAGAGCTGAGGAGTGAGCTCTCAGCTCCTGGTTACCTTGAACCAGTCCCAGGCTGCGTGAGCTCTGAGTGTGGCCGGAGGCCAGGGAGATGGGAGTGATTGAGCGCTTTTCTCTGAGGAGTCGGGCCCCGAACTCTCAGCTCTTCCGGGTCGGAGGTTGGGAGGCCACCATTTTCATTCCCATCCTCTGGAACTCTACAGAAAGCATTCAGGGAACAAAAGGTCCCAAAAGCGAACCCAAGCGGATTACTTAGCCTGGCCCCTGGTAAAGGCGGTGCAATTCCGCTTTGGGCAAGACACTTGAGAATCACTACAACAGGCCCCTCCCCCAGAAGATCAACAAGAAATCCAGCCAAGACCAAGCTCACTTACCAAGGAGAATAGCAGAATTCCAGAGGAGGAGAAAGCAAAGTATGGAATTCATGGCTTTCTCCACATGATTCTTTAGTTTTGCAGTTAATTTAATTTTTTTAAATTTTATTTTATTTCTTCTGCTAATTTTTTTTAACTTTTACCCTGTCCTCTTTTAACATTTTTCAACTAGTTTATCTTAACAATACCTTTCATAAAAAAAAAATTGAACCTTCATTATTATAGTCATATTTTTTTTAAGTTTTTATTTTTTTAAGATTTTTTTTTAATTTATTTGACAGACAGAAATCACAAGTAGGCAGAGAGGCAGGCAGAGAGAGAGGAGGAAGCAGTCTCCCCGCTGAGCAGAGAGTCCGATGCAGGGCTCGATCCCAGGACCCTGGGATCATGACCTGAGCTGAAGGCAGAGGCTTTAACCCACTGAGCCACCCAGGTGCCCCTATTATAGTCATATTTTATCCTTCGTTGTATCTAACTTTGTTTTTTATATACACATAGGATTTTTTCCTCTAAAAAATTTGGGGTACAACTTCTTCAAATAGATCAAAATATACCCTAAATCTAGCTCCGGGCTTGTTCTAGTCTCCAGCCTGAGCAAATTCTCTCCACTTTCTTTTTCTTTATTCTCCCAACCAACTTACTTTACCAACTTCTTTTTTAGAAATTAGGAAAAAAAAATTTTTTTCCATCTTTATAGGCATAGTCCATCCCTCCATTGTGTTTACCCTTTTATATGTTTTTCCTTTAAAAATTTGGGAAGTAGTTTCTTCTAAGAGACCAAAATACTCCCAAAATTAGGTGGGTGACCCTGTTCTAGTCACCAGTCTAATATATATATATATACATTTTTTTTCTTTTTTATATTTTTTCTTTATTTGTTTTCTTTTTTTAAATTTTTTTTCTGAATTTCTTTTTATCCCCTTTCTCTGCCCCCTCCCCCCCATGATTTGGGGTCTCTTCTGATTTGGTTAAAGTGCATTTTCCTGGGGTCTTAGCCACCCTTTTAGTATTTTATTTGCTCCTTCATATATTCTTATCTGGACAAAATGACAAGGCAGAAAAACTCATCACAAAGAAAAAGAACAAGAGGCAGTACCAAAGGCTAGGGACATAATCAATACAGACATTGGTAATATGTCAGATGTAGAGTTCAGAATGATGATTCTCAAGGCTCTAGCCGAGCTCAAAAAAGGCATGGAAGATATTAGAGAAACCCTCTCTGGAGAGAAAAAAGCCCTTTCTGGAGAAAGAAAAGAACTAAAACCTAACCAAGCTGAAATCAAAAAAGCTATTAATGAGGTGCAATAAAAAATGGAGGCTCTTATTGCTAGGATAAATGAGGCAGAAGAAAAAATTAGTGATATAGAAGACCAAATGACAGAGAATAAGGAAGTTGAGCAAAAGAGAGACAAACAAATACTGGACCATGAGAAGAGAATTCGAGAGATAAGTGACACCATAAGATGAAACAACATTAGAATAATTGGGATTCCAGAAGAAGAAGAAAGAGAGAGGAGAGCAGAAGGTATATTGGAGAGAATTATTATAGTGAATTTCCCTAATATGGCAAAGGGAACAAGCATCAAAATCCAGGAGGTACAGAGAACCCCCCCTCAAAATCAATAAGAATAGGTCCACACCCCATCATCTAATAGTAAAATTTACAAGTCTTAGTGACAAAGAGAAAATCCTGAAAGCAGCCCGGGACAAGAAGTCTGTAACATACAATGGTAAAAATATTAGGTTGGCAGCGGACTTATCCACAGAGACTTGGCAGGCCAGAAAGAACTGGCATGATATATTCAGAGCACTAAACGAGAAAAACATGCAGCCAAGAATACTATATCCAGCTGGGCTATCATTGAAAATAGAAGGAGAGATAAAAAGCTTCCAGGACAAACAAAAACTGAAAGAATTTGCAAACACAAAGCCAGCTCTACAGGAAATATTGAAAGGGTTCCTCTAAGCAAAGAGAGACCCTAAAAGTAGTAGATCAGAAAGGAACAGAGACAATATACAATAACAGTCACCTTACAGGCAATACAATGGCACTAAATTCCTATCTCTCAATAGTTACCCTGAATGTAAATGGGCTAAATGCCCCAATCAAAAGACACAGGGTATCAGAATGGATAAAAAACAAAACCCATCATTATGCGGCCTACAAGAAACTCATTTTAGGCCCAAAGACACCTCCAGATTTAAAGTGAGGGGGTGGAAAACAATTTACCATGCTAATGGACATCAGAAGAAAGCTGGGGTGGCAATCCTTATATCAGATAAATTAGATTTTAAGCCAAAGACTAAAATAAGAGATGAGGAAGGACACTATATCATACTCAAGGTGTCTGTCCAACAAGAATTTCTAACAATTTTAAATATCTATGCCCCTAACATGGGAGCAGCCAACTATATAAACCAATTAATAACAAAATCAAAGAAACACATCAACAAGAATATGATAATAGCAGGAGACTTTAACATTCCCCTCACTGAAATGGACAGATCATCCAAGCAAAAGATCAACAAGGAAATAAAGGCCTTACATGACACACTGGACCAGATGGACATCACAGATATATTCAGAACATTCCACCCCAAAGCAACAGAATACACATTCTTCTCTAGTGCACATGGAACATTCTCCAGAATAGATCACATCCTGGGTCACAAATCAGGTCTCAACCAGTATCAAAAGATTGAGATCATTCCCTGCATATTTTCAGACCACAATACTCTGAAGCTAGAACTCAATCACAAGAGGAAATTTGGAAAGAACCCAAATACATGGAGACTAAACAGCATCCTTCTAAAGAATGAATGGGTCAACCAGGAAATTAAACAGGAATTGAAAAAATTCATGGAAACAAATGATAATGAAAACCCAACGGTTCAAAATCTGTGAGACACAGCAAAGGCAGTCCTGAGAGGAAAATATATAGCGGTATAAGCCTTTCTCAAGAAACAAGAAAGGTCTCAAATACACAACCTAACCCTACACCTAAAGGAGCTATATAAAGAACAACAAAGAAAGCCTAAATCCAGAAAGAGAAGAGAAATCATAAAGATCAGAGCAGAAATCAATGAAATAGAAACTAAAAAAACAATAGAACAAATCAATGAAACTAGGCACTGGTTCTTTGAAAGAATTAATAAGATTGATAAACCCCTGGCCAGACTTATCAAAAAGAAAAGAGAAAGGACCCAAATAAATAAAATCATGAATGAAAGAGGAGAGATCACAACCAACACCAAAGAAATACAACCAATTATAAGAACATATTATGAGCAACTCTACGCCAACAAATTTGACAATCTGGAAGAAATGGATGCATTCCTAGAGAAATATAAACTACCACAACTGAACCAGGAAGAAATAGAAAGCCTGAACAGACCCATAACCAGTAAGAAGATGGAAGCAGTCTTCAAAAATCTCCAAACAAACAAAAGCCCAGGGCCAGATGGCTTCCCAGGGGAATTCCACCAAACATTTAAAGAAGAATTAATTCCTATTCTCCTGAAACTGTTCCAAAAAATAGAAATGGAAGGAAAACTTCCAAACTGATTTTATGAGGCCAGCATCACCTTGATCCCAAAACCAGACAAATATCCCATTAAAAAGGAGAATTACAGACCAATATCCTTGATGAACACAGATGCGAAAATTCTCACCCAAATACTAGCCAATAGGATCCAGCAGTACATTAAAAGGATTATTCACCACGACCAAGTGGGATTTATTCCAGGGTTGCAAGGTTGGTTCAACATCTGCAAATCAATCAATGTGATACAATACATTAATAAAAGAAAGAACAAGAACCATATGATACTCTCCATAGATGCTGAAAAAGCATTTGACAAAGTACAGCATTCCTTCCTGATCAAAACTCTTCCAAGAGTAGGGATAGAGGGCACATACCTCAATATTATCAAAGCCATCTATGAAAAACCCACTGCAAATATCATTCTCAATGGAGAAAAACTGAAATCTTCTCCGCTAAGATCAGGAACATAGCAGGGATGTCTGTTATCACCACTGCTATTCAACATAGTACTAGAAGTCCTAGCCTCAGCAATCAGACAACAAAAAGAAATTAAAGGCATCCAAATCAGCAAAGAAGTAGTCAAACTATCATTCTTTGCAGATGATATGATACTATATGTGGAAAACCCAAAAGGTTCCATTCCAAAACTGCTAGAACTTGTACAGGAATTCAGTAAAGTGTCAGGATATAAAATCAATGCACAGAAATCAGTTGCATTTCTCTACACCAACAACAAGACAGAAGAAAGAGAAATTAAGAAATCAATCCCATTTACAATTGCACCCAAAACCATAAGATACCTAGGAATAAACCTAACCAAAGAGGCAAAGAATCTATACTCAGAAAACTATAAAGTACTCATGAAAGAAACTGAGGAAGACACAAAGAAATGGAAAAATGTTCCATGCTCATGGAATGGAAGAACAAATATTGTGAAAATGTCTATGCTACTTAAAGGAATCTGCACATTTAATGCAATCCCTATCAAAATCCCATCCATTTTTTTTCAAAGAAATGGAACAAATAATCCTAAAATTTATATGGAACCAGAAAAGACCTCGGATAGCCAAAGGAATATTGAAATAGAAACCCAAAGTTGGTGGTATCACAATTCCGGACTTCAAGCTCTATTGCTAAGCTGTCATCATCAAAACAGTATGGTACTGACACAAAAACAGACACATAGGTCAATGGAACAGAATAGAGAGCCCAGAAATAGACCCTCAACTCTATGGTCAACTAATCTTTGACACAGCAGGAAAGAATGTCCAATGGAAAAAGACAGCCTCTTCAACAAATGGTGTTGGGAAAATTGGACGGCCACATGCAGAAAAATGAAACTGGGCCATTTCATTACACCACACATGAAAATAGACTCAAAATGGATGAAGGACTTCAATGTGAGAAAGGAATCCATCAAAATCCTTGAGGAGAACACAGGCAGCAACCTCTTCGACCTCAGCCGCAGCAACTTCTTCCTAGGAACATCACCAAAGGCCAGGGAAGCAGGGGCAAAAAGGAACTATTGGGATTTCAAGATCAAAAGCTTTTGCACAGCAAAGGAAACAAACAATTAACAAACAGTTAACAAACAAACAAACAGTTAACAAAACCAAAAGACAACTGACAGAATGGGAGAAGATATTTGCAAACGACATAGCAGATAAAGGGCTAGTATCCAAAATCTATAAAGAGCTTAGCAAACTCAATACCCAAAGAACAAATAATCCAATCAAGAAATGGACGGAGGACATGAACAGACATTTCTGCAAAGAAGACATCCAGACAGCCAACAGACACATGAAAAAATGCTCCACATCACTTGGCATCAGGGAAATACAAATCAAAACCACAATGAGATACCACCTCACACCAGTCAGAATGGCTAAAATTAACAAGTCACGAAATGATAGATGCTTGCAAGGATGCAGAGAAAGGGGAACCCTCCTACACTGTTGGTGGGAATGCAAGCTGGTGCAACCACTCTCGACAACAGCATGGAGGTTCCTCAAAAATTTGAAAATAGAGCTACTCTATGACCCAGCAATTGTACTACTGGGTATTTACCCTAAAGATACAAATGTAGTGATCCGAAGGGGCACGTGCACCCGAATGTTTATAGCAGCAATGTCCACAATAGCCAAACTATGGAAAGAACCTAGATGTCCATCAACAGATGAATGGATAAAGATGTGGTATCTATATACAATGGAATACTATGCAGCCATCAAAAGAAATGAAATCTTGCCTTTTGTGACAACGTGGATGGAACTAGAGGGTATTATGCTTAGCGAAATAAGTCAATTGGAGAAAGACAACTATCATATGATCTCCCTGATATGAGGAAGTGGAGATGCAACATGGGGTGTTTGGGGGGCAGGAAAAGAATAAATGAAACAAGATGTGATCAGGAGGGAGACAAACCATAAGTGACTCTCAACCTCACAAAACAAACAGGGTTGCTGGGGGTCGGGGGGTCAGAAGAGGGTGGTGTGAAGTGTGTAAACCTGGCGATTCACAGACCTGTACCCCTGGGGATAAAAATACATTATATGTTTATAAAAAAATTAAAAAAATTAATAAAAAAACAAATATATGCACAAATAAATGTGTTCATTGTAGCATTATTTACAATAGGCAAGATATGGAAGCAACCTAAGTGTTCACTGATAAACAAATGGATAAGGAAAATGTGACATAGATAAAGATTTATATATAGATAATGGAACATTATTCAGCCATAATAAAAGATGAGATCTTGCCATTTGCAACAACATGGATGGACCTAGAGGGTATTAAAGTGCAAAAGACAAATACTATAGGATTTCATTTGTATGTTGAATCTAAAAAAATAAAACAAGTGAATAAACAACAAAAAAGGAGATAAATACAGAGAACAAACTACGGTTGTCAGAGGGGAGGAGAGTGGTAGGATGGGCAAAAGCAAAATGGGTGCAGGGGAGTGGGAGATACAGGTTTCCATCAAGGAATTAATAAACCAGGGGAATAAAAGGCACAGCATGGGGAATATAGTCAATGACATTGTAATAGTGTTGTATAATGACAGATGATAGCTACTCTTGTGGTGAGCATAGCATAACGTATAGAGAAGTTGAATCACTATGTTGTACACCTGAAATTAATGTAACATTGTGTGTCAACTATAATCAAATAAAAAAAAATACCCCATTGGAATTCTGTTATTGTTCCTACATTTGGTTATGCTGAACTCTGGAGACAGAAGGGAGAGAAAATGAAGTAGTACATGTCTCCCACACATGCAGCAATCATCTTGGACTTCAGTGTGTGTAACCAGCTCCCAGAACACCTCCGTCTGAGGTCTGAATGGGACTGATCTGGGGGGAGTGCTATAGAAATTTGGCTCTCTCTTAATGTAACTTTCATTTTTCCATCTGAAACTACTCCAACCAATCCCAAAAAATTTTCAAGGTGTTTACTAGACACAAGTTTCAGTAAATAAGAGATATTATGGTAATCATGCTTAATTAACAGTACAATGGCTGTGATTCATAAATAGCAAGGGAACACTTTCAAACTAAGCAATGTGTACATATTCAAACTGAAAGCTGCTAAGCTCTGGAATATCAGCAGACACAGATTTCCAGAGATGGGGATGGGAAGTGAGAGAAATAGGGCCTAGGTCGGGTGTGAGAGTGGGCAGAGAAGTTTCTTAAAAAGAAGTCAAAGTAGATACTTTTGATGGAGGTTGCGGACATATATCTAAGATGCTGCCTGAATGAACAAAAACAGAAGATAAGCCAGTTCTCAGATAGCAGATGTTATACACACACACACACACACACACACACACACACCCCTACATATGTGTAGAGAGAGGGAGAGAGACAGACAGACAGGGAGGAAAGGAAAATGAAAAATATCTTACCACATGAACTCCAGAAATATTTAATAATTACTTCAAAATTTACCTAGAATTTTTCAAATCTTTGTTTCAAAATGATGCAATAAAAACTACAGTAAGCTAGAGTACAGGATGTATAAATTATTATTTCAAGAAAATTATCATTCCCAATCTTTTTTTTTTTTTTTTTTTAATTTCTGGACCTTAAAAAACAACAAGAAACCCCTCACCTGAACTTTAAGGATTCTGGGAAATGATCATCATGAATGACCTTTATAGGACAAGCACCAAAAAGCACAGCTTCGCTTTCACTGTTAATCATCTACCTAAATCCTTATGTAAGCGGCTTCCCATACTCCTTCTTTGTAAGCATTATTTTTTTAAATATGGAACACATTCAACACCGACTGCTAAATTGGTTAAATCCACATGGCAAGAAGGGCAGCCAACAATCTGGAGTGTGTTAAAAATGGTAATACATTAAAAATAATTTCTTGCAAACTCAGTGATAGGGCAGAAACTTATAAAAATAATGTTGACATTCTAACTATATTCTAGTAAATGCATCAGGATTTTATGTATGTGAGTATATATACATATTTAAAATCAGATATAATAGGAACTTACATAACCATGAAGCTAAATTCTTGAGCTATAATCTTTCAAGCAAACTCCCATTTATCTTGCCTAAATATTTGTAACACTGGGTATCATAAGTCTTTGTGATATCATAAAAAGATGCCTTGAATGAATATGCCAGTTGCAGAAAATATGACTCATACTAAGTATTGCCTTAAAGAAGTGGAAAGATTCACTTGCTGTAAACACCAAGAAGCATATAAATTGCACCTTGACGAAAAAGCTACTTTGAAATTTTAGCTAATTTCAAGATGAGAAGTATCTTCACATGTCCATATTGCAGGCATGAGCATGAAGGTTAAGGAAGTCTTTCACCAGAATTGTTTTAATAAAATAAATTCTTTATGGAAATATGACTTCTTTTAACTTAGATACTGCAAGAAGATCTTTATAGTTATGAATGACACTTCTTTTCTTTTTCTTTTTTTTTTTAACCAATGGACACAAAAAGATTCAATTAAAAAAGAAAAAGAAATAAAAAAGAGACAATGCTGAAGTATGAATTACATGAGCTTGATCCTGGCTCTGTTTGGGCCTCTTTTTCTGTACAGGCATACCTCATTTTATTGTACTTTGCAGATACTGTGTTTTTTACAAATTGAAGGTTTGTGGCAACTCTGCATCAAGCATTATTGGAAAATGCTATTTTTCCAATTGCATTTGTTCACTTTGTGTCTCCTGTCACATTCTGATAATTAACCCAATATTTCAAACTTTTTCATTATTACTGTACTTTTTTGTGGTGATCTGTGATCAGTGGTCTTTGATGTTACTATTGTAATTATTTTAAGATACTGCAAACTGCAACCATATGAGACAGCAAAAAACTAGTATTGTGCGTGTTCTGACTGCTCCACTGACTAGCCATTTCTCATCTTTCTCTCCTTCTTTGGGCCTCTCTATTCCCTAAGAAACAACAATATTAAAATTCATTCAGTTAGTAACCCTGCAATTGTCTCTAAATGTTCAAGTGAAGGGGAGAGTCACACATCTCTGTTTAAATGAACAGCTAGAAATAATTAAAATTAGTGAGGAAGGCATGTCGAATGCCAAGACTGGCTGAAATCTTGGACTCTTGCACCAGTTAGTCAAGTTGTAAATGCAAATGAAGTTATTGAAGAAAATTAAAAACACTATTTCTGTGAAGACATGAAAAACAAGAAAGAGAAATGGGGCAGGAGTGCCTGGGTAGTTCAATTTAGGCTTAGGTCATGATCCCATGGTCCTAGGATCAAGCCCCACATCAAAGGGCAGCCTGCTTCTCTCTCCCTTTGCTGCTCCCCCTGCTTGTGCTCTCTCTCTCAAATAAAATCTTTAAAAACAAAGCAAAACTAAGCAAAAAGTGAAACAGACTTATTGCTGATGTGGAGAAAGTCTGAGTGGTCTGGATAGAAGATCAAACCAGCAACAACATTCCCTTAAGCCAAAGCCTAATCAACATCGAGGCCTTAGTTCTCTTCAGTTCTATGAAGGCTGAGAGTGGTGGGGAAGCTGCAGAAGAAAAGCTGGAAGCTGACAGAGGATGGGTCATGAAGTTTGAGGAAAGAAGCCATCTCCATAATACCAAAGTGAAGAATGAAGGAAGCAACAAGGGCTAATGTGGACGCTGCACTAAGTTATCCAGAAGATCCAGCCAAGACAATACATGAAAATGGCTACCCTAAACAACAGATTTTCAATGCAGATGAAACAGTCTTATACTAGAAGAAGCATGCCATCGAAGACTTTCACAGCTTGGGAAGAGAAGTTAATCCCTAACGTCAAAGCTTCAAAGAACAGGCTGACTCTCTCAGGGGCTAATATAGCTAATGACTTTCAGTTAAAGCCAATGCTCATCTACCCATCAAAAAATCTTAGGGCCCTTCAGAGTTAGGCTAAATCTACTCCGTCTGTTCTCTCCAAATGGATACTAAAGCCTGGATGACAGTGCATCTCTGTACAACATGGCTTATTGAGTACTGTAAGCCCACTATTGAGACCAACTGCTCAGAAAAAAAGATTACTTTCAAAATATTACTGCTCATTGACTATATACCTAGCCACCCTAAAGCTCTGATGTAAATGTACAATGAGATGAATGTTGTTTTCATGCCTGCTAACACAACATCTATTCTGTAGCCCACAGATCAAGGAGTCATTTCAACTTTCTCAAGTCTTACTATTTAAGAAATACATTTCTCATGCGGCTCTAGCTGCCATAAATAGTGATTCCTCTGATTTGGGAAAGGTCAATTCCAGATTCCATTAAGAACACTAATGATTCATGGGAAGAAGTCAAAATGTCAACATTATAGAATTTTGGAAGAAGCTATTTCCAGCCCTCAGGGATAACTTTCAGGAGCTCAAGACTTCAATAGAGGAAGTAACTGCAGATGTGGTGGAAATAGCAAGAGAATTAGAATTAGAAGTGGAGCTTGAAGATGGGACTGATTTGCTGCAATCTTATATAAAATTTTAACAGTCAATGAGGAGTTGCTTCTTATGAATAAACAAAGAAAGTGTTTTCTTGAGATAGACTCTACTCCTGGTAAAGATGCTGCAAAGATTGTTGAAATGACAACAAAAGATGGGTAGAATATTACATAAACTTAGTGCTTCTATATCAACCAAGTTTATGTAATATTCTAAATCTTTTCTTGTCATTTCAATGATATAGAAGCAGCAGGGTTTGAGAGGACTGACTCCAATTTTGAAAGACATTCTATTGTAAGTGTTATCAAACAACATCAAATGCTACAGAAAAATATACCATGAAAGAAAGAGCCAATAGATGTGCAAACTTCATTTTAAGAAATTGTCATAGTTATCCCAACTTCTAGCAACTCCTACCCTGATCAGTCAGCAGCCACCAGCATTGAGGCAAGACCCTCCGCTAGCAAAAATATTACAACTTGCTGAAAGTGCAGCTAATAGTTAGCATTTTTTACAAGTTATTTTTAAATTAAGGTTTGTACATTTTTTAGACATAATGCTATTGTACATTTAATAGACTACTGTGTAGTGCATGTATAACTTTTATATGTGCTAGGAAACAAAAAAAATCATTTGACTTGCTTTATTACAATATTTGCTTTATTAGAGTGGTTTGGAACAGAGCCCACAATATCTCCAAGATATGCCTGTACATGGGGGGAAAAGTTACAACTTCCCCTCTCCCTGCCAAGTCTCTCTCTCTCTCCCTCTCTCTCTCTCTCTCTCTCACACACACACACACACACACACACACATCACCCTGAGGAGACATTCATTTGTTAATCATGGCTCTAAGATAACAGATGTGAACCAGAGCTCTTCCTCCTTTCACAAACCAGAAAGTTTGGATTATCTCCAGGTTGAGAATACAAAACTTGCTTCAGGCCACTCATACCACCTGCTAGATGTTTGCTGTACTTGTCACCCAGATACCTGAGTGTCTGGGGAGGTCATAAAACAGCTGGATGACATTTATTTTGCATACCTACATGGCAATTTAACAACAACAAAAAAGCATTTCTGACCGAAGCAGAACATGTTTCAAAGTATATTTGAATGAGGAATGTGACCAGACAGAAGGTTACTGTCTTTGAAGATTTATTTGTATTAGATCAACCAGTCTGTCAATGAGGTCAATTATAACAGCTGATCAACTCAACGGAAGTCACGGTAGTTGAGCTCAAGTTGAGCTTGACCAGCCAGTTCAATCAAAATACTTGATCGATATTCTGGAAAAGAACACAATTTAAATTACTGCTGCCTCCCTCCCCTTGCCTCAATTTATTCTTTCTCACACTGTCTTGTTGATGTGAGAACAAAATCTTCCTTACTCAATCCAGACCAGGGAGTCTCAAAGCTTCTTATTTGATTCTCCCTGTAAAGTTGCCTGGGAGGGCCTGGTGAGCAGGAGACTGGCCAGATTGAATAAAATCCCACACCATTCCCCAGCTCCAATACTCAAATTTTCCTTTTGAATCTGTCTTATATTTTGTGCTTCTATTAAAGGTCTTTGGTTAAAGGGGTCTTTGGGGGTAGGGGGAACTGACTGGAAGAGATAGGCTTTGGATTTCTGATCAAATCATTAGTACATTTTAGATAACTTTTATAAATACTAATATAATATATAGAAGGAAAAAAAAATCACTAAGCTTTTAATGAAATGAGCGATTCCAGAAAGCATTCTTAATGAAAATAAAATGTCTGTTCTGGATACTGGATCCACTTCCATCCCCTTCCTATGTTCTGTTCCTTGTTGGAATTGCTAAACATGGTAGCAAGAGTCTGAACTTCTCAACTTCTCAACTTCCTTACTCTGATGTTCTGGATGCAACTTGGTTTCTGCCAGGGAGATTTCTCATCCTGAGATCTGGAGAATGCAAGGGAGACAATGACACTTAGAAGTGCAGATGGGCTCCAGCAGATGTGGGTGTCAGTGGCAGCTGGACCCCATGTTTTTCACTTGCTTGGTGGATGGAGGAGGCTGTGACTTGGCAGCAATGCAGCTGAGGTAGCAGCAGTTGCTGATCTCTGGAGCCTGGAGTGCTGTAAAAACTTTGATACCAAAAGTCCTGTGGTGGCTTCCTGACTTCTACTCCTCCAATTTGTTAAAGATTTTGGTAAACAATTAATCTTTATATTAAATCAATTTTGCCTGAAGTACCTAGCACTGTGTCTGCTGAAGTACCTGGCATTGTTTTCTGTTCTGTTGCACTGAACCCGAACTGATACAATGCCACTATTTAGGAAAAATAATGTGTTCTCTGTAAGCATTTCTGATGATATTGCAATTTTGCTTACAGAGTGTAACCCTGATGCTGATACCTCTATTCTCTTGGTTTTCTCCTGTATCATCTCATTTTATCTTGTTCCAAACACAGATCTAAGCATTGCTTTAAATTCAAAAGCTTCCTGCAATCATGGCCTCCCCTACTGTTTTCCTTCTTTGTCCTCCCTTGTCTTTATCAGGCCTCCTCATTCCTCTAATACACAAACATCTTCCTAGAATGTCAGTTTCCTCTCTTCTTTACCATACGAAATCATTCACTGTCCTGGCCTCTACCCTCAACTTGAAAAAGCAATTTCATTCTAATAATCTACACGAAAGAAAAGGAAATCTTTAGAACTTTGAAGGTTTTCTTGTTCTGTTTTTGTTTTGTTTTGCTTTTCAATATGTGCCCAACATTTTACTCTTTGCCTCAAATACCTTGTCCAAATTTTTCTTCTAAGTAAATATAACTCTCTTCTTAGTCGGAATTCTGTCAAAAACAGCAACAAAAAAACCTCTTCTTCATTAGAGCATAAATGAAGAGCTGACTGTCCAAGAATTGTTCTCTTTCATAGCATAGTGTTGTTGATGGGAAGTAGTACCCAGACTGCAGCGACATTTCCTAGTCCCCTTATAACAAGTTTTCACCAAGGGGTGTAAGACAAAGTGATCTGTGATCTAAGAAGCTTATGATCTAGTATGCCTTCCCCACATTACCTCCCCTTCTAAAATGACCCTGAAGATAAATGGAAGTGGATCCAGCCCATCTGCACTTCTAAGTGTCATTGTCTCCCTTGCATTGTCCAGATCTCAGGATGAAAAATCTCCTTGGCAGAAACCAAACTGCATCCAGAACATCAGAGTAAGGAAGTTGAGAAGTTCAGACTCTTGCTACCATGTTTAGCAATTCTGACAAGGAACAGAACATAGGAAGGGGATGGAAGTGGATCCAGTATCCAGAACATTTTATTTTCATAAAGAATGCTTTCTTTCTGAAGATAAATTCACCTTTGAGGTTGAAGGTGACCATACCCCAGAATGACTATGTGGAGGAGAGTTCTCAGCATCCGTGCCTGCTCACTGCATTAGGCAGTGACATAAGCCAACAATAAGCTTTTACTGTGTTCAGACATGATGATTCGGGGGGTCATTTGCTCATAAGTATCCGGGGGGTCATTTGCTAAGGCAATTAGCCTTATCATAACTAATTCAAGAACAACACTTAATTTCAGTACCTAATGAACATGAGTATGTGCTTCTAGTCTTTACTAAGTAGCCTAATTGAAATAATGGTACTAAAATTGTTGACAGACAGAGTTTATTGAATAAGTAGATGTGCTGAGAAAAATGCTATCCTTTATCAAAATAAGTCTATTTTCTTAAATAACATTAAAAATATTTTTTATTACCAGATGCCTCGGGTTTTGAAATAATAGTATGTTTTGTGAATCTACAATAAAGAAAAAGATCTTGATATTCTTACTTCTCAGAACAATGAATAGTATGTTTTGACTTAGAATACTGTTTGGGAAATAATGAGATTTTAGCACTAGGGTTTTCTTGTTAATGGAGTTAAAGGAGAGACTAATACCATGAATTGTGCAGAGCTCCATAACTGGGGAAAGACACTTCTTTAAAAGTAAGGAGCATTAAAAAAAAGAAGAAGAAGAAGAAGAAGAAGAAGAAGAAGAAGATGAATAAGTAATGAGTATAAGTATTAAAGAGCAATGTGTAGAGCAGGTTTTCTCAACAGTGGATTATTGATATTTTAGGCTGGGTAGTCTTTGGTTGTGGGAAGTGTTCTACATATTAAAGTATGCATAGCCCCAGAAATGGCCTCTATCCACTAGATGCCAGGGACACCCCCATACAAATTGTAGCAATTCAAAACCTCCTCAGATTTTGCTAACTCTCTATGGAGAAAGAAAGCAGAATCACCCTCAGGTGAAAAACCACTGTTACAGAGGACGTTTAGCATAATTTTTAAACAAACAACAAAAAAAGTTTGCATTTTTCTTACTTTGTTATCTCTCCTGATAACAGCTCCTTTTTTTAAGATTTTAATTATTTGAGAGAGATAGTGCGAGAGAGAGAGAGAGAGAGAGAGAGCACGAGCAGTGGGGGAGAGCAAGAAGCAGGCTCCATGATGAACAGAGAGCCTGATGTGGGGCTCAATTCCAGGAGTCTGGGGTCATGACCTGAGCTGAAGGCAGATGCTTAACTGATTGAGCCATCCAGATACACCAACAGTTCTTGATAATATAGTTTATTCTTAATTTCAGTAAACATTTTAAAAAGTCAATATTGATATCTTTGTTGAAAAGATGATAAAATGTGAGCTGAATTTTAATAGATTGAGCTGAAATGTCTCAGTCACCCATACCTGATTCTATCTATAACTGGCATTATGCAACACCTGGCTGAGCCCTGTTTAATATTTTAATCAGTTATTTGGATAAAAGCATAAATTGTACCTTCTTTACATTTACAGGTAATGCCAAGTTACATGAAACAGAAAACGTATCAGTTGACCGAGTCATATTTTCCCCAAAGATTTTAAAAGATACCATGGTGGGCGACCTAGTGATTAATATTCTGGTCTGTGGTTTAGTTCTAATATTCAATAGCATATGTATGAGTAGGGAAGCAATTTACACAGAAAAATGTAAAGATGCTAATTCTCCGAATTTTTAATAAGCCAATATTTGAGGCAGCTGCTGACATTAATGCAGTATTGGGCTATATTAGTAAATATGTACTCTCTAAATCATGGGCTAATAGTCCCATTAGATTATCCCCAACTCTACCTGAGTATTTGATTTATTTCATTGGGGCAGGTTTTAAAGGAGTTCAGAAAATTTAGAGTTTGTAATCAAGGAGAATGATTAAGAGTGAGAGGGCTACAGAGGTTATAATATATTTAATAGGTTGGTTTAGAAACTTATCTTGTCTCAGGGAGGAGTTGCCATGACAAAACCAAAAGGAAAGCCATAAAATGTTTTAATTTATGTTTTTTCTTTAAATTAATTATCTAAAGATAAAAAGAAAAAAGAGTTAAGAAAATAAGCAAGAGAAGGTATTGGGGGAAAAAAAAATCCTTGACCCTGTCCACTCTTTTGCTCCAGATATGTTGGGGAAACCAAAAATAGAGGAGATCTGTGCCCAGCAACTTATCTGGAGTCCTTGGGGACAACAGGCACCTGGGGACATCCACACCACATTGGCACATGCATCATCATTATGTGAAGGAAATCCTGAGGAATATCAGGAATGTGATTGTCCACGGTCGTCTCAACCCAAAAGCTTCCTGCAGCAGAGAATGTTGTGGAAGAAAAGCTAAATATTTCTGTGCACCATGAATTATGTAGATCTTAGGAGGGTGGAAAGGAATGAAAGAGTGGTGGGAGGGAGATAGAGAGACAGAGAGAATGCTAATAAATCTAAAAGGGCAAAAACCCCTTTGAGGTACCCACTACAAGATCACACCATCTTTTGTCCTGAATATCTTAGGGAGAGATGGAAGTGAAGACCCTGAAAAATGAAAATCAGACCAAAAAAACCACGAGATTCCTTTCATTGGATCATGACAACTGATACTGCAACAGAAAATGACATTGACTATATGGTCCTTACTTGGCAAAAATATAATCAGGAGATAAGGTAATAAAGATTATGACCTAGGGCCAGATGATTTTGTACATAGGTCAAACAAGTTCTCATGTTGCCCACCTTTATTCCAGAAAAGGACAGAAGCCCCCCAGGACTGAAGTGTCACCTAGAGTGGAGAATAAGGGGTGATTCTGAATTTATGGGGAACTAACAATGATAATGTTTGCTGCCATAAGGCAGAACTGGGGTTTGAAATACCCAGGTATATAAAGTCACATTTTTGTACCCCTAAATTTTGTGACCCGTCAAAGTTAGACCCTCCCCTTGAAAGAAACGAGAGCTCTACCCTTGATTTTCAGCTGATCCTTTGTACTTATATCCATTCAGTAGCTGAGAGCAGATTCTGGGTAAACCTGGGCATACTCAGTTGATTTCAACCTTTTCTATAATATATCCAAGTATATTCTTAAATATTAAAGTAACTTATAACCTAGCATATATGCCAGGCAACCAGTAGAAATTATTATCATTAATAGGGTTGTAAACATTTTTATCACATTTCCTTTTCAGCATTTCAGCTTTGGGTTCCTTATTCTGTTCCCTCTTAACTCCAAATAACTTTGTTTAGGAAGATAGAACTTTTTCACAGAGTTCCTCTGTCTATTAGTATTACCAGACAGACTTTAGTTATCATTTTAACATATAAGGGATAGAATAAAAAGAATTTCACAACCATTTTATTGGTTCAGGACCAGAAAACAAAACAAAACGAAACACACTACAAGATCACTCCATCTTTTGTCCTGAATATCTTAGGAAGAGATGGAAATGGAGACCCTGAAAAATGAAAACCAGACCAAAAAAACTGATGAGATTCCTTTCATTTATTGAGCCAAGCCTATTGAATTTTCAAAGAATAAGTTCAAATTTGTGTAAAAAGAAGGGACATGTTTTGTTACCCAAACTCAATGTAGCTTTGGTATGGAGACTTGATAGGGTGGTATGAAGAAGAACAAAATCTCTCAGTAGCTAGAGTATCACAGATATGGAAATTCTGGTTTTGTTTGTTTCTTCATTTCTTTGTTTTAAGTATAGTTTACACACAATGTTACATTAGTTTCAGGTGTACAACATAGGGATTCAACAACTCTACACTTTATGTTATGCTCCCCACAAGTGTAGTTGCTATCTCTCACCATACAATGCTATTACAGTAGCATTGACTATGTCCCCTATGCTGGGCCTTTTACTCCCATGACTTACTCATTCCATAACTGGATTTTGAACTAGACTAAAGAAACCCAGTAATCGTGATTCTTGACTTTCTATTTTCCCAGACTAGAGCTTCTGTTCTCTTGTGTGTATTTCCCTAATTGTCCTAGAGTTCCACAGCAACCTCGGCATAGAAATACCCCTCTTCAGGATGCCTGGGTGGCTCAGTTGGTTAAGCCACTGCCTTTGGCTCAGGTCATGATCCCAGAGTCCTGGGATCGAGTCCCACATCGGGCTCCATTCGGGCATCATTCAGCAAGGAGCCTGCTTCTCTCTCCGCCTCTGCCTGCCTGCCACTCTGCCTGCTTGTGCGCGCTCTCTCTCTCTCTGACAAATAAATAGATAAATAAAACCTTAAAAAAAAAAAAAAGAAATACCCCTCTTCAAAACTAGTTAATTAATTAGTTAATTAAAAAAAAAAAAAAGAAACACTCCTCTGCCACTTGGGTGAAGCCTGAGACAGCCTTTGTGTCTACAGGAAGTTTTGCTTTATAATAAAAGCAATATGTGTTGAATACCTTTGTTTTTCTAGGAGTGATGCTTTATGTACATTATCTTATTTAATATGCCTTAAGGGATGTGTGAGTGTGAGTGTGAGTGTGTGTGTGTGTGTGTGTGTGTGTATAAACAATGCATGTGAATATATCTATATATATTTTTTTGAAGGAGAGAGTTGAGGTTAAATAATTTGACAAAGATCAATAACACAACTAATAATAAGTTCAGTTCAGTAGCCAGGTATTTTGGCCATAAAGAAAATATTTTTCCACAATCCTTTTTCAACTTCTTCCTCTCTTTTATTTAAATTAAGAAGGATGATTTATCACTAGCTTGGACAGTAAGACAGGGTGGGGGTCATAGGGTTTGAGATATTAATAGTCCACAACCTATGGAGCTCTTGGTAGAGATTTCCTAAAGCCAGCATCTCTTTAGGCCAAGAGCAATAACAATACCTAATTTAGTAATGAACACTTAGGTTAACATAATAGATAATATTTATAGAGCATTTGGTACATGCTGAGTATGGTAATAAATAGCTAACTTGAATTAATTAACTCATGTAATCCTCAGAATTGCAAAACAATGATACAGATGCCAATATTACTGCCATTCTACAAGTAAGGAAACCAAAGCAGAAAGGAATCACCTCAAAGCTGTAAATCAGATTTAAACCCAAGAAGCTGATGAGAAAGAGAAAAGAAACATCTCTGCAAAGGAGGATATTAGGTAGTCCAAAGGTCTATGTGGGTTCTGGTTGGTTAACACTCCTGGGTAAATACACCAACGTACTCTGAATGGAATACAGGTTTTTAGGCAAGAGCCCAGATAAGACAGGGGCCAGGACAATGGGTTTGACCCAAGGCATACACCCCTTGAGACTAGCACAGCAGGCCTAATTCAGGATCAAAGAACTATTAAGCATGCTTTTCTATTAATTTTATTTGTGCCAGTTATCAATGTATTGCCTCACAGCTCCAAATGCACCCTTCAATAACTGCTCTGAGAAAATGGAGGTGAGCTTTTTAATAATATATACATTTTTCTATTGTCAGTAGGGAAGATGTTAAGCTTTGTGAGTAGAGGGCACTACAGAGACTGCAGAAGAAAGGGTTTTCCCTCCTGGTTCTTGTGTGCTTGCTCATTGCCCAGCTGACTCCTGAAGCATGAAGGTTACTCACCTACCCAACTTCTACAACAGTCATGGCTTCATATGCACCATGTTCCTGCAAGACATGTAATGTCCCTAGCCTTCAGCTTTTGCAGTGTATGTGGCTTCTCCAGTGTCCAATTCTTCAGCACAAGTTATTTCTCCAGTACTCAGGAACTGCATAAATGGCTGCTTTTCCAGGGTCCAGATCCTGAAGTTCTGATTGCCAACACCACTCATCACTAGTAGCTTTCCCTGACATACCTCTCAGGTGGTTTTGGAGCAAAGTGCTCTGGAGATACACCTTCCTGTAAACAGAGGGTCAATTTCCCATAATTTCCGGAGGACATATTTCCAGCAAGTTCTGCCAGTGAGGCTCCAGAACTTCTCTGCCATCCTATGCTGTGGCTTTGCCCACTCCAACAAGATTTGGATGTCAGGCTTGGCGGCAGGAAGGAGGAAATAGTCCTTAAGCACTCAATGTCAGCCCCAGTGAAAATAATTGTATCTTTTATAACTACTTATTATTAGTTATTCTAATCCTCTCTTAAAGTTGTTAATTCTTTATGTTAAACTTCCTCTTTCCAAATTGAAATGTGGTTTCTATCTCCTGATTAGACCCTGACTGAAAGAGTAATCAAAAACTTTTTCCTTAGTATAGGATAACATGGCATTCCTTATTAGGAAGTAAATAAATCATCTCATTTTACAAATATGAAAACTATCTAACAGGAAAAACTAACAGATGCTTTGAATCTCATCTCTGATACAAAATTTAAATTTCTGGTAACCTGTAAATAATCTTTCTTGTCTTTATTTGATTAATACACATGAAACAACTGCTTAAGATGGCCTGTGAAACTTAATTCAGGACTATGGATTGAATAGTAAAGAGTTAAATTTTATAAAATATTTTTCTCTTCTTGGGTTACGAATTAATCTTAGCTTCCAGGGCCACAGCAATTTGATACTTGTTTCTTTTAAATAACCAATTTCATAGGAAGTTCATTTCCCTCTCAAATTAGGAATACTGCAAACCAATAAAGTCATTTTACCAGATCAATATAATGAGATTTTTTTTCTAATACACATATCTCAGTAAGACTAAATAAGATGTTACATATACCAACAAAAACTCCCTGAATAAATTCATCTTTTCTAAAGTGCAAACACTGGTTTGATCATGTAATAAAAAAAATAAAGTAGCAGATGTTCAGTGAAAGAAAAAAATGCACATTTACATGCTCAAAACAGTATCTTTCTCATTATTATGGGTGAAAAAGACTTTTGGAGATATCATACTTCTTGGGTCTAAAAATTACATTAATGATAATTTGGAAGCCCATTTCTCAAGTACTGATACACGTGCACAATTTAAAGTGCATTTTGTTCACAATTACATATTAAAATATAATATTCTAACATTTAAATGTATTAATCCCAACAGAAAACATTACATTACTGTTGTTCACATTTTCAATCCTTCTATTTCAACCACTACATAAATGCTGTTTCCAATTAAGTTTAGTGGTGCACTTTGTTCTATGGTTTAACTCTGCCGTTACTGTATCACTTCTTAGCTAACTGCAATTTTGGTAAATATGAATGCTTCTATTTTCAAGCAAATGAATTTTATGCAAACTCATTTCCACTGTCATATGATTGATTCTCCTTTAGCATTATAATCTATTATATTTGTGGATGATAGGCAGAAAATGAAATGGAACTTTTCTTTCTGATAGAGCTAAATCCATTAATGCAACTTCAAACTGTGTAGCTAAAAGGTCATTTTACTTCATTATAGTATAAGTGTTCTTTTTTTTCTTAATCTTAGAATTCAATTATAGAGTCCACATTAAAAAAAAATTCCAATGATACTCAGTAACATTTGTTTCACTTCATTGCAGGACATTTTTTTCATCTTAAAATCTGCAACTCTTTCCCAAAGTTTAAATTGCAATGATTTTCATGTGGCCTTGGTTATTTTTAACTTTGAATGTTGACAGATTATATGTTATATACAATTACTGAAATATTTCTGGAATATTTTAAAACTGTATGTAAAAGACCTACCTGGCCCATAAAAAATTGATTTTAAATATGATACTGCAAATGAAATGCCAAGAAGTTAAAGATAATAGGCACTGAAGGAAGTGTGAAAGTGTCCCCCCAGAGGAACCCAAGGAAAAGGCCGAGAAGACTGCCACACAGTTATTGTAGTCCCTAGTTTGTGTGAAAGTCTAAAACAAGGAAAGACTGGATTGCTGTGAAGAAAATCCTGTGTAGAAGTTTTCTCTACAGAAATTTGTACCCTGTAACTAAAACCTAGGGAGGGGCTTTGCAAGGGGCCTACGTAGAGGGTGTAAAGTGTGACTACCACAGGCTGTGCATATGTGGGTGGGTGGGTGTGCATGGGAGCACAGAGAACTAATATCTGACTTCTTCCTATGAAATCTACAAGAGGAGAAATGGGATGACTAAGTGCTCTGGCAGTGTAACTCCAGGGTTACTAATGTTTTGGCATCAACCTGGCTTTCAAAGTTCATCAGAACAAATTTGTAGTGTTTTCTGTGGTTTCTATATGGGAACACATGGAGTTCAAGCAGGCCTAGGGGTGTTATGACTTCTTGAGGGGGAGAAATGGAGGAGGAAAGAAGATGGAAAGTGACCACATGGTGGGGCCCACCACAAAACCACAGGCAGAGTGGGTTGCTGCCACTGGATAGATGGAATCCTTTTCTCAAGTCTTGGCAAAAGTTGCCATCAGAAGGGATCTTCCAAAGAACTTATGGAAGCATCCTTGGAAGAAAAAATCCTGGTAGGATAGGAAAGAACAAAACAGATTGTGATGTTATCACTCAAGAAGGACCTATCTTCATGGCCTTACATTGCTCTCATCCACCTTATTTTTACTCTGATAAGATTGAAGGCAATAGCCCCAGAGGGGAAGGAAGGAGAGAGGAGCCAGTGTGGAGAAGATGGATCAGACTTGACTCCCACAAACAAGTGGCCCACTAAAACTGTGCCTCAGCTGGAGAAGGGAACCAAATGAAGATTGAATGTTGACTAATACATTGGACTAGACAGCCTATTTTCTGAATCGAGACTGTATTTTGTATATAAAGTGACCTTAGGACTTCCTATTACCCAATAGTAATGAACTTGTTGGAGTTTTCCCTCCAGTAATAGAGCAAAAACTTCTACTGAATATATTTTACAGAGACATTGGAAAACAAAATCAAATGGATTTTATGGTTACATTCTGGGAGTTGTACTTTTTCAGTTACATATTATTTCTATAAATCTACATTTTGCCTCTCAGGGACCCTGATTATAGATGTGTATAAAACAAAACAAAACAAAACAAAACCAGAGTCACCGGTAGGTGATATCAGAATGCAATGCATCAGGGAAACAGCACCTGTATTAATTCAGGACATGATAGGGTAAATATGCAGCACACTTAATACCTAGTGATCACAATAGCAATGATGATGATAATGATAATACCTAGTATGCACTAAGCACTTAACTTTGAGTGAGACACTATCTTGAGTACTTTATGGTGGGAACTTGTGAAATGCTCTCATCAATCCTAGGAGGTAGGTAATGCTTTTACCCCACTGTAGAAAGAAGGTAACTATGGCACAAAAAGGTAACTGAGCAACTCACACAAGGTCATTGAGTAAGTATTAAGTGACAGAGACCTGAAACTCTTAACCAGTCTTCACGGGAAACTGAAGAGAAACAGAAGCAAAGAAGACACGAGGAGTCCGCTGTAGAACCCCTGCTCTGACGAAAAGGCAAGCTCACCTGTGGACAACTACTTATCCATTCTTTAGTTCCCAGAAAGCCTCAATTACATTCATTTTCACACAATATTTTAGCTTGTCTGTGCAAAGAACAAGAGATATTAGATCTAATACGGATACACAAAATAGTCTGTAGTTCAAATAATTTGGGAGATCAACTTCAGGAAAAATGACAGACTTTCATCTTTCAGAATCAATTTGTTTAACTTTATCTAGAAATGTTTATTTGGTAGAATAAAATACCAACAATGGAGTCCTTCTGACCTGAGTATTATGTACCAAATGGAGAAACTGAGGAGCCTGAGGTAACACAGTGATAGGCATCAGACAATATGTCTCTTATGAGTGAGGGAATAATAATGTCACACTGCCCCAGAGATGTCCAAAAAGTCAAACTGTCTAGTGAAAATGGAAGTGCATAAAAACTCTTTGGTAATATATTTGTAAGCTATTATTGTTAACTAGAAATATGGGAATCCTCAAACAATGTTTTAAAGTTGTTTATATCCTTAGTCAGTTTGAAAAAAAAAAAAAAAGCCACACTATTCAACAGTAATGCAACTTGGACAAAACACACCCTTGAGTACACAGAAGAAACAGTCCAAAGGGATGTTGAATTCTCAATACTTTAATTGTCGATCTTAAAAAAGTTATGCAGACTTTGTGAATAATATTAACATACTACAGAAAAATATAAAGAGTATAGAATGCAGGGGTGCCTGGGTGGTTCAGTGGGTTAAGCCTCTGCCTTCGGCTCAGTCATGATCCCAGGGTCCTGGGATCCAGCTCTGCATTGGGCTCTCTGCTCAGCAGGGAGCCTGCTTCCTCTTCTCTCTCTCTCTGCCTGTATCTCTGCCTACTTGTGAACTCTGTCTGTCAAATAAAGAAATAAAATCTTAAAAAAAAAGAATATAGAATGCAGCTATAATCCTTGCCATGCAGACACAAATCCTATTAATATTTTGCACTCCTTTTCAAAGTTAAGAGCCTATTATAAATTCCTTCATCTAGATTATTTTGTTAAACTTACTATTTTGAGCATTTTTTTCCCAAGATTCTTCAAAATAATATTTTTGGCTCTGTGTATTTTGTATAACAATACGTATGTTCTTTATTCTCCTCTTCCTGATTCCATTGCTTTTTTGAACTTTTTTATACTTTTATAACCAAGATGATCAGTACAGTACGTAAGTTCCAAAAGCGAAGCAGTTATTTCCTGCAAATTCAGAGAGTTTACCCTGAAATCAATAATTTTTGCGTGAATAGTTATTTCTTTCTAGAAGAGGCTCAGAAATCTTTGAGAATGCCAGCCAGACCATTTTTAATAATAAAACTTCTGATAAAATAGTGACAATACTTTAAGCCTCCCTCCAAGTTCTGGGGATTCCTCAAATATATTGAAGGACCCTTCAGCTTCTGAACCCCCAAGTCCTTGCAGGATTGCCTGAGTAAAATTTAAACATTAATTACTTATGAGTGGCTCCAACACTCTGCACTAATTTTCTGCAACCCAATTAGCAACACGTGGCAAAAGGAAAGTGACCTTCATCTTGTGAATTGCTAGCAAATCAGAGAGTGAAAGAGCCAAATGGGCCAACAGAGGTCATCGAGTTTATACCCCATTTTATATCTCAGGAAAACTAAAGACCATGAAGGTTAAGTGACTTGGCTGAAGTGACACAGTGGGCTGAGCGAAGCTGCTCCAGGCCTGGCTGGCAGAAAAAGACTGCTTTTACCCTTCCTGAAAGGAAAATGACATCTCTATTCATTTACATTGCAGTAATGATTTCTCACTCTCTACTATATCATGTTTCCTTATGTGTGGAGAACAAATCTGGGGACCAATTAAGAATGTGATGTATTATATTTGTTCTCTTCTTGAAAATAAACTATTATGGGGAGAAATCATTGGTTTTGAAATATTCAGGTAACAACAGCTCAACTTCATGAATGTATCACCACTGTTTTATCTGAGAGCCTAAATACTTAAAGATTGAGAAAAAGGCTAAAATCCCTCAATGTTCTTTTTTCTTAAACCTTTTTCTTAAAGATTTTATTTATTTATTTGACACAGAGAGAGAGATCACAAGTAGGCAGAGAGACAGGCAGAGAGAGAAGGGGAATGAAGGCTCCCCGCCAAGCAGAGAACCCGATGCAGGGTTTGATCCCAAGACCCTAAGATCATGGCCCAAGCCGTAGGCAGAGGCCCAACCCACTGAGCCAACCACGTGCCCAATCCTTCAATGTTCTTGAAGAGAAACAGGGTAAGGATTGTTATTAACATGAGTTACATTTGATGGTGGAAAACAGGTTCAGATTCAATATTACCGTGATGGTGGTAATGTTGGAGAGAAGCTCGCAAGGACAGCTTTGGAAAGTAAACACATCTCTCAAGCTGTCCAATGGCTGTGAAGCTATATCCTTGGAATGCTGAAGTGATGGAAGAACCAAGTCACCAAGTACCAATCATTAAAGAATAATATTTACAGCATGGGTGAACACAGAGAGTCATGAATTTGATGGCAAATGAGTGGAAATTGTAAGTAGTAATCTGAGCATTTTAAGCTTTTCTGTCAGCAATGGAATAATAGCCAAAACATTTCAAAGAACACAAATATTCAGACAAAACCAAAAAAGTCATCAAAGGAAAAGTCTACTTCTTGAAATGTAAGTGATAAGATCAATATATAAATTAGCAGAAGAGGCTAACTCAGATGGTCCTGTTTTATAGAGGAAAACCAATATGATACGCAGTTAACATATTAAAACTTAAAATACATATTAATGAGGGAACAAACCTAATATCTGCCATAACAACCTCGCTGAATTTTTTAATTTGTAAACCCTTTCTGGTATTGTAAACACTTCAGTATGAAGTAGTTATTTTGATCAGAGTTTTATAGATACACTAAAGCTTCACTCTGTAGACTCCTTAAAATTTGGTCACTCTAGATGCTATTTTTTCAGTATAACAGAGGAGTTACCTTTCTAAGTAGCAATACAGCCTATACTTTTTTTACACTTAACATTCTGACAGAAAATCATTCTAAAATACATTAAACTTTATGAGGCCTTCCTTAAAAGTACATTGGGCATAATGTAATTTTCCTTGATGACCCAGAGTCATCATTGTGAATATTAATTATCATACTGTGCTGTAATAAAATTATTTCTGTAAGGTCCTCAGAAATGTATGTTTTCTATTGCCCTCAGAATGACAGAATGTCAGAATTAAGCAGGACTTGAGAGTTTGTCCAGCTTTCTCAATTACAGATAAGGACACTAATGTCAAGAGAGGGGTGATGTGATTTAATTAAAGGGACATAAGCAGTGACCTACCTCAGGTCTCCCAACTTTTTATACAGAGTCCTTTTAATTCCCCCACATCCTATATCACGGTCTGTGTTTTCATTAGTTCCTTTGCCTATTGTTTTATGGTTTTCTCTTCTGCTTGCTATGTTCTATGCTCACTCACGTCACTGTTGCCGGTGATACAATCTCCCCACCCCCGTAACTGTGCACTCTGATGAGTTCTGGCACAGTTAGGGGGTGCAGGGAACCCATGGTCCTCAGAGGGTGATGGCTGCACATTGGGTTCCGGGGAACGCCTGGGTAAAATTTAGGAGAGTGATCTAAATTTTAGAAAGAAAATTAACCTGGACCCCAGTCAGGGCGTCTAACCAAATGTTGGACTTGAAGTTATGGAGCCAAGAGGGAAGGGGTGCAGGAACCAAAAATGTCAAGCATGAGGTATGGAAGGAGCAAGCTATGGGAAGTAGCCTAGGTGAATTCAAAGGACAAAGACATCTGTTCTTTTAACCTCATTCTAGGGTGATTATATTTTGAAAGTAAATATAATGGGTGGGAGAGAGAGTCCCTGCTTCTTAGTACAGCCCCTCAACCCATCCAAATTGGGCCTGACTTAGGAAAACACCCATCCCTTGGATGGTTGGACGTGCATCTCATAGAGATGTGAATGAATGTCCTGAGGAACTTAAGCAGGGGTAATAGACATTAGGATGTAGAAGGCATGGGGCCTGTGGTGGTTCAGAACTCTTATTTGTTTACTTCCTGGTAACAACTTTTCCTGGCCTTGTCCCAGAGCCCTGAGATTTAAAAACAAATTGCAGATGAGTGAGGTGTTACCTTTGCTTTGGTTTCCATGTCAATAAACAGACCAGACAACAACCCAGTATAGCGGCAGAAGGGAAAAGAGCATTTTAAAAGCCAGCTATATTTGAACCTGTTTTAACAGGATGGCAAATTCTTACTTTCTGAAAGAATTGGCCCTTTGTCTAAAATGAGGTGACTGAGGCTTTCAGGGGGTAAAGGACTTGTCCAGGGTGATACAATGGCAAGCCATTGCCTCTGATTAAAATGATCCAGTATTAGAGTCCTACACTCCAAGGGGTGGTCATAGGTCAGGTTTTATCATCTCAGAGAGGAAACTGCTCCCCAGGTGGTATGCAGAGCAGAATCTGCTGTGCTTTCTTTCTCACTCTTTTCTGTAGTGGCAGAAGGAAGGTTTGCTTTGCTGCATAGTCTGGAAGACAAATTGGTATTCTCTGCAGAAACAGACAGGATGATTCATGCTGTGCGGTACGTAATTAAGGTCTGTGAACTGAAAATGAGCAAACCAAGATGTTAGTAATCTTAGTAGAAGAGTGGTTCAAGAGGGTAGCCTACCTCATTCTTTATTTCATCCTTTGAGTAGGAAAGTTACCTTCTCTAAGATAAGGGGATGTACCTAGAATAGAGGTTATTTTCAAGTTTTTATATCTCCTACCTCATGATCTCTCAGTTCTAGCACAAAAAAAGTAGGTTCATATATATGAATCTTTTATTTTATTGTCAAGAAACTAGGTTTTTCTCTTATCCTCTGTGCTTTGAAGTGGTTCATTCAATCCAAACTATTGAGGCCTTACAACTTACTAGAGGACCAAACACTTCAAAGCCACATATTAAGACAACGTGATTCCTTGCTTTCACAAAAGTCCACAGTCTAGTTGGAGAAACAGAGATGTAATTAAATTACACGGGTAATGTAATGTCACTCTGGCTAACATGGTTAAATTTCATAATTCTAGTCTCCTCAAGTATAAAATGACAATAACATTTACCTTGCCAATTGTATTATGAGTATGAAAGAGTCAATGTATATAAATCATTGAGTAGTGTGTTTGGCATATATTAGGCATTTCTCCCCAATTAGAAAGTGCCAACATATGGGGTGCCTGGGTGGTTTAGTTGGTTAAGTATCTGGCTTCTGATTTTGGCTCAGGTCACAATCTCAGGGTTATGAGATGGAGCCCTGCCTTAGCCTCCATGCTAGGAATGGAGCCTGCTTAAAATTCTCTCTCTCTCCTTCTCTCTCTGCCCCTACCAGACCCTCCCTACAAACAAACAAACAAATACATAAATACGTAAGATAAAAATTTAAAAAAAAATTAAAAAGTGACAACACAAATTTATAAGTGTTCCAATCAAGGAGTGACACCAAGTAGGAAAGACAAAGGAAAGAGGAAGCTATTCTTTCTACAAGTGGACATTCATTACTTTAGGATTACCTGTCCAATTTCCTTGGATAATCTCCCATCCACCATGCTCAGCCATGTGTTTCTGAGGGAGTTTATGCATTTCAGTTACATGGCATGGCAAGTAGTCTTTTCAAAGCTTCAGCAGAGTCTGGGTTACAAAGGGAGCCTAAATACTAAATTACAGTGCCTTAAGAAATGGAAAGAATTAGTGGGGCTTTTTCCTTTTATGATTTCCTCTCTGAGATTGCACAGAAGTAAGAGGGAGGAGAGAAAGGAGGGTGGAAAGATAAGGCAGGAAGCTAGAATTCATTGTAAAAATGTCCAAGGGACATTTTATGGCAAGGGTTGGCTAGTATAAAACATAAAACATTACATTGCTTGTATTTAAGGATGTTGAGTCTTTTCCATCTCCTCAAACCTGTTATAATTCATCCTGCACACAATGGAATTGTGTGTTTCTAATTATTTAGTTACTATTATTATTATTATTATTATTATTTCTGACAAATGAGGCAAGTAGAGCTCTGTATCTGTGCTGACACAGAATGGAACTCTCACATTCAAGGATTGGTACATTGATCTGCAAACTAAATTCAGCTGAAGCAGAAGCTTCAGGGACATATGGCCAAGAGAATGTCCATGACACATGGCAAACTTCAAAAAGTTGGATGGCAAGAGACACAAGGACATGGAATAGTGATTTGAGCCAATTTTATCTATGTTTGAAGAAAGAGATCCCCTGGCTGATGCTGAGGTTTTATTTTAAGTCCTTTTCAGGTTCATTTGAACTTTGATGCAATAGACAGTTTGAGTCCCTTGTTTAAATCCCTGCCCTGGTTCTGAACCAGCAGCATATAACAGCTAAACTGTGGGGGGACCATTGCAGAGGAGTAGCAATTGACTAAGCACCAACTAATTAGGTCACGGGGTTTCTACCACAAAGTCACAGGGAAGTTGTGAAACATTCTCTGAAATAATATAATTTAGGTGAGGAAGCTATTTGAGATCAAATGTTTGTAGCATCATACAACGCTATGTGAGCTCTAAGGAGCACACTGTTTACATCTCGATGGGCATGTGCACCACCCAAAGATTTTGTTCAAATGAGGATTCTGAGGAGCAAGTCTGGGATAGAGCCTGAGTTTCTGCATTCCCACCAGTCCACAGATTGTGTTGAGGCTCCTGGTCTGGGATGCACACTCAGAGCAGCAAGGCTAAGTCACCTCATGAGATAACAGTAGAGGCATCTGACATTCATTAAATAAGTTAACCCCATCATAAATAACCTTCCTTCAAACTTGAAGTCTCTTGGGGAGCAAAAAGAATGTTCTTACTGGAACTCTGCACCAGCTATCAGAGGACAGTATCAGAGAAATGAGATTCCTACAGCAGATTGGTAAGTAGAGGCTTTTGAGCATTTTGCAGGCCTTCCATATTACCGAAACCCAGGGATCTGCCTGGAAAGTATAACACCAAGGACTAGAGAGAAATTAGAGAAGGAGCAACATTGACTTTCAGAGAAATATGCAGAGTATAAAGAATAAAACTAACAATTGCTACTATTTGTTTAATGTTTATCATCTGTCAGGCACAGGTTTAAGTATTTTATCATTTGATTCTTAATATCATGGTAACTCCATGAGGCAGGAATAATTGTTATCTTTATTTTAGAGATGAGGAAAGTAAGACTCAGAAAGGGCAAATTACTTGCTCAAGGTCACACAGCTGTTTGAACACAGTCCTGCTTTACACTACATGCTCACAACCCCCTATGCTCCCTCCATCTTCAATCTCCACTGTTCCACCAAAACAGATTTTGTTATGGAGACCTCCATGAAGGTCTTCATGATTCAAGACATAATGGACATTTTTGGTCCTCTAAGGAACACCGGTTGCTCCAGACCCTCCTTCTTTCTCTGAGTATTATCTTCCCCTGATTTTCAGAGCATCAACTCTCTTAGTTTCTGTTCAATTTCCCAAGAATTACTGTCAGTTTCTTTTCAGTATCCTTCTCCCTTATCAGGCCACTAAGGCTGGGATTTCTCAGGGCCAAGGCAGACTTTCTCCTGTGTGCCTGCATTGTAGTTTCTTTCAATAGACAGTATTGACCATTTCTTGGATTATCACCTCTGCTCAGATGACTGTAGCTCTCCAGCCTCTCCCAAAGTCTAGACTCAAGAATCTAAGATGATGCCTTTATTTGTATGTCTGAAAGTTAGGTTCAGATGCATTCTACAACTAAGCTCAAGATGGCTGCCTCCATCTTCTCTCTCCACACAACACCTTGTAGCAGAGGCTGCTGTCTGCGTCTTACCCATAGCCCTCTGGCTTTATTATTTCAGTTCCTACCCCCAACTTCCAACTTGCAACAGTTGCAATTCTTGTCTGAAGAAATGGAGCTCACTCTGACTATTCCATATGGCAAGTAGAAGTGATAGAGAATTGATGTCCACTAGTCAGCTAATAACTGACAGGAGAAGGGCTTGGGCATAAATACCTCAGTTCCTTTTCTTTTCAGGTGGGATAACTCTGGGGGCACAGGTTCCATACTGGCTTCTAGAGTTCCCTAACAGGAATGAGCTATTATACTCCATAGTAAATTCCTTGAAAATATCTCTTTTATGACCTACCTCCCCTTCTCTGTCTCATTTGCTCACTGCCCCATTAGCATTTGCTGGGATCAACTCCCAAGCAAGCCACTCACCTTTAAACCTGTTTTGGGCTCTGCTGCTGGAGAAGATCACACCAACATACACTTTCCACCTGATTTTCTTCAAGTCCTCCCTTCTCAATGAATGGGTGTACCATCATCCTAATTCCAGTGGCTGAAAACCCAGGGTCATCTTTGACCCTTTCTGTTTCCTTATACCCCAGATCTACTATCAATAAAACCTACAAATCATATCCTTTCAATAGCTTCAAAGTGTCCACTGCTCCATCTCCTTTATCCCCTTCTATTCCAATCACCGTCATTTCTCACTTGAAAAGGTAAAAAATCAAAACAAAAACCAAACAAAAAATACCTCTGTCTTCCATACCCACTCTTGACCCTCCCCCACAAATCAGTGTGCAGCAAGAATATTGTACAAACTTTCTCATGTTACACTCCCCAAGTCCCCCCTACTTAAACACTTTGATACCTTTTGGTGGCTTTTAGGTTAATGATAGACAAGCCTAACCAGAAGACAAGGCACTGAGGGATTTTTTTGCTTTCCTTTCCAGTTTCATTTTGCTTCAAACTAGTCCACACCCTGGGCTCCACCCAGTCTGAACTTCAAAACCATGCTTTTGTACTTTCAAACTCTCTAATGGATTTTAGTGAAGTGTGAAAACAATTTATTTGGTCAGGATCAGCATTTTATTTTAATGAAATGGGAGAACAGAAACACATCAGTGTTACTTGTTAGAGTCCCCCTCCTCCAATTATATGTGTACTGTATCATGATGAAAAACCTATTTGTAACCAACTATCGCACTCAGAAGAAGTTTGGAAAATCATGCCTTAAGCATACTGTGTTCTCTCCTGCCACTGAGCCTCAGCAGATGCTGGTCCCTCTGCCTGGAGAGCTTTGCCCTAATTCTTTGCCTGGGAATTCTTAGGCACCCTCCTAATATCAACTGCATCCGTGCTGGGCTCCTAAGGACCCAGTGAAAACCTCTCCTGCAGGCACATAGGTGAGGAGAATTCGACCTACTCACTGGGGAGGATTAAAAGTGAAACCCATGAAGAATCAAAATATTAGGCTGTAGAATGGTTACCAACCATATTGAGGCAAAAGATGTCTGGGAAAGAGGGCAGGTAGTGAGGCCTACAGAAGTTCCTAAAGCCATCTGTCTGCAGCCATAGGGCTTACACAGGACATTCTGGCATACTGGGAAGGACAAAATGGAGGCTGAGAAAATAGGGCAAAGATAGCATATTTAGAAAGCTAGTCAGAAGCCCAGGTGAGAGCCAGTAAGCATATTTGTAAAGATAGCAGCCCTCGTGTGGAGAGGAGAGCAGAACAGAAAAATGTCAAGGAGGGAGAATCTGTAAGACTTAGTCACGATGCAGTCTATCTCGTGTATTTATTAGGCCCTAAAGAGTTGTAAATGGGCATTTTATAGTTGATTTATCTAGTCTTTGAGCCAACTTATTTGGGTGAGGGCCCTGAGGTTGCTTGAAAAAAATTTTTTTTTAAACATTTCTGTTTCTGCTCACTGGCAGAAAGCACGTATATTTATTTTTTCCTATTTGGTGAGAGAGGAGAGTTCTTAGCTGTAGGTGACCTGTGGAGGCACACAGGCCTGAGATGAGAGATGGAATGAATTTAAACCTCTTAGGTGTGGACAAGAAAACTGAGGCTAAGAGCTTCACTGGCTGGCAAGCCGGGAGTCCCAGCTGCAATCAGAACCCAGGACTTCAACAGCCAGAGGATGGCTTTATCCATAAAGCCATGCATGGTCAAAGGTATAGTTCCTGAATAGCACCCGTGGGAGTCTCCTCTTTCCACACCAGCAAGACTAGGAGATTTTTCTGGTCCACCAAGTCGGTTCTTTTTCCCCTGCTGCCAAATGAGTTGGGACATCACCACATCCCATGGCCCCTCCAACACTAAGGCGGGTATTGCTGGGCTCCCTGACTCCAGACAGGAGTTCGACTTGTATGAAACTAAAGAAAACAGTCACCACTTATGAAATGAGGACATGGATTACAGTTATGGTGACAGAAATAGGAAAAAGAGAAAAATGTTAAAGACAATGTGAAAAAAAGCTAAAAGAACTTAATGTCTGATAAGGTATGAGGGATAAAGAGAAAAGAAGTAAGGAAGAATGCAAGACTTGTAGACTGGGAAGAAAGCAGGTACCACTGACCAAAGGGGGTCCCCTGGGAAGGAGACATAGCCCAGGTCACAGAGAGAAAGACCATTAGCTCAGTCTGGGGTAAGTTCATTTTGACAGGAGGGCAGGATATGCATGTGGAGATTTCCTGCTGATGTGTTATTTGGGAAAAATGTTTTATATCACCTGAGACAGTTTTATTTCCACTTTTGAGTCAGAAAGGTGAGCTTAGCAGTTATAGCAAGAAGAATAAAAGCCTAAAGAGGTGCACAAATTGCCGAGGAAAGTATTGATTGCAGTTTTGATCATCTAAGCTGATACCTGGGAAATGTGCCCTATCTCCCCATATATATAGGCAGGAGAGGAGAAGACAGAGGGCCGAGACAGGCTCTTTCTTCTCTTTTCACTGATGTATCAAAACCAATACCACACAAAACTGCCCTGCTGTTACCACTGGGAGCCGGCAGCCAGACTCTGGTATTATACCCGAGTCTGGTTTTCGCATAGCCGCTCAGCCTGAGAGAAGCTTTCAAAGAGGCTGCCTGGAGAAGTTGATGGTGCAAGGGGGGACATCTTCATAGGCACTCACAGCTGCTGACATCGCTGGAGGAAGGCTGGCAGTTTGCAGGGTAGGGCTGCTGACAGAAAAAATTGGGGGGGAGGTATAGTTGTGAAGAGAAGAAAACCAAGAAAGGGTTAAAGTTGGAGCTGAATTTAGGTTCAGATGTTAAGACTGACACAGACAAGAGGCAAAGAGGAAGAGTGTGTAAAGCTCTACTACTTCCCAGAACTGCAATTTCTGTGAAAGTCAGACTCACCACAGAGAACTGAAGAGACACAAAGGTTTTGAAGTTCATCTAGTTCTCCCTCCCCCACCTCCCACAAACATACAGACCCACGCCTTCCACAGAGGAAGTGACTGAGCCAGAGGGGTCACATGACCTGCTGGTGGTCACACAGGCAGCTGTCAGTGGTAGGGTCTGGCTATACACTCAGGATTGCAGACACCTACTCGAGGGTTTTTTCTTAATGTCCACACTACATCACAAAACCTACCCTAGCTGGGTAAACATAAACCCCCAAATTGTGGAGAGTCATTATGGTATTTGACAAATAGAATAAATTATAATGGTAGTGGTAGGAAATATCTATGATGAAGAATAAGATGGAATTAATATAACTCACATGCCAAATAATATATAAAAATAGAATTGAAGTCCCCAACATAGGTCTATCAGAGATAGTAGTGTTCCCCACTGCACCATTCTCTAACATCTGTTCCTGCAGAGCTCTGGTCTTGTCTGTGGGCTCAGTCTCTTACCTCCCTTTCTCAGTTCTGGTTCTTCTTCCAGAGCCACGAGGATTGCTGAACAGGTTGTACAGCAACAACGTCAACACCATTTCTAACCTTTGTATTTGAAACATGACTTCTCCAAGCTGGTGTGGCCTCACTCCCCTGTGCTTCTACCTCTAAGACTCAACTCCCTTAGCAGGCTCTAGATCCACATCCCTAGTATCCACCAAGACAACCATAATTGCCCTTTTCAATCTTAAAATGTTGTTCCCGGTCTTTCATTCTGAATTCTACACCCTACACCTACACCTGTCACCTCACACTTCTGGAAGAGCCCATAGGCACTAAACATGGCACCATTCCTCTGTCATCTTCACAACCTTCACTCCCAAATTTCAAGACCATCCTGTGGTCTCAGGCCACTCATTGCCTGTTCTGTCCCTTGTGGCTTGCTATCCAGGCTGACCCTGCTCTGTCCTCTAGGTTCACAGCATTTTGTCCTTGCCCCCTTCCTTCCCTCCCCTCCCCATCTTCCAAAATTAATAGTCCTGGCCCAAATAAGACACTGACAACAATTTAAATTTGGCAACAGAAAATAAGGAAAGAAGAAAGATGATAGCTACATGTTGAGGAAATAGGGCTGCATCTAGAAATAAGTATTAATAATATGCCTGAATATAAGGCCTAAAAGTGAAGAAATTATCCAATCCATAGGAAATATTCAGGCTAGACTAGGTTGCTGCTCTTAACAAATTTACCTGGAAACCTCAGTGAAATAACATAAGAAAGTTTCATTTCCTCCTCTTCATAAATATGCAATGGGCGTTGAGAGGTGGTGGAGAATTTGCTCTATGTAGGAGTTAGGAAACTGGGTTCAAGGAGGCCTCAGTTTCTTGAAGATTCATCATTAGGGGCAACTCCCCCTCTTTGTTTCCTGGCAGCTGAAGGGAGACCCAAGGATCACAAGGGGGTTTTCATAGTCTTGACCTGGATTAACACATATTACCTCCTCTCACTGCTCATTAGCTAGAGATGGGCCCATGTGCCTCCCATCTCCAAGGACTCAGAGCAGCCTTACTTCTCTGTGAAGCCCAAAGGAGGGGGGGAAGTTGAGACCCAGAATGCTAGTGGTGTCTGAGGCACAGTAAGTCTGTCATTGTGGCTCTCTAATTCTTGCAGTGGTTGGTTAGCTAAAGGGCAAAGGCCCTCACAGTTATGACAATGCTCCTCATATTTAGCTGACAAAAAGCAAACTTTTTTTTGCAGTGAGATGTAAAGAAATGAATATGTTCTCACTGACTGATGAAATGACAGGATGTGTGTTAAGAGCCAGAGAGAACCTGAGGTAGCAGAGTGGTTATGCTGCCACCATTTTATTTTACTGTCTGTTTTTGCTTGCTTTATTTTTGTAACTTGAGGAGCATTTTTCTAATGTTAGTTTTTAATGTATACCTTGTATTTAATGAACCAAGATTAAAAATGGAGCATTTACCTCTCATTTTTATGAGTAATTGCATGTAATATTTGAGAGCATAAAAGAATAAGGATGTCTTATTGAAAGCAACTTGTAATCTATAAAGAACTCCCCAAACTCAACACACACAAAACAGATAATCATGTCAAAAAAATGGGCAGAAGACATGAACAGACACTCCTCCAAAGAAGTAATACAAATGGCTAACAGACCATGAAAAAATGTTCATCATCCTTAGCCATCAGGTAGATTCAAATCAAAACCACATTGAGAAACCACTTTACACCAGTTAGAATGGCCAAAATCAACAAGACAGTAAACAACAAGTGTTGGAGAGGATGTGGAGAAAGGGGAACCCTCTTACACTATTGGTGGGAATTCAAGTTGGTGTAGCCACTTGGAAAACAGTGTGGAGATTCCTTAAGAAATTAAAAACAGAGCTACCCTACGACTCTGCAATTGCACTACTGGGTATTTACCCCAAAGATACAGATGTAGTGAAAAGAAGGGCCACCTGTACCCCAATGTTCATAGCAGCAATGGCCACAGTCGCCAAACTATGGAAGGAACCAAGATGCCCTTCAACGGACGAATAGATAAAGAAGATATGGTCCATATATACGGTGGAGTATTATGCCTCCATCAGAAAGGATGAATATTCAACCTTTGTATCAACATGGACGGGACTGGAGAAGATTATGCTGACTGAAATAAGTCAAGCAGAAAGAGTCAATTATCATACAGTTTCACTTACTTGTGGAGCATAAGGAATAATATGGAGGACATTTGGAGATGGAGAGGAGAAGTGAGTTGGGGGAAATCAGCAGGGGAGACAAACCATGAGAGACTGTGGACTTTGAGAAGCAACTGAGAGGTTTGGAAGGGAGGGCGTTGGGGGGATGGGTGAGCCTGGTAGTGGGTATTAAGGAAGGCACGTATTGCATGGAGCACTGGGTGTGGTGCATAAACATGAATTTTGGAACACTGAAAAAAGTAAATTAAATTCAAAAAAACCCAAAATAAAACAAAAAATAAAGTGTACCCATCTCAACAAAAAAAAAAAAAAAAAAAAAAGAAAAGAAAAAGAAAAATGAAAGCAACTTGTAGTTTCTTCATATGGAGCAGGGTGCCAACTAGTAAAATCATACCTATCAGTTTATCAATATATTTTGTGGTTTAATTCTAGAGTGCCACCTGCACATTTTTACATATTGAAACTTTTAATCATCGTCTTTTATAACAAACCAAGGATAATTCAACACATGTATTAATTATGACACTAGTTTGCCTAGACCTAGAATTAACATTAAATGCTCAGTGCATATGCTGAACATTTTGCGAAAAGTACACCAAAATAATAAGAAAAGAAAGCTGTTGAATTACTCTTTATTATTGCTTCCTCTTTTTCCTCATATTACATGTTGAAAATGTTTTGAGTTATTTATTTACATTTAACTCACAGAGATAGCTTTTATACCCACTAAAATAAAGTCTACAGTAGGATTAGTGTAGCTGTCACTCTGCTCATCAGTTTTCCTGGAGACACCTGGGTGGTGTACGGGGACTGGACTCCCTCCAGCATCCTCACCTCTCATAACATCACATCAGAAGAGAAGCAGGAAATACAAGTAAAGAAATATTGTTTTCCTCTAACTTCACAAAATGGGGTTGATGCAGCACCATTTTCTTTGCGGAGATGACCCCAGAAGTGTGTTGACAACACTTAACCCTCAACATTGCAAGCCTGTAGTTTGCAAGACATCTTCTGAAGGCCCTTCTGCCACAGCCCTGTACCTCTTCTAAACACACCTAACCCCCCATGGGAATGACAGACTTGTCCTGTCCTCTTTTCTACAGCTGTGAGGACAGCCAGCCCTGTGTGTGTGGCATTTAAGATCTTCCTAATCCTGAAAGCTCATAAATGCTGGTATTGATTTTCTAAAAATCAGCCTCACACATGTTGACAAAACCTTTACTCTCATTTTGCTAAAACTGAAGTGATCCTTTTAATATCCTGCTTTTATATAGAGAATAGTTGCCAAACCAGAGAAAAATACTTAGGACAACCAAACTGAAATTCAACAGAATATATAAAGTAGAGCTAAACTCACTAATGGAATAACTCACGTATTTGCAGAAGATATAAAATTAAAATTTTTTTCATCAGGTCCACTAAAAGACAAATTTTCTTTTTAAATTACAAATCTCTACTCACTAATTTTTCTAAATATATTCTCTGGTGGATAAGAGTGTACTACTGCTTAAAAATGATATCTGAGATGAAATAAAAATACACTCCTGAAACAGAAATCAACTCACAAATTTTTTTTTACTTGAATTGATACCCATTTTATAAATGGAAAAACTGAATGAGAAAATTCATATGACTGTTTCTAAAGTTGATTTGTGAATAGAACAAGAAATAGAATGCTTTCCCCCTAATTTTAATTCAAATGTCTGATTCAAGTTTTGTTGGCACTCTTCCTGTTCTAAAGATCTGTACCAACTGAAATGCTTGTTTATGCACACACTGTAAGAAAGATTCTAACTGAAGTCTAAAAAACATCTTTTTTTTTTTCAAAAAGTTTCTATGTACATTTCAAATCTCCAGCATCATGTCTAGGTTTCTTTTTTTCTTTCTCTTTTCTTTTTTTCCTTAAGATTCTCACAGGGGAAGAAAAGAGGGAAAATGAGATTTCATCAGAGGACAGTTCTGACCTAGAAAGAGGGAAGGAAGACCTTTAACATGAAGAACATCAGAGACAGATGTTTAAAAAGGTGGGTAAGGGGATATTAATATGCTATTTTGCATCATGTGGATGTAAAGAAAAAGTTACCAAGTTTTTTGTTGCTTGAACAAGGACAAGGATTTTCTTACAAGGCTCTGAAATGTTTTATAGTTGGAAAGTAATGTGAAAAACAATAACTTTTGGCACTAAATGACTGTTATCAGGCTCACCACCTTCAATAAAAAGATGCTTCTGTTCAATTTCCAGTCACATCAAATTCTCATTATAAGCAGCTAAGTCCCATCTCTTCATGAGCCAGACTGTATCAAAAGTAGCAGCTTTATGCATTAAGTTTTGCAACATACACTTACATCCCATATATCCCAGGTCACAAAGCAAAGTCTACGACGGTTTCCCCTTGGTGAATGATAGGCTTTGATGCTAAGCTTCAGTGAGGTCACAAACAGGAATGCACTGTTTTCCTCAAGGTGTCCTCAAAAATAAGAGAGAAATTATGTTGCTTCTTAGAAACAGAAATGTCCAGTTCCCAAGTGCTTGCATAAAATCCGTTTTTGTGTTAAAGAAGAAAATTAAAGATTGCTAAGAGTTTAATTCAGAATCCATGAGGAGGAAAATTAGAGAAATAAGGCAAAAAAAAAAAATCCCTAGTGTAGGAAACTTAAAAGCCTACTTAATAATTTCCATGCCCTTCTCGCATCTCATGTTATTTGCAAATATCAGATATTGCTAGATTTCCTTCTAAGGTCTGGTGAGAAAATGAAATTAAATGCCAATAAAGTTAAAGTTCCCAGACTGACCATGAAAATCAGGACAGGAAGGCACAGACTCTAATAATGAATGCTAGGGCTCAGAGCACAAGCTCTAAGTCAGAGTGTAGCACACCTTACCAGTGAAGAGGCCAGCAAACTTGACCTTGGATTGCTTTGCCCTTTAAGGAAAGTTCTTTTTAGCAGTGAAGAACCCCTCTAGTAGGCAGAAAGATGAATATCACTTTCAAAACAGAAAATAGGTCAACTGATATGACAGAATGAAAGCAAGGTATTGTCAATTTTTTAAGGCAGTAAAGCTGAAAATGAAAGGTAACATTCAAGGATACAAGGATGGTACATTTTCTGATGGGTAGCATGTCCATTCTCAGAGTCTGTAGTTTGCTGTGCCTGGGAATGTTGGCTTCATGTGAAAGACTTAACCAAATCCAAGTAATTAATAAAATGGTACTTGCCTGTTTATATTGCCCATGAATAGATGCAGAGGGTACTCTGGAACAGGTGACAGAGCTAGAGAAGAAACAGTAACATTTGGCAATGGAATGGTTTGAAGATAAAATGAAATAAGAATATTTACAAGGTGAGAGTGATGGTAGTGGTGAAATATTAGAATCCATTTACTTATAAATGACAATTATAAATTTATATACATTAGACCCATGCAGTAGATTACAAAAATGGCCATAATACTTTGTAGTGCCTCCAATCAAGAAGTGAACTCTCCTTGCCCATCATGAATTTGGGCTGGTGTTGTAATTTACTTTAGCTAATAAGTGGCAAAATGATTTTGTGCCAGTTCTGAGAATAATACTTAAAAGAACTTTCAGTTTTTCTTCCCACCTCCTTCTCCCACTCTTTCTCTCTCTCTCTGTCTCTCTCCTAAAACCTGCTGCCTCCATCTGAACATACCTCAAGACTGGTCAGTCTAGCCTTCTATAAGACAAAGGAGTCACTGCAAATTCTCACTGCTCCAGCCAAAAATCACCCATCCAAAGCCACCTGAAGCGAAGCCACCCAGCTGGCCAGCAGCTGACCATAGACAGGTGAATAGTCCACATTGTACCAGCACAAGAACTGCTCAACCAATCCCAGCCAAACTGTCAACCCACAGAATTATAAGCTAAATAAGTTGTTATTTAAAGCCTCAAAGTTTTGTGGTGATTTGTTATGCAATAAAAATAATGGATAGAATCCATACATTCTAAGAAGCTTCATATAAGTCTATAACTCAAGTTGTCAAAATTTTATTGAATATTAACTACATGCCAGGCATGATGACAGAGCTCAGTAGTGATACGTTCAGGTGACAGAGCTCCATGTTGCAAAGTCTGGGCAAAGGAAATCAGGAAGTCTTGCAGCAGATGGCATCTGAGTGAAGACTTTTAATATATTTATGAGTGAGCCAGGTGAAGTAAGCAGAGAGAAGTATTGGAGTTAGGGGGAAGGAATGGTAAAGGTATATCGAAGTTAAACAGCAGGGTATAAGCAGGAAGGTACAGAAATTTCTATTACAGAATGTAAAGTTTTAGTTGGGTCATCCAGGAAATGAGGCTAGAGAAATTAGTGAGAACACCACCATGGAAGGCTTTGGCTGCTCTCATAAATACCTTGGGATGATTGATATAGGTCTAGGCCAGTAGTTCTCGAACATTAAAGCACATGAAAATCATCTGGTCGTGTCAAGAACAAAAATTTCTAGGCCTCTATCACCCATAAATTCTGATTCAGTAACTGTAATGGAGGCCAGACTTCAGGCTGCAGATTTTTTAATTTTTTAATTTCACATTTTAAATTAAATTTTAAATTCACATCCATCCCGGATGGGGGAAGTGTGATAAAGATTGTTCATGGACTACACTTTAAACAAACATCACTAGGCAATGGCAGGTCTCCTGAAGTGATTTTAAAAAGAGAGTGACTTGAGCACTCTCTCTATTATTTTCAGGTTGTTATTTAGGACTGAGTTTTCTGACTGTGGTCTGTTTAGGTAACTTAAAGGCCCGGTGGTGACAGAGTTAAGAATAAGAGAATTGCACAGTGGTAGTAAGGCTGGGGACCAATGCATGAAATATTTAGGAGGTTAGGTTGCCAGAGATTTTTGTTGATTGGAGGAATGGATGATGGCGGGCACAGAAGACTGCAGAGAGTGATCTGAGGAGTTAAAGTATAAATGTGAAAACAATCTATGACAACACTTTTAAGAGAATGTAGAGTATGCAGAAAATTATAAATAAGAATGTAAAAAAAAAAGAACTACTTATGCACTTTGGTGAACAACCTTGCTGAGTCTCTTGCCCATACATAATTTTAAATAAATTGGATATTTGATTTAAACTTTATTATTAAATATTAATGTAATACATACGATATGTAATAAAAATGCCTCTTTTTCACTCAGCAATATTGTCAGCCTACATATTAATAATCATCTATATCAGGGCCTGGAAACATTTTCTAAAAAGGGTCAGATAATAAATGTTTTAGGGTTTTTGAGCCATATGGTCCCAGTTGAAGTCACTCAACTCTTGTCTCTGCACTGTAGCATGCAAGCAGCATTAGACAATAAGCAAATGGGTGGACACAAATGATCTGGCCCATAGGCTATAGTTAGCCAAATGTTGATCTATATGATAAGTTTTAATAACTTCATATTGCTTATGGCTGTACCATAAATTTAGCCAACCTCACTTCAAGAAATGTATCTCAAGTAGATTTTCACTGTTTGAAAATGTTTGAACCAAATATATTTAATACAGCCTTATATATTTTCATGGAAAATAGAAACAACATAAATGTTCATCAAAAGGAGATTAATTAGGGGCTCCTGTGTGGCTTCAGCTCAGGTCATGATCTCAGGATCCTGGTATCAAGCCCCATGTTGGGTTCCACACTCAGTGAGGAGTCCGCTTATCTCTCTGTCCCTCTGCCCCTCCCCCTGCTCATGCTCTCTCTCTTTCTCTCTCAAATAAATAAATCTTTTTTAAAAAGGAGATTAATTAGGTAACTTTTGATATACATAATAATTAATTTCAAGGTTCCTAAATGGTAACATTATTTCTAAGTTATCTTGCCCCTAACTCAGATCAGTTTCTTCAGTTGCAGACACCTGAATCTTTTTTAAGTTTTTATTTTAATTCCAGTTAGTTAACATACAGTGTTATATTAGTGGCATGTGTAGTATATAGTGATTTAACATTTCCATACATCATCACAACAAGTGTACTCCCTAATCCCCATCACCTTTTCTACCCCCCAAACCTTCCCCTCTCAAAACCATCAGTTTTTTCTCTATAGTTAAGAATCTGTTTCTTGTTCTCTCTCTCTCTCTGTCTCTCTCCCCCTTTGCTTGTTTGTTTTGTTTGAGTGAAATCATGCCATTTTTTTCTCTGACTTACTTTGCTCAGCATTATATTCTCTACCCCATCCATGTCTTTGCAAATGGCAAGATTTCATTATTTTTCATGGCTGAATAACATTCCATTGTACATACACTTGTTTTTATATGGAGACTCTTGGCTATTGTAAATAATGCTGCTATAAATACAAGGGTGCATGTGTCCCTTTGAAATAGTGTTTTTGTATTACTTGGGTAAGTATTCAGTAGTGTGAATGCTGGATCATAGGGTACTTCTATTTCTAACTTTTTGAGGAAACTCCATACTGTTTTCCAGAGTGGCTACACCAGTTTGTATTCCCACTAACAGTGCAAGAGGGTCTTCTTTTCTCCACATCCTCACGAACACTGTTGTTTCTTGTGTTGTTGATTTAGTCATCCTGACAAGTGTGGGGTGATATTCAAAATCAATGATATGTGGATTATCATGTTACTTTGACTTCACCATGACAGGGAGATCAGTATGTATAAAATTATAATACAGCATACTACATTATTTAACTTACAAAACTTATTCATATTTCTTCAAATATCCCATTAATGTTCTTTTTTGGTCCAGGATCCAAGGCAAAAATCACACTTTACATTTAGTTGTGTTTCCTTAACCTCCTTTAATATGGAACTGGTCCTCAGTCATTCTTTGTTTGTCGTGACCTTGAGAATTCTTAAGAGTACTAGTATTGAGATACCCCAATGCCAGTGAGTCCACCTAGTGCCCAAATCTTGGTTTGTAAATACAATCCTCCAATACCAGAAAACTGTGAGTCCTTGGAGAAATATCTGGTTGTAGAATTAGGGCAGGGAAAGTACAAGACGAGCCTGAAATATCTTATGGTATCAGAATATATGGAAGTAATTTAAAAAGTGTAGAAGGATGGACACATTTGAAAAATATATAGGAGCCAACCTGAAGGGAACTCCCAAAGGCCAAATCTGGGAAAACTGAACAAGAAAATAAATAATGATTGTGACAGATTATAATCTAAGGAATTCATTTGTACTTACAATATAAATAATAAAAGAAAAAATCAATGGATAAATATAGAAAAGCATAAACTTTTCCTTACCATATATTTCCAACTAGTTTCTGTAGATGAAGGAATGACTGAAATTGAAAATCACCATTTGGCAAACACCACAGTAATAATTGTTTCAGACAGAAAACATCAGTGGATGCTAAAATTAGTGGTGAAACTGTGATAAATAACAAGATATTTAAGTATTCTCAAATTATGTCCTCATAAGATCCTTACTGTGCCCAGAGAAACATAGTAACTTTGCAGTGGAGAAACCCAGCAGCTATCACCTTCACCAAGTTACCATTTTTAGTAATGGAACAAATAAACATCAAATGACTTCTGAAATGATATGCTGAGAAGTTCATAATCTTAGTTTCTGGTATCTTTGCCAAAAATGCAGAGCCTGAATTTAAATTTTGAGGAAGTGTCAGAGAAAATGTATTGATTGTCAGAGCCTAATCAAGCTAATATTAGACACATGAGGGTACACTTATGGGTTAGAAGCACTTCCAGTTTGGCCTTCATTCTTTTCACAAAGAAATCCATTTAAAGAGGTTTAAGGAAAAAATTGCAGGATGAGGGTCATGCCTTAAGAATATTAAACTGGCTGCAGATAATAAGATACAGAATCAAGGGTATAAATAAATGCTATAGAAGGTATTTGTGCCTGTTAGGAATCTGATATACTATTTCAAGTGCACTGTCACAATGACCTCAACAAGGGTAATGGCCACGGAAATGGTGGAGAATAAGCTGAGAAATGATATGAAGAAGACTCAAAATGATTTTTGTACTCATTGAATGTGAAGGGTCTGCAGAAGCAGTGAAAGGAAGATCTCTGTTTACTACACTGAGCAGGCCGCAGGAAAGGTCAGTCTCCAGTCTGGGAAAGAGAATGATTGCATTTTCCATTAAGAAACTGAGCTTGAAGAGAACATGTAACTTGCAGTGCTACAAGGCCAGTAAGAAGCAGTATCAGTACTTAAACCCAAATCTTCTAAGTTCAGAAATTTCTATGGAGAAAGAAAGAAGGAAAGAAAGGAACAGAGGGAGAAAGAAAGGGAGGGAGAGATTTCTATGGCCTACATGAAGTTCAATGTATATGGAGAGACTCTGCAAGCGATTAACAAGAACTGCAAGCTTCTGCAAATGTCAGTTTCTAAGTGCACGCACAATTACATACATGTGCAAAATTATAAGCAACTCATAAAAAATGTGAAAGAGAAGGTGAAGTTCCCCTTTTATCTCTGAGTTCCACTGGACTTTATCTAGCAGTAAAGTCCATGTTCCTTAGTTTCAAGTAAGAGCAGTCCCGGGCTTTCAACAGTCACCTGATTGACTGTCAGAGCCTAGTCAATCTCAGAGATCAGTGGTTTCAGTGCAATCATTTACATGTATCTGATCCTGCACATTCAAATATGTATATATAGGTTAGATGGAAAAGACACTGGTGTAGGTAATTTCATTTGCACTAGGTTTCTCAGCCAATGTTAAGAGCAGATGGGAACTGGAGTTTTAGGTTTCAATTCCCTATACAAATTGGCAAAACTGTTACATCCTGAAAAAAAAAAAAAAAAAGAATCATCCTTTGAATACATTTAAATCTACATACAGCAACATGACTGAGATCAGCTCAGAGGGTGGGCAGAAGACCCCATTGTTCAACCCACTGGGTTTTAAGTCACAGCTTAGCCTCAACAAAAAATAAGAGAGACAGAAGTTGCTGGTCATGAACTACTTGTTATTTTTCCAGCCATTTGCTCCCGGTAGTAAGAAGAGGTGGTGGTAAGCCCCAAATCTGCCCCACCAGCTTTCCCTTAAAGGGAGATGATGAGACTAAAAACAGAGTACTCCTATTCTTAGTAGAAAGGGTAAAATGAATGAGAAAAATCTCTTCATTCTAGTTAATGCATTCAAAGGTTGAATGAATGAATATATGCTGAAATACGTAATGTGATTCTCATTAAAATATAGTCCCTTCCCTAAATTTCTAGGACCTGTAAGAACAATGAAGTAAATTCATGCACATTGAGCAAAGTACACATAGAAAGGCATATCCCTAACATTACCACAGTGCTTGTCTTAAATTACCACAGACAAAGTAATCATTTTTAAACTCTTCTCTAACCACAGTTCATTACATATTCTAAGGAAGGTTTTTCATTATTCCTGTTTATTTATTTATGCTCCTGAAAAGGAATAAAAAACATTTCTAATTCAGGTACTCTCAAATCATATTCTACCTTCTTGCAATTAAAACACAAATTTAATTAAGATGCTGCTTGCCTAAAACAACCGTATTTTCAAAATAGACACTTTGTGAAATTTGTTAGTAACAGTTGAATGCTTAGGGACAGAGCAAAGCTTCAATTAAAGGATTATAGTTCCGGAGCTAAAACAGGAGTCTGTATGCTCAAGGCCAAGCTTTCTTTCCTACATTCATTGACTCTAATTTTAATTCGGTTTTGATTTTTCTTTTCCCTTTTCTCTTTCTTTTCTTTTTCTAGTTACTGTTGGATAGATCTATAAGTTATAGGGGAAAGAGCAGTCTGATCTTACCAAGAAAGTTGTTTTTCTCAAGTTGTTTCTTGCATTTTCAAGTCAGTTCTCGGCTCCAGCCTTACTTTCAGGATCTGAACCTTCATTACTCCTGGTGACTCACCAAGGTCCAAAGTCTGCCCCAGCACTACCTGAATGCTTGAATCACCCTGGAGTCAGCTTGCTTATAGGAAACTCTTCCAGTTTCCCTCACATAAAAGCGGGATTTATAAATGTCTAAGCAATAACTAAATGGACAAATAAAGAAAGGATGTGCCTTTCGGATTTCAGTGAGGTCATCATCACTTCCTTTCTCTCTCTCTTTAATATCATGTGAATTTCTAAGCATCCCAAAGAAGTTGAACACGGGGTACTTTGTGGGTTTTTCCCAAAAATACTCAAAAGTGAAAACTCTCAAAAAACAATGGTTTCTTTCCCATCACCGCTACATTAAGAGAAAAGAAATACATTACTAATCTTGTTAGGTAATCATAGATATACTTAACAGCTACTGAAGGTATTATTTGATAGGACACACTTCAATATACAATTCAGCACTATCGAGGGATTGAGGCAAAACTGCTTCTCAGTTGGAAAAAATATCAAATAGATACTTTTGAACTTCTCAGTAGGTAATAATCCAGTAAGTCTGGGAAACATTTTATAGGCATAGGGAACAAATTATTTTGGTAATTGCAAAAGGATTATTAATACTTATAGGTCAGTTGTCCTGACCTTTTCAAATGTAACTATTTTGCAGAAAATAGAAGCTAAATATAAATTAAGTTGTGATTTTCTCCTAAAAAGTTTTAGATGAATGAGATAGTAAATTAATGAATTATTTAAACATTCCACCCACATTTTTAGTCTGCATATGCATACGAATAAGAAAGAGTATTTTTGAATTACACAGGATTTTACACACATATACATTCTGTTTCTCTGTCTAATAAATTCTAGATGGCCACTGGAGGGCCAGATGGAAAGGGAAGACTTCCTGGTCTTCCTTTATTCATTTCTATTTTGACCTTATATTTGTAAAAACTGAAGGATAATTCTGGCCAGTGTTTGTTCAATTCTATAGCCTTCTGAAACAGTATCAACTTCATAACAGTGCCATAATTATTTATTCCCATCAGAGCAGAGTTGCTTACCTGATGAAAACACAATTGGAAAAAATTCCTTCTTACGTGGCATTGTAAACCATCTGCCGTATTTTGGTTTTATAATATGCAGCAAACTCAAAAAAAAAAAAAAAAAAGAGTAGAAACAGAAGTTTCCAGGACAACAACATCATCTAAGAAGTACAAAGGGCCCATCCTATCAGGGAAAGGCACACAATTATAACCAGCAAATGAACATGCAGAAGTACACACCACTACAGATGAACATGGGCTATTATTGCTTTACACCTAGTCCTCTGTATGCTTTATTGTGTTTCCAACCCATCAAGAACTGATTTATTTACTTTTGCATATCAACAGCCACATAGTACTATGTGCTAAACTGTTCTAAGTGCTTTATAAATATCAAATCATTCAGTTTGCCTAACCTTATAAAATGAGCATGCCTATTTTACAGATAGGAGGAACAAAGTAAAAGAACCAGGATTGAAACTCAGGCAATCTATAATAGGATCTCTGTTCTTAACACTACATTGTGCTGGTGACTGCCTTCTTTCTTACTACACAGTCATAAAAATTTCTTCAAATATGGGTGACTCTTTAAAAGTGAGGATTATATTTTAAGATTAAATTCAAAGTTAATACTGAGATCCACATTTACATCCTGGTATTCTGTAGTTCAAGAAATATGTGCTTCCTTTCCTGCAAAGCTTTTTTATATAAAACACAGGGGGACACAAAAGAAAAGATGATGTTTTCATCTCACCACTGATAAAGAATACAGTAATTAGAGCCACTAAATATAAACATATATATATATGCATATATATGTATATATATAACAAATACTGCCTCTCATACATAAATTTTCTGTATATAGGAAATATATAGGTCAGAAAAAAACATAAACTTTATTTTTCTTCCCTCTGCCTACAAAATATGATTTATTGTTTTAGATGACTAACTAGGTTCAGGAAGCAGTAAGACCCTCTCATTAGAAAAACATGTAGGAAAAAGCAGGAAATAAATAAAACTAAGAAAAAATTAGTTTTGCCTCCCTATAGAGAACTACAGTATATACTAAATAAGTCAAATCATCTTTCAGTGTCCATGAAAGAACAGGAAAACAAAACAAAAGAAAATTGCTTCTTTATGTACTTTGTTTCATGCCAAACACTGAACTGATTTTCAGTGACATTAATAATATGCTCTCTTGCTAAACAAGAGCATCCCAGGGGTCCCAGACTTTTTTTTTCTCTTTCTCTTAAAAAAAAAAAAAAAAATCCCTGCATACTTATTTCAGGGCAGCTAGGTGGCTCAGTTTGTTAGGCATCCAACTCTTTTTTTTTTTTTTTTAAAGATTTTATTTATTTATTTGACACACTGAGATCACAAGTAGGCAGAGAGGAAGGCAGAGAGAGAGGGGAGGAAGCAGGCTCCCTGCGGAGCAGAGAGCCTGATGCGGGGCTTGATCCCAGGAATCTGGGATCATGACCTGAGCCGAAGGCAGAGGCTTTAACCCACTGAGCCACCCAGGCACCCCAGGCATCCAATTCTTGATTTCAGCTCAAGTCATAATCTCGAGGTCCTGGAAGTGAGCCCCAAGTTGGGTTTCATGATCAGCAGGGAGTCTGCTTGGGATTCTCTCTTCCCTCTCCCTCTGCCCCTCTCTCTGCTCACATGCATGCACTCTCTCTCTCTCTTTCAAATAGGTAAATCTTAAAAAAAAAAAAAAAATTCCCGGATCCTCATCTGAAAATTAACTTAGAGCCCTCATCACACCTGTTCCTTTATCCACTGAAAATTTTCAGTGCATTATGAAAAATTAAGAAATATTTTACAGCAATTTTTTAAATTAGGAAGTAATAGGGCTAACATTGCTTTAAGTGTTATAATTTGGGGAGAGGGATAAAATACAAACTGAAATTTTGGTTGGCATAATTTTCAGCTAATTTGAATGGGGGGAAACTCAGTACCCTACAGTAGGGTAAGTTAAAAAAACTTACAATAAAGATTCTTAGGTGTTTATGAGCACATATAATCACTATTGGTCTATTTTAAACATAAATGTTAACCAGTCCATGTGAATAAAGTTAGCTATTCTATTTACATAATTAATTCAAATATTGCTCCAGTTAGCCAGATGGGTGGGGGTGAGATGTCAAGATGGGGGATCCAGACAAACAATTAGAGGGATGAAGATAGGGAAGAAATGAGGAAGATTAGAGCTGGGTGGATTTGAAGATTTTCTGGATGCCTAATGCCTCCAACTAGGGGTACCAAGGCCTCTCCTTCCTTTCCCCTCCACCTCTTTTCCCACTTTGCACTCTCCCCTTTCTGGGAGACAGCAAAAGATTGAGTGAGGACTTCTGGAAATCTTTGGGTAGGTGGGGTGGAATGAGCAAAGAAAAATTTTAATGGAAGCTAGATAAAAAAATAGGAAGGTAATCATAAGATACAACTTTAGAATAAGAGAGACTATCTGATGAGAGACTTTCGGTTGTTGTGGGTTGGAAGACGATAGGTCTTCCTTCATGGGTGGGTGTGTGTTGGGATGTAGGAAAGAGGAAAGAGGCCTGAAATGAGGGAGAAGGAAATGCAATTCATTAGCAGGTCGCAAGTGCTGTGCATATGCTACAGGTGGTAAAATCTGTGATCAAGGGTTCACCTGAGTTCTGTAAAAGCACTAATATGCAAAAATGTCAAAATGCCTTAAATCGTTAAATCATTGCTAATACACTTTCTTTTCTTCTTCTTTTAAATTGACTTTAAAATGGCTTTAGCCATAGAGCATCTTCTGAGCGTTAGGTTTCCTGCCAAGTTCAGAATCAATGCGGATACTGCTTTCATGGTGCTTATAGACTATAAGTCTATAAGTCTATAGTCTATAAGCTTATAGTCTATAAGCTTATAGTCTATAAGCACCATGAAAGCAGTATCCGCATTGATTCTGATTCTAATTGTTTGTCTGGATCCCCCATCTTGACATCTCACCCCCACCCATCTGGCTAACTGGAGCAATATTTGAATTAATTATGTAAATAGAATAGCTAACTTTATTCACATGGACTGGTTAACATTTATGTTTAAAATAGACCAATAGTGATTATATGTGCTCATAAACACCTAAGAATCTTTATTGTAAGTTTTTTTAATAACAATACCCCATTCTTACCATGTTCTCAGCCTTTATAAATTCTTATATAAACAACATAATCATGCCCCTGCAATAAGAAAATGATAGCTTCACATCTTTCTAGAGATTGAAAACATCAGCCCAAATATGAAAAAGTTTTAATAACAGCCATGGTATTAGGTAAAATGATACTTTCACAGTCTTGGCAAGGGAATGATAGTAAATTAGAATCAGATTATTCTGGTTGTAAAAAAAAAAACAAAAACAAAAAACAAAAAACAAAAAAAAAAAACCCAAAAAACAGCAGTTAAAGAAAACACAGACCTATATTTTATAGCCAAATGGTATTTTTAAAGGCTATGGTGAAAAACAGTGGTTAATCATGCCTGGTATGTAAAAAGCATTCAGTAAAAATTCACTAATTGAATAAATGAGTGAATGAATGAATTAATTGCTTTTCTGGTTTATACCAGGACTATTAAACTAAATTTAGAAATATTCAACCATTTTCTACATTCTTCAGTTATCTATTATTGCTTCAGAAATAGCTAATGATAAAAATTTCATCATCTTTGATTGCCAGTAGTAGGCCCTTTTAATTTTATCTTCTCTCTTCAAAGCTCTTTCTGTCTTTGAAGATTGACTGTCATACTGTCCTGTTGCTGAATTCAATTAGATCTTAAAAGCTCTATATCACTGGGTCATGATACTATACCATTCTGCTCAATGCTGGAGTTGTAAGGAAATGATGCTGCCTCCCTTATTTGGAGAGGCACTGGGGCATTGACCCGCATCTCCAGGGAAGGGCTGAGGGCCAGGTATAGCCGTGCAGACAAGCTCTGGGGTGTCACCACTCCTGAAGTTTCCTCCAGTAAGGAGTGAGAAATTAACACTAATGCTGTGATGCAATGGTGCACTTAGGCCCTTAGCCATCCTGAGGAGTTAGTGGGAAGTTGGAAAGACTGAAATACAATGTTGCTTCTCACAACCACACTTTTTTCTGGCAGAAGCACAAGTCAGTGACAAACTGCATATGATTATCATTTACAGAAGAGGACTCTCTGCTCCTCTGCTTGTAGGATTAGAATGCATAGAGAAATTAGCAAGGATTTAGTGATTCGGGATTTTTTAAAGTAAGGAAATTTTTATCTAGGTGAGAATATTCCAACTCCCCCTCCTGTTAACTCTCTGAATTTAGACTAGAGTCTTCCTTTCCCTTTGCCTGTATCTCTTTTTTCTCCATTATGAAATGTGATGAAATAATATTTGCCTTCCAGTTTGGTGAGTCCTGTGGTTGGCACTTAGTAAATGTTCATTGAAAGGGTGATAAGCATAAATAAGTATTCAATAAATGTAAATAAATATATAGTTACATATTATTATACAATTATATTATATAATTATAAATTATATATATTATATACATACATTATCATATTATACATCATTATTATATATTTATGTAATATATAAATTATATAAATGTATATAAATATATTAAATATATAATTTAATAAATGTGTGACTTATATAAATGTATTAATTATATAATGCATAAGTTATACAAATTAATACAAATCATTTGCATAGTATATGTAATATATTTATGTTTGCTTGTATATGCTTATATGTATTTTGAAGAATTACAGTGGTGGAGAGGACAGAAGATTTTGTGTAGGTTGCACAAGATGTAGCTTTCCATACCCCACAATGGTCTCCATCTATTGCCATCCTTACCCAAAGACTCCCAGTTCCTTCAGGAGGAAGAGAAATGAAAATACTAACCCCAGTACCCAGTCTTCTGTCAGTTGGTTTTTTTGTCCCTTTCACTATTCTCTGTATCCTCTTGCTTTCTACAGTGGAGAACTACATATTGACATGGTAGTGACTAAAAGTGGGGAGAGGTCCCCTGGGGATGGTCAGCCAAGCACATATGTAAAAAACCTGAAGAATAGTTAATTGTTGTATTAGGCGAAGTGGTGTATGCCAACCCACAGAGAGCTTTCAGGAGGATGGCGATCCAGAAATGACCTCTACAGTCAGTTGGTGTGTCCCTCTGAGCAGCTTTCACTATGACCCAGTCTCTCAGGACATATCTCATGTGCATTATTTTTATTGACAGAAAATACTCCTCCTGAATCTTCTTGCTTGAATCTTGTGCCACCCAGTTGCTTCTTTCTTTTTCTTTTTTTTTTTTTTAAGATTTTATTTATTGGGGTGCCTGGTGGCTCAGTGGGCTAAAGACTCTGCTTTCAGCTCAGGTCATGATCCCAGGGTCTTGGGATCAAGCCCCACATCGGGCTCTCTTCTCAACAGGGAGCCTGCTTCCTCCTTCCTCCTCTCTCTCTACTTGCCTCTCTGCCTACTTGCAATCTCTCTCTGTGTCAAATAAATAAATAAAATCTTTTTTTAAAAGATTTTATTTATTTATTTGACACAGAGAGAGAGATCACAAACAAGCAGAGAGGAAGGGGGTAGCAGGCTCTCCACCGAGCAGAGAGCCCGATATGGAGCTCGATCCCAGGACCCTGAGACCATGATCTGAGCCAAAGGCAGAGGCTTAACCCACTGAGCCACCCAGGTGCCCTGCATCTTTCTTTTAACAAAACTTTTCCCTCTCCTTCATGTCCAAGGCCCTACATCCATTTATGTCTTGTCTCTGGCAAGGACAGGCAACAATTCTTTGCTCTTCAAGACAGTATTGCAGACAGAGGAGAATTTTGTTCCTGAGGTAAGCTATCATGGTATTTAGGCCTGAAAATAAAAACTTTAAAAATCAGTCATACACTTAGTTAGAGAAGGGTAACCTTCACTGGCTTGTTCCTCAACCTTATTATGCTAAAAAAAAAAAAAAAAAATAGTATGTATGTATGTCACTCTCTCACTCTTAAATTCCAATTTTGAAAAATTTCCAACTAGTGGTACCTGTGTGGCTCAGTCAGCTAAGCGTCCAACTCTTGATTTGGACTCAGGTCATGATATCAGGGTTGTGAGATCAAACCCTGTGTCTGGTTCCATGTCAGTGGGGAGTCTGCTTGAGATTCTCTCCCTCCCTCTTCCTCTCCCTCTGTTCCTCCGCCCACTCAGGCATGCATGCTCACTTCCTCTCTCTCAAATAAATAAATAATTCTTCTAAAAAAATCTCCAGCTATTAACTCTGACTTGGATCACATAAGTGTGGTGAAAGGAGGCACGTGTGTGGTAGAGGATTCAGTGCACCATCGTAGATTCCTTGTGCTAAATCACATGTCTATCAAGTTTAGCTCAAGAAAGCCACGAATGATTTCTGACTACAGTCTCTCATGTGGACCAGTGCCATCATCACCTGCTTTCTTGACTTTAATCTTCTCCCCATCAAACCCATCTTGAATTATACTGACAATCTGCATTCTCCAATTTTCTCATGTCTTTTTACTTAGAACTTGTTGGCTATGCATGTACCTATTTATTTGCACAGAATTCTACAATTTACAGAATACCTTTATATGTATAATTTCAACTGATTATTTTAAACAGGTAGGGAAAGTGGTATTATCTCTATCTTACAAGTGACTAAAGTAAAATTCAGAGATATTAGGAGACATGACTGAGATTATATGACTAAGATTATAAAATTTGAACTCATCCACTTCCAACATTAGATCTAGCTGTTTACAGCTAAACTCTCTCATCTCACTGTCCCCCAACTTTATCTGGAGAGCTGGTTCTCTCCCTGCACTCTGTATTTCCCAGCTTGGAATATTCTTCAGCCTTCTGATTTTCTGTGTTTCCTGACCTAGACTCTGTTAGCCTTTCATTTACTTAAGCTCCAGTTCATACCCCACCCTTCCTCTAAGCTTTCCCACTTGCCACCAGCCTAGTATGATCTCTCTTCCGTGAGAACCCTGTGTGGTTATTTTTCATCTCTTATGTGGACATTATGAGCAGGCCCTCTTGACATTCAATGCTGTCTTTCAGCCTTACCCTGCCTGGATAAAGTTACTTGAAGCTTAGAGAATGAGACTATCCCCTGAGGTACCATGTTCTCCTGTCATTTTCTGTTGTGCTGTCACTGGGGACAGAAAATCACCAACTTATCAAGAGAGTACTTTTCAAAATTGTCAGGATTCAACTCAAATATCCTCTCATTGATAAAGTCTTCCCTGACTCTTAGAATTCAGCAAGCTTTCTCATATCCTCACAGTAACTAGTACATGCTTCTCATTTAGCACTTAGTATGCTTTTGTTTGTTTGTTTGTTTGTTTGTTTATACACAATGCCTTACTTTCAGTGGCATAGCTCCGTGGACATAAGGAAAGTGACACTCATTGTGACCCACTATGGCACTGAGTTCAAATAGGCAGACTTCGTTAAATATTACATTGCAGGCTGACTGAAAGAATGAATGAATGAATGAATATGTAGATTTAGTAGCAACTGGAACACAGACTCCCTTAATGACAGTTAGCTAGCACTGAGAGCCTCAAGCTATCCAACAAAAGCCTTGTTAATCCTTAATTGGGCTGAAATAACTTTAACTCTGAGAGGGGTCGCAGGAAGAGAAATTTACTGTGCAATATGGTTTCCCTTAGGAAGTGTTAGCCACATCATTTTGGCTCTCCATTCAGCCCCAAATCCCATTTGACCCATAGTTTAGTAGAATCCTGATGAGAGGCCAAATAAAAAGAAAAAAAAAAAAAAGAAGAAGAAGAAGAAGGAGAAGGAAGAAAGAAAGAAAGATAAGGAAAAAAGTAGAATAAGAGCTCCTATTGGACAGAAACAATAGATGGATTCATTCAAGGAGAAAATCAAAACAAGAACTATAGCAACATTTTTTTAAGACCTACTCTATTTAACAGATGAGACTACTGGGCCCAGAGTAGGCTGTGAGATGACCAAGATTAAATAACTAAACAAAGTTTTCAACCAACCATCTACTTTTCTACCACACCTCACTGTCTTTCTGATGTTTCTATTGCTGCTATATTATGAATTTAAAAGTTCCACAGAAACAAACAATGACATAAACATATAATAATAACACAAACACCCCTAGTTCCTATTTCCTTATCAAGAAGGCAGAATGTTCAGAATACACAATGCACAGAGCCTTTGTCAATAATAAGAGAAAAAAGCGAGTGTACAATGCTTAGGACAAAGATGGCATATTGAAAGCACTCAAGTATTACTATTATTAGCAACTATCATCTACCTCGGACTCAAGCCTGCTTCAGCATAGATCTTCCTGGAAAATCTGGCATGAAAACAGAACTAGTACAAACATGACGTATTCAATACTTGTCACAAAAATGAAGCTTATGATAATTGAGCTCTACCATTACACCCTTGACCCTGTGGTTACTACTATGTATATCACCTGCCTAGTGGCTCAAATAATTCAAGGTGCTGGATGAAAAATTACATATTGCATGTGCCCAGGTTACATTTAAGAGATTTAATCCCTGACTGTGCCCTTTCATAGCTGTTACAAATCCACTGAGATGTAGAGTGGGCACTCTAATGCTTTTTAACTAGGCTGGATATCATTTGTGGTTTCCCAATAGTCCACATGTAATACAGTTACATTTCCACTCAGTACCCAGGTGGGACTAATTTGTTTACCTAACAAATATTTACTGAGCTTCTGATATGCACCAGGCACTTACTTAGTGCTGAAGCTATAGCAGGGAGCAAAGCAGGCAAAAATTCCTCACCGATTAGAACTACATTCTAGAGGAAGAATTATCCAGAATAGTAAAAGGCAGAAAAAAAGTGTTTACTCTTTGGAAATGTCATCTCCTAACCCTCAAAATAAGCTGCTCTTACAATGGAAATAAATAGATTTTTATAAAAAGCTGTCTTTTACCTTGACAGTATACAACCTATCAAGATCGTAAGCATGGACTTCTACATTATGACCAACCGTTTTCCCTGATATATGCCTCTAACTTCCTTAATTGTACAAGGGAAACCAAATAAGAATAATATATCAAAAGATAAAATAGAGGTAAATCTAAAGATAATAGTTATAGATAAGTTAAAGCAGAAATACCAAAGCTTTAAAAATAATTCCTAAATCATGTCACCAAGGGAAAGAAAGATACAAAAGTCACTTTTAGGACCCATTCACCCAATCTCTATCATTCCCATCACCCTTTCTCACTCTGGTGGTTCAACCTAAGGGTTTTAAACCAAAACCAGCATTTGTAGTTTACAATCACACTTAAGGGTTTACACTGCAACATATCACTTCCGCCTCCACAACTGCTACAATGGAATCAAGTCCAAACCTGGAATTTTAAATACAAGGAAAAATTCAAATGTAACAGAAAAGGACTGCCTGAGCACTGGCAGAATGTGCTATATTTTCTGTTGTCAGAGTCTTGTTATTTGTAAGTATTTTATTTAAAAATACATAAATTATTTATAATAAGGATAATATTGGAAAAGGCCAATGTTTTTCAAGTTCAAGGACCTATTCTACACTACACACACACACACACACACACACACACAAAGCAAACTCAGGTCTAGAATGGGTACTAATATGATGCCCATTTTACAGATAAGGAAAGGCAGCACTGAAGACTAGCACAACTTGCTGAAGTTCAGATGACTAGTAAATGCCAGAGCTGGGACTCACACAACAGTCTGCTGCGGACAATCACATGCCAACCTGTCTTTCTTAATACAGTCAGTTCCATCTTAACTCATGACTCCGTGAATTACTTTCTGCTCCCTCTTCTTATTTGTGTTTCCCTTGACAAACAGAAAAACTCTTGTAAGACAGGAATTACGTTATGCGATTTTACGTTGTCCACAGAGATTAGAGTAAGACATAAGAGCAACCTGCAACAAACAACTTAAAATCCCCAAATTTTGCTTTGTTCGTGTATAAAAGGGATTTCTGATCCTGGCTCTTCCAGTATCATGGGTATTTATATTGAGTTCTATTATAAATGGTATTATAAATATGAAAATGTTTTATGAACCAAATATGAAAATGTAGAAGAAATGTCCATAAGATAGTGATAACTTTAATTTTTCTCTTAAATACTCTACTGAAAATTAATTTCTACCCTCTCTGGGCTTTCCAAACACAATTTCTGAACTTTTACTATAAGATTTATCCCATTTGGCCTCAATTTGAGCTAGCTCACTAGAGTCGATAGTTATATTTTCAGGAAATTTGTTGGAAATCAGGCTATTAAACATAGCCACGATTTTAAAAAAAGTATATTATGTAAACTTATAATTTAATAAATTATATTAGAAACAAAAATGGAATACTCAGAACTCATTACTCCTAATTAATTTAGGAGATTTTACTGTATGGGCTCACATAGCTTGATTATAACTATGGTAGAAAAACCATAAATTGAGCTACAGAGCACCTCTTCCTAACTTTACAGAGAGCTCATGTTAGTACTTGAAACTGGCCATGATAGGAGCATTTTCACCATGAATAACAGAGAGCACTACAAATCAAGACTGAACCTGTTGCTTTATTGATTATCTGGAATTAAAGAGGCAATGGATAAAATGTTAATCATGCAAATTAAACTTAAAAGTGTTTAATAGCCTAAAAAATGGCAACATCATAGATAACCATAGGTTGGCATGGGCACAAAAATTGTGCAAAAATCAATGAAAACATTATTTGAGAATCAATGTGTGGAATTTAATAATGTATCGCATATTTTATTATTTTTAAATTATGTGCCACCTTTACATCTGTAAGATATTTAATAAATGTATGCATTTGTATACCTTTATGCATATATGCACATACACTCTATATACTATACACACACAAACACAGATATTTGTGTGGGGTGTGTGGGGTCTGTAAGCAGAATTTTATGAAAATTTTATTATTTGTAATAGAGAGAAAAATGATAGTGTAGGAACAGAGAGAGGGAAGAAAAGGAGAAACTACAATGGAGCATACAAAGTGGCGTGGCAGTATAAATATATATCCCTTGGTGATTGAAGGTATGGAATGTTATATTTAATCTAGTTGTAGACAAAAGAATGGTCAGGGAAAATATTCCGCAGGAAAGACCACCTGAGCTAGTTTTGATGAATGAACAAAAGCTAGCCAAGACAATGTTTGGGGAAAAACAAGTGCAAAGACACAGAGGAGATAAGAGAATGTGTGCTTGTGTGAAAAATTAAAAATTGTTTAGAATACTTCTAGTGGAGCATGTATATAGAGCATAGTAAGAAATGTGTCCCTTTCTTTGTGTCTCCATTGTTGACCAGCAGCTGCATTTCACTTACTTGTGTGTGTGTCCTAGAGTACAAGAAAGAGCTTTATACATCATAGGTACTCCATCAATACTCTAAGACTTGAGTAGCATAGTGTTACTTAGTTACAATAATGCAAATTATTAAGTAATACTTAGTGTTACAATACAATACTTAGTGTTATGATAAATTGCATTTAATACTTAGTTTTTATATTTTCTCCTACTTTATTTTAATTTCTCACCAAAAAATAGAAAGCAGAGTATATAGGAAAAAAATGTGTTTTATATTTCTTGGCTCTGTTTATCACTAACTAACTAGAAAGTCCTCCTAGATTTTGAGGATCCAAGCAACAACTTCATAGAAGTAATCATTTGAATTACTTATCTATAAACTAGCCAATGCACTGAACTTAAACAACTATTTTAACTACCTCTTTATAGGAATGCTTGGCTGATCTAATAGCCCCACTTTTGGTCATTTTAATTTGAATGACCAAATTACAGTCAACAATAGCTAACTTTAAAACACCTACCCAGAGAAATGATTTTCCTCTGCAGGTTGGAACACCAGGGATATACAAGCATTTATGTTTAAAGATGTAAAACATGTAAATATAGATAGAGAACTATCAATATAATAAAGGTCTCTCAGTACTTGGTGGTAAAGACAGGAGGTCCATTCAGAAGGTCAGTGGCAGTCTCCACAGAAGCCATTCAAAGTAGTATTTATATGAAGGAAGTCATGTTTTGTGATTCCATGAAGAATAGATCTACCTCTCAGGAGGTGACTTATAACCACTAAGCTTAGGGCAATCTAGTAATCTACAAGAACAGTAGTGGACACATGAACTAAAACAATAATTACAACATGACTAACCCAAATTTTTTTTAGTAAGCAAATAGGTATGTGAGCAAAATAATATGCAGAATGTTTAATTACATATTTATAATAAGAAATCACTATCATATAAAGTAGATTATTTAACTTTGGTTTAAATAGTAAATTATTTCCCTATAAAGAAGCCTATTTGGGAAACCAAGTATGTTACTTATCTTTTGCTGTGTAACAATATCACCACATCTTATCTGGGTCCTCTGTTTAGGATCTGACAAGGCTGCAGTGAAGAAGTTAGCCAGGACTTTGGTTTCATGTGAAGCTTGACTGGGGAAAGATCTATATCCAAGCGCGCTAAAGTTATTGGCAGAATTTGGTTTCTTGTGAAATTCAGTACTTCAGCGGAGGAGTGAGAACTTTAGTATTTTGTTGGTAGTTGGCCAGAGGCTACTCTTGGTTCCTAGAGGTCACCTGCACATCCCTGTCATATGGGGTTTTCCAACATAGCTCAATATCTCAAAGCCCAAAAGAGACTCCAGCAAAATGAATGCTAAAATCTTATTTAACAAACATACAATGTTATATAACATGCTACATACATGCAATTATGAATATTCTATTATCTCTTCCATCTTCTATTGGTTAGAAACAAGCCACAAGTTCCACCCACACTCTAGGGTTAAAAAGTCTCACAGGAGTGAAACTAGCAGTTGGGGATCACAAGGGCCACCTACAAGTGTGTTTGCCATGAAAAGAGACATCCCAATAAGAAAAAAGAATGAAGAATCTACAAAACAACCAAAAACAATTAACAAAATGGCAATAGTAAGTCCTTACCTATCAATAATTACCTTAAATGAAAATGGATTGAATTCTCCAATAAAAAGATGTGGAATGACACACTTAAACTGAAAATAAAGGGATGGTAAAAGATATTTCAAGTAAATGGTAACCAAAACAAACAAAGAACAAAACAAAAATGAAAGCAGGAGTAGCTATATTTCTATCAGACAAAATAGACTTTATACTAAAAATAGTAAAGAGAGGGGCACCTCTGTGGCTCAGTTGGTTTAGCAATCGACTCTTGATTTCAGCTCAGGTCATGATCTCAGTGTTGTGAGATGGAGCCCCATGTCAGGCTCTATGCTCAGCAGGGTGTCTGCTTGAGAATCTCTATTTCCCTTCTTTCTTCCTCCACCTCCCCCCCACTGCCCCTGCACCCTACACTCTTTCTAAAATAAATAATTCTTAAAAAAAAAGAAAAGATAAAATGAAGATCATTATATAATGATAAAAAGGCTAATCCATCAAGGGGATATAAGGACTATAAATATTTATGTACCCAACATTGGGTTTATTATCTAAATATATAAAGCAAAAACAAAAACCCAAAGCCATAAAACAAAAAACAGAACTAAAAGCAGAAATAAATAGTAATACAAGAACAGTTTGGGACTTTAATACCCCACTCTCAACAATGGGTAGATCATCCAGAGAGAGAATGAATAAGGAAAAGAATGGATTCGGACAACATTATAGACCAAATGGGCCTAACAGATATATGCAGAATATTCTATACAACAACAGTAGAATAGACATTCTTTGCAAGTACACATAGAGCATTTTCTAGGATAGATGATATATTAGGCCACAAAACAAGTTTTAACCAAACCAAGATTAAAATCATAGCAAGTATCTTCTCTGATCACAATAGCAAGAAACACAATAGCAAGAAATGAGAAATCAATAACAAGAAGAAAAAATGAAAAATTAATGAACAGAAGAAATTAAGCAACAATCTCCCGAAAAATCGGTGGATTAAAGAAGAAATTCAAGGGGAAATAAGGGACACCTGGGTAGCTCAGTCAGTTAAACGTCTGCCTTCAGCTCCGGTCATGATCCCTGGGTTTGGAGATCCAGCCCTGTATCTGGCTCCTGGTTCGGTGGGTAACTGGCTTTTTCCTCTTCCTCTGTCTCTCCCTCCTGCTCATGCTCTCTCTCTATTTCTCTCCCTCAAATAAATAAATAAAATCTTTAAAAAAGGGAAATAAAAAAAAAATTTCTTGAGACAAATGAAAATGGAAACATAACACACCAGAACTTATGGGATACAGCAATAAAAGTTCGAAGAAAGAAGATTATAGCAATAAATATTTACATCATGAAGCAAGAAAGATCCCAAATAAACAACCTAACTCTATGCCTTATGGAACTAAAATAAAATAAAATAAAATAAAAACACACTGAACCCAATGTTAGCAGAAAAAAGGAAATGACAAAGGGCAGAACAGAAATAAATAAAATGGAGAACAGAAAAAGAATAGATTGACAAAAGGAAAAATAGAAAAGCAAGATTAACCAAACTAAAAGTTAGTTTTTGAAAAGATGAACAAAATTGGCAAACTCTTAGCTTGACTCTCTAAGGGAAAAATAGAGAAGACCAAAATCAACAAAATTATAAATGAAAGGGGACATCACAACTGATATCACAGAAACACAAAGGATCATAAAGGTTCCTATGAACAACTATTGCCAAAAAAATGGGAAAATTTGGAAGAAATGGAAACACACAACCTACCAAGATTTAAACAGAAAGATATAGAAGATCTGAGTAGTCCAATTATGAATAAGGAGATTGAATCAAAAATCTGTCAGTGAAGAAAAACCTAGGGCTAGATGGCTTCACTGGTGAATTTTACAAAGAATTTAAAGAATTTACACCAATACTTCTCAAACTCTTCTGGAAAATGGAAAAGGAGGGAACACTACCAAACTCCTTTTACAAAACCAGTATTATCCTGATACCAAAGCCAAAATAAGGGCCCTACCAGAAAAGAAAACTACAGGTTTTACAGAGAACTATGTTTATCCCTGATAAACATGGATGCAGAAATTCTCAACAAAATACTAGCACACCAAATTCAGCAACACGTTAAAAAAGGATCATTCACTACGATCAAGTGGAATTTATCCCTGAGATGCAAGGATGATTCAACATATGTAAATCAACCAATGTGATGCATCACATTAACAGAATGAAAGAAAAGAATCACATTATCATCTTAATGCAGAGAAAGCATTTGACAAAATTCGATGTTCATTTATGATAAAAAACACTTGACAAATTAGACATAGAAGGAATATATCTCAATATTATAAAGGCTATATCTGACAAGCTCACAGTTAACATTATACTAAATGGTGAAAGGTTGAAAGTTTTCCTCAAGAGCAGAATAAGAGAGGGTGTATATTCTTATGACGCCTATTTAACATAATACTAGAAGGCCTAGCTATAGCAATCCAGCAAGATAAAGAAATGAAAAGAATAATAAGTTAATAAAATCAGAACTGGAAAGGAAGAAATAAAATTTTCTGTATTTGCAGATGTCATGACTTTGTATAACTTTTGTTACAACAAAAAACTGCTAGAAATAATAAATTCAGTAAAGTTGCAGAGTATAAAATTAATATACAAAAATCAGTAGCATTTCTATACATCAACAGTAAATTTTCTGGAAAAGAAATAAAGGCATCAATCCTACTTACAATAGCATTAAAAACAAAACAAAACAAAAATACTTAAGAATAATTTAACCAAAGAGGTAAAGGATCTTTATTTTGAAAAGTACAAAAAAAAAAATGTTGATAAAAGAAATTGAAGACACATGTAAGTGGAAATATATCCTGTGTTTAATGATTAGAAGTGAATATTGCTAACATTTCAATACTACAAAAAGTCATCTATAGATTCAATGTAGTCTCTGTAAGATTTCAATAGCATTTTTTTACCAAAGTAGAAAAAATATTCCTAAAATTTTAATGGAACCACAAAGACCCTGAAAGAAATCCTGAGAAAGAAGAATGAAGCAGAAGGCATCACATTTCCTGATTTCAAGCTATAATAGAAAGTTACAGAAGTTAAATTTAAAACACCATGGTACAGTCATAAAAACAGACAAAAACACCAATGGAAACCAATGGAACAGAATCAAGAGCCCAGAAGTAAACCCAAGCATATACAGTCAACTAATATTTGACAAGAGAACCATGAATACTCAATGAGGAAAACACATTCTCTTTTTTCATCTTATCCATTTTTCTCTGAGAAAACTGGATATTCATATGTAAAAAAACAAAACTTGATCTCTATCTTATACCACTCGCAAAAATGAACTCAGAATGGGTTAAAGACTTAAATGTAAGACCTAAAACCATGAAACTCCTAAAAAAAGCATAGAAAGCTCTTTGACATGGGTCTTGGTAACAATTTTTTAGAAATCACATGACTTCACAAACAACAAAATCAAATATACACAAGAGAGACTATAGTAAACTAAAAAAGGCTTCTGCACAGCAAAAGAAACCATTAACAAAGTGAAAAGAACCTATGGACTGAGAAGAAATATTTGAAAGATATATCTGATAAAGGGTAATATCTACAGTATACAAATAACTCCTGCAACCGCAATGGTCAACAACAACAACAACAAAACCAAAAACAAGAAAACCTAAATAATCCAATTAAAAATAGGCAAAGGACCTGAATGGACATTTTTCCAAAGAAAATGAACAAATGGCCAACAGGTAAATAAAAAGATGCTCAAGGTCACTTGGCATTAGATAAATGCAAAGTAAAAATACAATGAGATATCACATCATGCCTGTTAGAATGGCCATCATATAAAAGGTAAGAGATAATAAATCCTGGCATGGATGTGAAGAAAAAGAACACTTGTGCACTGATGGTGAGATTGATACAGCTAATATGAAAAACAGTACGGAGGGTCCTTAAAAAATTAACAAAGCTACCATTTGATCCAACAATACCTCTTCTAGGAACATATTCAGAGGAAACAAGATTCTAGCTCAAAAAGATACCTGCACCCCCATGTTCATAGCAGTGTTATTTACAATCACCAAGACATGGAAACAACCTAAGTGTCCACCGATACATACATGGATATAAAAGTTGTCATACAGGCACATCTCATTTATTGTGCTTCACTTTATTGAGCTTCCTAGATCACTGCACTTTTTACAAATTGAAGGTTTGTAGCAATCCTGCGTGGAATAAATCTATTGAAACCATGTTTTTTGTTTGTTTGTTTTTTTCATTTTTTTTCCAACAGTATTTGCTCACTTTCTCTCATTGTAACATTTTGATAATTCTCCAAATATTTCAAACTTTCCCATTACTATTATATTTGTTATGATGATCTGTGATCTTTGAAGTTACCGTTTTAATTGTTTTGGAGCACTATGAACCATGACCATATAAAATGGAGATATTAATCAATAACTGTTGTGTGTGCTCCAACTGCCCCACCCTCCAGCAGTTTCCCTGAGACACAATCGTATTAAAATTAGACCAGTTAATAATCCTACAATGGCCTGATAAGTGTTCAACTGAAAAAAGGGTCACACACCTCTTTCCCTTTAAATAAAAAGCTAGAAATGATTAAGCTTAGTAAAGAAGGCATGCCAAAGACTGAGACTAGGCTGAGATCTAGGCCTCTTTGCCCTAAATAGCTGCATTGTGAATACAATGAAAAGTGCTATTGCAGTGACCATATGAATGATAAGAAAGTGAAACAGACTCATTGCTGATATGGAGAAAGTCTGAGTGGCCTGGATAAAAGATCAAGCCAGCCACAACATTCTCTTATGCTAAAATCTAATCCAGAGCAAGGTCCTAACTCTCTTCAATTCTCTGAAAGCTGAGAGAGGTGGAAAACCTGCAGAAGAAAAGTTGGAAGCTGGCAGAGTTTAGGTCATGAAGTTTATTTTTAATTTTTAAATTTTTTAAAGATTTTTTTAAATTTATTTGGCAGAGAAAGGGCACAAGCAGGGGGAATGGCAGGCAGAGGGAGAGGAAAAAGCAGGCTTCCTGATCCCAGGACCCCGGGATCCTGACTTGAGCTGAAGGCAGATGCTTAATGAACTGAGCCACCCAAGCACACAGGTCATGAAGTTTAAGGACGAAGTTGTCTCCATAACAGAAAAATGCAAGGTGAAGTAACACGAGATTCTGCAGCAAGCTACACAGAAGATCCAGCTAACATAATTCATGGAGGTGGCTCCACTAAATTGATTTTCGACATAGATGAAACAGACTTGTATTGACAGAAGATGCCATCTAGAACTTCCTAACTGGAGAGGAGAAGTCAGAGTCCAGCTTGTAATCTTCGAAAGACAGGCTGACTACCTTGTTAGGAGCTAATACAGCAAGTGACTTTAACTTGAAGCCAATGCTCACTTACCATCCTGACAATTCTAGGGCCCTTCTGAATTATGCTAAGTCAATTCTGCCTATGCTCTACAAATGGAATAGCAAAGCCTGGACGACAGTGCATATGTTTATAATATGGTTTACTAAATATTTTAAGCTCACTGTTGAGACCTGCTGCTCAGAAAAAAGAAATTCTTTCAAAATATTATTGCTTATTGACAATGCATCTGGCCACCCAAAAGCTCTGATAAAGCTGTACAATGAGATTAATGTTGTTTTCATGGCTGTTAACACAACATCCATTCTGGAGCCCGTGGGTCAAGGAGTCACTTTAACTTTCAAGTCTTACTATTTAAAAAATACATTTCATGAAACCATAGCTAGCATAAATAGTGATTCTTCTGACGGATCTGAGAAGAGTCCGTTGAAAACCTTTGGGCAAGGATTCCTCATTGTAGATGTCATTAAGAACATTTGCCATCCATGGGAAGAGGTCAGAATAGCAACATTAACAGCAATTTGGAAGAAAATGATTCTAGCCCTCATGGATGACTTCAAGGGATTCAAGGCTTCAGTGGAGGAAGTAACTGCAGATGTGTGGAAACAGGGAGAGAACTAGAATCATGAGAGGAGCCTGAAGATTTGACTGAATTGCTGAAATCTTATGATAAAATTTGAACAGATAAGGAGCTGCTTCCAATGGATAAACAAAGAAGGGGGTTTCTTTAGATAGAACCTACTTCTGGTGAAGATGCTATGAAGACTGTTGAAATTACAACAAGAGATGTAGAATATTGTTACGTAAACTTCATGGATAAAGCAGCAACAGGGTTTAAGAGGACTGATTTCAATTTTGAAAGAAATTCTACTGTGGGTAAATCTTACCAAATAGCATCATATACCCCAGAGAATTCTTCCACAAAAGGAATCAGTATGCAAACTTTATTGCTGTCTTTAAGAAATCACCACAGCCACTGTAAGCTTCAGCATCCACCACCCTGATCTGTCAGCAGCCATCAACATTGAGGCAAGACCCACCACCAGCAAAAAGATGACTCACTGAAAGTTCAGATGGTGGTTAGCATTTTTAGTAACAAAGTATTTTTTAAAAATTTATTTATTTTAGAGAGACAGAGAGAGCACAAGCAAGGAGTGGGGCAGTGGGAGAGGGAGAGGAAGAGAATCTCACGTAGATTACCCCTAACTGCAGAACCCGATGCAGGGCTCAATCTCATGACCCATGAGATCATGACCTGAGCCAAAATCACGAGTTCCCACTCGTTTAACCAACTGAGACACCCACGTGCCCCAACAAAGTATTTTTAATTAAGTTATATACATTCTTATTTTAGACATAATGCTATTGCACATTTAATAGAATATAGTAGAGTGTCAACATAACTTTGATATGCATCATGAAACCAAAAAAATTTTTTTTGACTCACTTTATTGTAAAACTCATTTTATTTTTTACATTATTTTAAAGATTTTATTTATTTATTTGACAGAGAGAGATCACAAGTAGGCAGAGGGGCAGGCAGAGAGAGAGAGGGAAGCAGGCTCTCCGCAGAGCAGAGAGCCCAATGCGGGGCTTGATCCCAGGAATCTGGGATCATGACCTGAGCCGAAGGCAGAGGCTTTAACCCACTGAGCCACCCAGGCACCCCTATTTTTTTAAATTTTTTAAAAAAATATTTATTTATTTATTGATTTGACAGACAGACACAGCCAGAGAGGGAACACAAGCAGGGAAAGTGGGGGAGGGAGTAGCAGGCTTCCCACCAAGCAGGGAGCCCAATATGGGGCTGAATCCCAGGACTCTTGGATCATGACCTGAGCCGAAGGCAGATGCTTAACGACCACCCAACCACTCCTATTGTGATATTCATTTTAATGTGGTGGTCTGGAGCAGAACCCGCAGTATCTCCAAGGTATGCCCATAATGTGTAACATGATGACTATAGTTAACACTGGTGTATGATATGTAAAAAATTTGTAAGAGAGCATACCTTATGGGTTTTCATCACAAAGAGAATTTTTTTCTTTTCTTTTATTGTATTTATATGTTATGAAATGTGTTAAACCTATTATGAGAATCATTTTACAACATATGTAAATCAAACCATCGTGTTGGACACCTGAGACTTATGCAGTTAGGCATGTCAATTACTTCTCAATAAAACTAGGTGGGAAAAGCTTATAAAGTCTATTTGTTCTCATGTTTCCAACAACATAAGAATACACAAAATTCATGGACTTCGTCCTTGAGCAATACTTAAACAGGAAATTACAAGGTTTTCCTTTTTTAATGTCTTATCTCTTTGTCACTGAACGTCCAACTTTCTTCTGATTCTTAGATACTGTTTGAGTTTGTTATGGCTGCCTAATAAAACACCATGGACTGGAAGATTTAAACAAGAGAAATTTATTTCCTCACACTTCTGGAGTCTAGAAGTCCAATATCAAGGCGTAGGGAGGTTTGGTTTCTCCTAACACCTTTCTCCTTGGTTTACAAATGGCCACATTCTCCCTGTTTCCTCACATGTTCTTTCCTTTTTGCAAACACATTCCCCATGTCTTTTTGTGTTCAAATTTCCTCTTCTTACAAAGGCACCAATTAGATTGGATTGGGCCCCATCGTAACTGACTCATTTTAACTTAGTCACTTCTTTATGGCCCTATCTCCAAACATAGGCACATTCTGAGGTACTGGTGGAGAGGGTTTCAATATATGAATTTGGGGGGGGGTCATAATTCAGCCAATAACAGTTGCTGTCTGCTAGAAATGCTGCAATATCACTCAGCCTACAATTGGGTCTCACTTGTCTACTACCTCTATGAAGTGATTTACCCATTCTAATGGACTGCAATCCATTACATTTTCATGTGAAATTTAAGCTCTCAGAAAGAAATTTTGTTCCTCTTAACTTTATGTTCTCAGGGAATTTGTGATTGTGGACTCCTATGACTGAAAAGTAGACATGCCTTGATTTTGTGATTTATCCCTACCAAAAAGACACACACACACACACACACACACACACACACACACACTAACTGCAATTTTGCTAAACCCACTATGTTAGACATTGTATTGAACATGTGCCTTAATTCTTCTAACAATCTAACATTTTATAGAGTCCCTAAAACAAAGCTACACGGTGTCTGCATTCATGGAGCATCATTTAAGGAGAGAATATGAAGGGAGAGGAGGCAGGCATTAATTAAGCAAGCAGATAAACACGTACCGCATATGCAACGTGAATTGTGGAATGTGATACATGGTAGGAAGGAGCTATGAATGTGAATGCTGGTGAAATGTGAATGCCCATAAATTAGGGGAGGGGAAACCTACTTTATATTGGGTGGTGAGGGATAGCCTCCCAGAGGTGAAGATGCCTTACTTGAAGCCATAAGGATAGTAAAGAATCAATGTAAAGAGTGAAGAAGAGTGGTTCTCAACAAGACACCAGCAAATGCAAAGACCCTCAAGGCAAAACGGACTTTGTTTGAGAACCTATGGTGAAGTACAGAAAGTGGCAGGGAGATGGAATGAAGAATCCAGGTCTTGCTGATGAGTCTAGTCACTGACACATACAAGCACCTAGTCGAGAAAGCAGGCCCCATGAAGAGCCTGGATGTGGATGACATGTTTGGGTTCCAACCCCATCTCTGCCACTGACTACCTGTGTTAACCTAGACTCAACTTCCCAATTTCAAAAGTATCAAGTGGTAATGGCATTTGCAGGTTACTGCAAAGACTATATGAGTTAACACAGCCCTTGGTTTCAGGCATGCAATCTGTGTGCAGCAAATATTACCAATCTTAACATGAAACAAGCCCAACATACTATTTACTCTCTTTGTTACTTCCTCTGTTAAACCTGCATCTAAAGATAATCTAGTAGTTAGAAAGTTTTCTTGATTAAGGATCTCTAATTGAAAGATCTAGTTTATTTGGGGAAGACTAAGACTTACCTCATCGATAACTGTGGCTAAAATGAGGTATTGATTCTGCCAAGAAAAAAATATCCAGTGCAGGTTACAAATAATGTGCTCATTTGGTCCATTTTTGTGTCCAAATATTAAAAGAAGACAAATATATGTATTGAATATCCAATCTTCTCTCTTTAGTTTTTTTTTTCCCCTCAAAAAATATGCCTGAAATATTTGGTGGGCTTAGAAAAGAGAATATGTACCATTGTGTGGGATAAAATTAAACCAGAGAGAGACATACTAAATAAATTGGGTCAAAATCAGGTAACCCACCTCTCACACAATTTCAGCTTCTGGGGCAGATTAGATGGTAGTGTTTCATAGTCCAGCAGGCCTGATACATTAATTGACAGAAGGAACTTTGTATTATTAGATAGCATCTGGCCCCAGTTCAGGACAGTTCGTAACTGCATGATATGGATGGGATTCATCCTTAGAGCAAAGAGTAATTCAGGACTCTTTTCTCTCATTTCATCACTGTAAGATTTTTAGAAGAAATATGTCTGAAATAGTGTAGAATATGGGCTAGAAGGGGGCAGAAAGTGGCATATCTTGTCATTATTTTCAGTATAAAGAATAGGATGAAAGAAAAGAGAGCTGAGGAAAATCTGTCAGGTTTAGAAAAACATACTTTTGTTTACTCTTTGAAGAAAGAATATGAAATCTGGGAGGACAAAAAATAAGGATATATTTTATATTCCTCTAACAGCTTTAGGGAGTTTTTCTCTAAGTTTTGTACCATACAAAGGAAAGTATTCAAGTATTTCTATATAGCAGATAGCTTTAAGATCCAGCTTCCCAAGTCCTACTGGAAGTCAATGGCAAGAAAACAGACTACCCAAGTTACTGTTAGATGATCACTATGCTATCTTTAAAATCATCAAAGTCAGCAGACAACAATTCTCCGTGAACTTTAGGTTACAACTGAAATAGATAAGAGTTACATTCTTTCTGTAATAATTATTTCCAATAATTAATCTTCCTTCAGATTACCTGATGAGAAAAGAAACTACTACAATTATTCTAAATTGGGCAACAGTATAGGCATATTGTTCTTTGTATGAGATTATTCCAGAGTCTTGCAACAATATGATTCTCGAGTCTTGCAACAATATGATTCCCGTTCCAGCTGATCTTGAGTCTATAGGGACTAGGGATAATGAAGAGGATGATACTAAGAAATTACTAGAAATATGGCTAGCATGAGAGGTTCACCATCTTCTGCAATTTTGTTTAAATGAAAGACTATTAATCATGCCAAGGAAAAGGGCCACTTAAAAAAAAATAAAGATACGTTACAACTGTGCATCGTGGGAGCCAGCAACTGCTATATTACCCAGCAATTTGGCATGCACATGAGGCCCATGCTGATTCTCTTCCCAAACACATTACACATGCTGCTGCCAATTTGCTCTTACTGGAAGGCCTTAGTGGTCTTGAACACCTTCTCCGATCATTTCCCTAATCTGATGAAAACATAATCATCTAATGGTTAAGAAAATAAATCTACTCATGGTTAGCTACAGGATGGAAAAAGCAGATGCTACAAAATTATAAGTAAGATTTTAAAGGCCCAAGACTGGACATAGAATCTGTACTCTATGTTAATGCTATCAAGTAAAACTACAAAAACACATGAGAAGAGAAAGAAACACATGTACTTTCAATTGCTTTAGTTAGGTTTGTTCAAGTGGGTGGAAGGAAACCCAGGTAACTAGAGGTCTATAAAACTCTAAGTAATATGCTCAAAATATATTTTGCTCTGTGTGCAGTGGTGGTGGGGAGAAGCTGGGGGAAAATGCAAATTGAAATTTATGTCACCTGCAAGTAGAGATGTTCCAAAAATAATTCAATGACTCATAAAGGGAAAAGTGCTAGCTGTTAATAGTAGCATAATCAATCTCTAAAGAATATGGTCTAACCAAAGAGTAAAGAAGTTCTTTTGTAAAAGCTTTTGATAGTGAGTAAGGTGAGTATTAAATAGAACTCTTCATAAGATGGGCATGGGCCGGTCCACTTGAAGGAGGCATGGTACAGCTTCCCTATTTAATATTCTTTATACTTGTTGATTTGTGACTGCTAAGCAAAAATCAGGGAAAAAATCAACTTCCCCCGTAAGTTCCCTATAAAACCAAAATGAATAACAGTTTGTCATAACATACTAAAAGCTTGGCAGTTTGTTTACTGTACATTTTGCTATTGGTGTTTAATGTACGATTTCTCCTAACTGGAGATTAATTACCATACATATTGGGTTATACATATATGATGCAAAAAATCAATTACTACACTTGAGTCTCACTTTAACCAGTTTGTTAGCTGTGTGGCCTTAATCTGAATCTATCTAGGCCTCATTTTCTTTATCTGAAAAACAGATAATATTGCACCTCTCACCTCCAAGGATCAAATTAAATGTATGTGTAGCTTTAGCTAACCTTGCCAATGTCTTTTTCTCTGAATGCTGCCATATTCATTTTTAGGCCGAAATTACAATGATTCTGAGACTCTACCTGCCTAAGCAAAAACAAAAACAAAAACAAAAACAAACAAAAAAAATCCACCCCTCTCAAAGAGTCTATCAATTATCTCAACTTCAGACATTCTCCCTCTTCTGTCCTGCTCCCACTTACACTTCTGCTGCCCAAATCCTGCTGGAAGGGAGGCTTACCATCACCTTGCAGAATGAAGCAGTTGTGAGAACACTTTTGTTCTCTGCCAAGTCAGCTGATGCAGTTTTTACTGAAGCAGTGCTTGACTCCTTGCAGAGCCAGGAAACAGTCTTCTTCCCAACTCTGTGATACGCTTTGCACCAGGGCCATGCACAACCCCACCAGCTAGAATGCCTCACCTTTCTCCTAGAATCCCAGGCTCCAGAAAAGAGTCTTTATTGTGAGTATCCCCTCTTGTTCCATAGGAGACCACCCAATTCAAGCAACCCAATACCGAAGAGATGTCTCGTCTTTCCTTCCAAACATCTGCCTCCTCTCATTCCTCACCTCAAACAAAACCCCTGCTGAGGTTTTCCAGTTTCCGGAGACGAAGCCCTGAGTAAATACATGAATGCCAACAAATATTGGAGGTAATTGTAAGGGGTGAGAGTGATGTACAAATAGCACGTGAGATTCCACTCAGTCAACTGAAATACCTGTTTGTGTGTGAATGCATTCCTTTATCTGACAAATATTTCATTTAACAAGTTTATTGAAGTAACTGGATTTGTGATGAGAAATCAAGAAACAACATTATTTGTTTCTCAAAGTAGCTTTCAAAGCCCCACTTCCCTTGAATAACTCAGAAAGGTCTCAAAGCCTTTTCTGATTCTTTTTAGGTATTAACAATTACATCATGAGATATTCAACATTTCTATTTCAATCAAAATTAACACTTAATCTCTTGGTCAGTTGAATGCTTCTCTTTATCCCACACCTCTAGCTGTTGTCTCAGCCTGAAAATCTGTGGTGTATTCTGTCCTTTACTCTCATTGTTCTATATGATCTGTACTCTCCTTTCCTGACCAGAATAGATGAAGAGAAGAAGAGTAAGAGTCTTGTTTTGTTTAAAAAAAAAACTTTTTAAAAATATACTATTTTTCAACTCTCTTAGATATACAGACAAATTGCTAAGATTGTGAAGAGTTCCCACGTATCCCTTCCTGTTTCCACTATTGTTAAATCTTACATTAGTATGTGCAACTGTTATCAATAATGAGCCAATACTAATTATTCTCATCATTAAAATTCACACTTTGTTCAGACTACTGTCTTTCTATTCCAGAATCCCATTCAGTATACCTTATTGCATTTAGGCTTCATATCTCTTGCCTTATGACACTTTTTCAGACTTTCCCCATTTTTGATAATTAGTTTGGGAAAAGACCAGTCACCTATTCTATAAAGTGTTGGGATTTGCCTGATGTTTTTCTCATGCTTGGATTGGGATTTGGGGAGGAAGTCCATGGAGGTAAAGTGTCATTTTCATCCCATCACATCAAGGGGACATGTTATTGTTATGACTTATTACTCTTGATGTTAACTTCAATCACCTAGATAGGGCATGTCTAGGCAGGTTTCTTTGTTATAAGGTTACTCTTCTTTCCCTTTTTCCATACTTTAGTTTTTGGAAAGAGGTCACTATGTACAGACCACATTTAAAGAGTGGGAAGGATGGTCCACTTCAAAGGCAGAGCATCTGCACAAATTATTTGCAATTCTTCTTCATGGGAGATTTATCTATTTTCCCCTATTTACTTTTTTGTTCAATCATTTAGATCTGTATGGATTTATGAGTAATTAGTTTATACTTTGAATTACAATCCAATATTACTTTATTTTGTTATTCAAAACATTCTAGCTTCAGTCACTGAGAGTTCTTCCAGTTGGCTTCTGTGTCCCTCTAACATATCCTTAACATTGTGTGTGTGTCTTTCAGGGTGTTGTTGTGGTTTGTTGTTGTTGGCACTTCTTATCTTCTGGCAGTGGAAGACATTCTGTGACCATGTTATGTGTTCACTCTCCCAGTGCTAGACTCAACCATTTCTCCAAAGAGCCTTGGTTCTTTTTTATTGAACACTGATATTAGATATTTTGTTTTGTTTTTCCTCATTTTAAAATAACTACTACATAGTATTTGCTTTATGGATACACTATAATAATAAATTTAACTAGTCATTGACTGGTTTGCATCTAGGATTTCACCATTCAGACTGAATCCCAGTTCTAATTTGTAACACCAGGAGAAAAATATTAACAACCTTATGTGCTTCAAGCATTGTAAACAAAGTTGGGAAATAAAGCAAATAAACTATTTGCCATGACAAGAAAATAACACTGCACTAGTCGTTCCTTAGACTAGATCTTTTCCCTTCTGTTGGATTATTTCATGAAGTAAATTTTTAGAAGCGTGTTTACTGGAACAAAGTGAGGAACATTTCTATAATATTTAATACATGTTGCCATTTAGCACTGTCAAATGTTTGTGTCAATGTCCAATGCCAACAGCAATAATTAAATAATAGCCAATATATTTCAAATATTTCTTTTGTATTGTTTTATACTACTACTCTTAAAAGTGCTTTATTTCTAGTAACTCATTTGTCTCATAAATGTAAGATAATGTAGATACTACTAATATGTAGATACTATTATTATTATTATCAACCCCATTTATTCAGATGAGAAAACTGAGACACAGAGATGTAATTTGCCCAAAGTTACATGACTAAGAGAAAGCAAACTTTGTTTGAATCCAAGCAATCTGACTTCAGAACTGGGAATTTCACTATTGCCTCTCATTAGGCAATTACATATGATATATCAAACATTTAGATAGTAAAGTTCTGGCAGGCAAAAAGAGGAGCATTAATTACATAAAAAAAACTATTTCAAGATTGCTTCAATTTTACTTCTTTGAATATTACTACAATGACTTTCCCATGTTCTTATTGTTGTCATTATTTTGCTTTATTTGTATTTTCCTTTTTTTAAAAGATTTTATTTATTTATCTGACAGACAGAGATCACAAGTAGGCAGAGAGACAGGCAGAAAGAGGGGGGGAAGCAGGGTTCCCGCCAAGCAGAGAGCCTGATGTGGGGCTCGATCCCAGGACCCTGGGACAATGACCCAACCCGAAGGCAGAGCCTTTAACCCACTGAGCAACTCTGGTGCCCCTGTATTTTCCTTTAAGTGAAATGCTTATTTTGGTATATTTTTGCAATAATTAGTTGAAATTACTTTTTAAGTTGGAGTATGTGAGGTTTGTTTAATTTTTATTTATTTAATTTTTATTTAATAACATTTATTAAATAAATTATTAAATAACATTATTTAATTTTTAGTGATAAGGAGATGGAAATTGAGTCTTTGATTTCTTGGTGGTATTTCTCTCTCTGGCTACTTCTTTCTCATTCTTGCTCTCTAATGAAGTTAGTCCTTGGGCAGCTCCAACAAACAGTCTCACTCAACAGGCACCTTCTAACTAATAGTTGCCACAGCTACAAACTAATATATCAGTGACAGAAGTTCCTGTATGTGAACTTTTTCTCATTTCCTTTCTCCAAATATGCTCCTCCTCCAAAGATCCACTATGGTGTGGAAATGTCAGAGATTAGTCAACATTTTTACCATAGCATAATAAAATCTCAAGGTATAAAATGTATATAGTCAAACTATACTTAATGTGAGTGTAAAATGTGTTAACCAAAACTGTATATTTTGAGAGGGAAAGAGAAAGCTGTATTTATTTGGACTCTGAGTCAGCAGACATAAACAAAGCTGTCCTAAACAAACCTTGACTCTACTCATCCTACTCATGGTCAACAATCAACTAAGCAACGCACAAGGGTTTAGGCAGTCATTTGAGGCTATTCTTTGCTTCCACTCTTCACATCAGTAGCTTGCCCTATACTGGTCACCTAGCAACAGTTCCCTTGTTGTAAATCCACTTGACTTCTTCTTATAAAATGCTGAGGTAGATTTCTCTCCCTCCCCGCCCACCCCCCCGCCCAGAAATGGCTGCCATAATCATTCCCATGTTCATTGACCATTTGATTCTGCTACTTATTCCATTAAAAGGTTAAGTTTGTGTTTCCTCCCCCTGAGTTCAGACTGGTCTTGTGACTTGCCTTGACCAATAATAACATGATGTCCAGGTCCCAGGGCTCCAGAGACTTCACAGCTTTCTCCATTGCCCTCCTGGGATTGTGCCCAGAGACCACTTCAAGCAAAGAAATTCAGGATGGAATCCTCAGCTGCTTGGCCAATCTACCCCAGCAGAGGCCAGTCCCAACTCACTGACACTATGAAAGACGGAACCCAAGAAAAACCAACAGAAATACCATCCAGCCAACCCCAGAATTATTAGAAATAATAAATCATGTTTGTTTGTTTAAGCTTTTTAGGTTGATTTGTTATACAACAAAGGATAACTGTAACAAAAGTTTAAAATAAATTATTTTTCCCTCCACATTTCTTTAGACACTTAAAGTTTAATAAATATAATAAAGCTATTTGAGATTTATCCAAGGTATCAAGTTTTAAAGACTGTGCAGGTTTTAAAGCCACTATAATTCTTAGCAAATGGTATTTCTGATACCAAATAAAGCAGCAAACTTGCCCTTATCAGCTCTTTGGTATCAGGTGGAAACCAAAAATATGCCAAGTCAGGGACCTTTCTCATCTCTCTATAGGTTTCACAACTACATAGATTAAAGGGCATTATTTTGTGCTTTTTGTTCTGGCCTCCAAGGTTAATATCTCAATTACCCTCAAATTAGCAACATTTTTTCCTATCTGGGCTCCAAAACCACTGTTCATTCATTAAAACCTCTATTATGATGGGCCAAGTATGGGGGTAATGGGATTACATCATGTCCTTCAACCCTCCCAAGGTCTCCTGTAGGTGACACAGGATAGAATAAAATTCCTTGCTTTGGTGTCCCCAAATAGTAACTGGAAGGATAGGAACTCCATTTCAAGGATGATCTCATATGAGCACATGTGAAATTTCCTATTTATTTGTATGTATCCTAATGTCCAAATGAAGAGGGTCTGTTGAAAGGGCTTTTCTATCTGCCCTGCAGATTCCATGCTTTTACACATGATGCCACCATTTACTGGAGTTAAATCTTAGATGAGACTAATATCAGATCTTAAACATTTCACAATAAATTTTACAGGCTTTTCAGATAGTGTCAGGAGAAATAATAACTGAGATAAATGCACAAATTTAGATGACTGAGACCTAGGTAATTTTTCACTTGAACGACTCTTTGTTTGAATCACTCAGAACTCCCCTTTATCCTAAACTAGATAATCCCTTCTGAAATAGGATTAAATTCTGGAAGGTGATTGTCAGCAAGTTTCAAAATCAGACTTACTGCCATATAAAATCCCTTTATCTGTAAGCATCTTTCTTTTGAGGAAACTCAATGAATAACATGGTAAGTGTCCTTTAAGAATCAGTGGTAACTCATTAACAATTTGTATTCACTGTGGTACAATATCTACTGTCTGCCTTTAAGGCTACTATGCTTTTTTTGGAATACCAGGAGCTGTAACAGGCAATACCAACTAAAGCTCCAGTGAGCCTGAAACTAACTCCCTTTTATAAACAAGAACCTACAGTTTGATAAACAAATGCCCCTAACTCCATAAAAATTTGTTCGAACACAACTACTATTCTAATAGAAAAAGACCAAGATAAACTTCCTGCATCAAGAAAAACTACATAATTTAAAAATATCAGATTAAAACACAGCTGTTCAAATATATATTCTCAAATATTTTGGAACTTAAGAATGTTTGCTAAAGAAATTTTTTGATCTTTTTATATGCAACATTCTGGCTTTGAAAGTGCTAAAATTCCAAGAGGAAGCTGCTGGCAATATTTCTGTTTCACTAGGAAAATAATACTGAAATCAGTTTACTCTGAATTCACATCAATTTATAAAATGAGAAGTACTGAAAATGTCAATATCAAAGGCAAATTCTTTAAAACACAAAGAAAAGCAATGACTTAAAATGGTTTTTGAGTTTCAGTTTTGATTTTTTTCATATTGTAAAAGATTATATACTTAGTATAGGAGAATTGGAAAATCCAAAAACATTAAAACAATAAATCTAAAGTGTAAATAGAATAAATCTATATAGCATTATATTAATAAAGTTAATTCATGCTATATTTTATACTGTTCTTTTCATTCTTATATATACGGTGCTACAACAAAAATATAACATTATATTCTGATTTCTTTTACTCAACATTTTGTCATGAGTATATCTCCATAAAAATATTTTTTAAGAAAAAAAGAAAAGCACAAGTTCTAATGCTACATCAATTCTATCTTATACATATTGAATAATTTATTTAACCATTCCTGCTTTTTGTTGGATAGTATGGAGAAGCAGACAAGCATTTTATTTATTTTTTTTCCCCTTAAAGATTTTATTTATTTATTTGACAGACAGAGATCACAAGTAGGCAGAGAGGCAGGCAGAGAGAGAGGAAGGGAAGCAGGTTCCCTACTGAGCAGAGAGCCCATTGTGGGGATCAATCCCAGGACCCTGGGATCATGACCTGAGCCGAAGGCAGAGGCTTTCACCCACTCAGCCACCTAGGCGCCCCAAGCATTTTATTTAAATATAAAATTAGTTACAAAACTCAGTATAGGCAGAAATATAAACTATACTAAAGGCAATAGTGATAACTGCTTTATTTTCATACCCTCCGAGGACGCTCTACTAGATTTAGTTAATGTAAAGTATTTATAGGTTGTCATGTGTGTGTTTATATGTGTGTGATGCAGCTTCACATGTTTTTAAAGTGCTCCAGTCCTAGCCAACACAAAGCTTGACACCAACGTTGGCCTGACAGATCTCTTGGTCTCTAGAGAATGTAGATTGGATTCTGGTCTTTCAATCTGATCCAAAACAAAAACTAGAAAAACTCTAAAGTTGTTTTTCAGATGTCTATGTACAAAACGACTTTTAAACTGACAATATGTTAAGCCTCTATGTATAGACTTTCATTTTTCTTGCATGATATTAACCTTGTTCAACAGAATAATTATAGATAAGATACACAAATGTATAGAGAAGATATACTTCCTTAAAAAAAAAAAGTATTAGTTTTCAAGAACAGAAGGTATCAAGTAATATCCCCTGTTAGGGATGGAGAAGTGAAAAGGTTGTTCCACTATTATCTTTAGTTGTTTGATAATCTGTTTTTATACATGGATGGTTATGTTTCTGCTCTAGGGCACAAATACAGCAGACCCTCTTAGACTAGGACAGCAGGCAGCATGCCCAAATGTCAGCATCAAATAGGGTTCTATGCTCCCCAGGCACTCCCCACCAGATATTTTCTATTATCTATTTACTGCTGTATCTCCAGGACATAAGGCAAGCATTTAAAAAGTGTGTGTGTGTGTGTGCGTGCGTGCGTGCTGCATGGGGGAGCAGTGTTGCTGTTGTTTGTTGAATGAATCATTACTTATAAACAGCCACAGTGATGGCTACACTTGCCATCACATTTCCTGAAAATAAAGGTAGAGATTTCCTTTTGGAGTTTCTAGGCAGAACTGCCAGGTCTTCTTCCCTTCCTTGATCTCCTCGCATAAAGCAAAAAGCCCGTAAAAGGGCAATTATTCCTCTCTCACCTGCATGGAAATACCACACCTTCAATTTATATAATGAGTTTGGAGAAAAGAGGTATTAGAAACAAATATTATAACATAAATGGCCTAAAAATATTTTTATTTTTTTATGTCAGCCATCTCAAATATGAAGGATTTATAAGCCTCCTACATCTTCTAACAATTCTTTCCTAATAAACTGTAATCTTCCACCCATTGCTCTCAAAGTCAGTTTCTAGCTTGTCTCTATGATTATTGTTACTAAAGATTCTATTTATTTGTCAGAGAGAGAGAAAGCACAACCAGGGGGAGCAGCAAGCAGAGGGAGAGGGAGAAGCAGGCTCCCCCTGACCAGGGAGCCCAATGCAGGACTAGATCCTGAGACTCCAGAATTGTGATTCCCTCCTCAAGTCCCCAACAATTTTCCAGTGTGTCAGTGTATGTAATTCACCTTGAGGCTGTGAGGCTGTGTGGGAGGTTCAAAGATCCCAGAGACCACCTAGTAATTGATGAGAGGCTAATTTAATTCACCATCCAGGTCCTATCAGATGCACAATACTGCCATGCAAAAGTCATAAAAATGAACTTAATGTTTCAGTTAAATCAAAACAAAGGTCTATGAGTGTGTGATCATATGCATGTTTTGATTCTAAGTGACTGACCCAGTTTTCTCTCCTTTTCCTCTCTAGGTAATTCTCTTTTCCCGTTCTCTGAAAGAGTATTATGCTCAGCTTCACACTGTTGGATATCATGTTAATCTGAAGTATTTAAAACTTCGTGGGATGCCTGGGTGGCTCAGTTGGTTAAGCATCCAACTCTTGATTTCAGCTCAGTTCGTGATCTCAGGGTCATGGGTTAGAGGCCCATGTCAGGCTCTGCTCTTAGTGTAGAGTCTGCTTATCCCTCTGTCTCTGCTTCTCCCCGCCCCCCCCCACACACTGTCTCTCTAAAATAAATAAATAAAATTTTAAATACATATGTAAATAAATAAATGAATCTTCACTGATAGGGATCTGAAGAAAACACTGTTCCCAAATGGCTTTGCTGCTGAAAAAGATCATGATCTAAAATGCTTTCCCTAAAATGCTTATCTAGAGTACCATCTATAAATACCCATTGTGCTGATGACTTCCTAAAAACCATTTATCTGCTTAGTGGTACTTATTATCCTAATTTCACACATACTTATTTTCTCTTGCCTAGGAAAAATATTTCTGAGTCAACTATGTTCTTAGTCCTTTTATTACTGCTAGTTTGTTTGTTTGTTCACTATCCCTGTCACTCCCATGCACCAGCTGAAACAAGAATATAATCATAATTCACCAAGAAGTAATGTATAGAAGCCTTCTAACATAGAATTGTCCAATAGAACTGTCTATGATGATGGAAATGCTATATAATTTGCACTGTCAAATTATAATTTGCACTAGTGACTTCTATCACTAGCCATATCTGGCTACTGAGCACTTATAATGTGGCTAGTAGGAATGAGGAACTAGATTTTTCATTTTAGTTAATTTAGTTAATTTAAATGGCTACTCTACTGGACAGTGTAATTTTGATATACTCGATACTGTTAAGATTATGTATTTACTGAAAAAAGAGGTTAAGTAAATAATATTCAAGATAAAATGACATTTATTTATTTTTTTAAAGATTTTATTTATTTGACAGAGAGAGACACAGTGAGAGGGAACACAAGCAGGGGCAGATGGAGAGGGAGAAGCAGGCTTCCCGCTGAGCAGGGAGCCTGATGCGGATCTCGATCACAGGACCCTGGGATCATAACCTTATCCAAAGGCCAATGCTCAATGACTGAGCCCCCCAGGTGCCCCTGAAGTGACATTTACTTTAACAGTAAATGCTTCTCTCACTTGCAGTTGATAACTCTGGGTAGATACAACAAGTTTTTGGAAAGAATATTTCCCAGGAGTCAGAAATTGTGTGTTTGTAACTCTATTCCTAACTAGTTGTGTGGCATTGGGAAAATTGCTTTCTTTCTCAGGGCCTTAAAAGTTTAAAACATGGGATCACCAACTTTGAAATTACGAGTCTGTATTAGTCTCATACTTTTTTTTTTAAGATTTTATTTATTTTACAGAGAGAGAGAGAGAGATCACAAGTAGGCAGAGAGGCAGACAGAGAGAGGGGGGGAAGCAGGCTCCTCGCTGAGCAAAGAGCCCGATGCGGGGCTTGATCCCAGGACCCTGAGATCATGACCTGAGCTGAAGGTAGAGGCTTAATCCACTGAGCCACCCAGGCGCCCCTAGTCTCATACTTTTAAAACTATCTTGAGGATATTTTTGAGGATCAAATTAGAAAAAAAATACATTAACTAGAAAAGGGGCACTTTAATGCATACGATTCAGGTCACCAATTCTTAAATTTACTAGGATCTGGATGCTGAAACACTAATTCATGAGTTTTTCTAGACCACCACAGAATATACGTTGGTATATAAAAATAAGTATCTATAACATTTCAAAGATCTTATGTTGTTTCATTTGCTTTAAGGAAAAGCAAATAATGGCAAGCATGTAACACACAATAGCTATAATTTAAACACTTTATCTGGACCAAGCAAGTATAAAATAAATATTTTTTTCATTTGTGTACAAAAAATAAACTGGCTTCTCTAATGTTTCAGTTATCTGAAGGACTCGTTTCTTCAGCCCACTGTACAGGATGCATAGGTGTGGCCAACGGTTCTGCAAAACTATCACCTTCAGGAGGACAGGTGGAGAAGAAGGATATTTTCCAGTTGTGCTTCTCTCATAAATTGAATTGGAAAACAGACTCTATCCTTCTTGTTTCTGCCTCCAGAGTGGGGGTGGGGCACATCCAAGTAGGTGCATAAAATGATCCACTTGTATACAGAAAGAAAATATTAAAACTTCTGCTTTACTATTTATTTAGTGTTTATCCTAAAAAACTAAGAGAAATTAAACCTTACAAACATTTCACATACACTGTGTTGAAATTAATTCCCTACTGCAGTATCCATTTTTCCTTCCCCACTTAGTAATGAAACCCTAACTTTTAGCTTGATTTATTGTCACTTAGAATAAAAGTTGTCATTTTCTGATACTCCTTGCCGCTAACTTTTGGCTACTGTAATGCAATCATAGTGCTGCTGCTTAAAATGTGAATGTAATGAGTACAGATCCAGTAACAACTTTGTACCATGAGACAAAAGACCCATGTGACGACGGAAATTCAGAAAAGAGCTTTTTATATGTTGACCTCATGAAATGACCAAATAGACTGTCAACCTTTAGATGTGACGTGGAAGAAAAGTTAAATTTCATCTAATTGAAAACACTATTCTCTGTTTTAAATCATTGTTCTATTGGATGTCCCTGAACCTAAGCTTAACTGAAACATAGATTTGTTAATACTGCATTTTAATGTGCAAATTAATATACATATAACACATGCACGTTCTTTTTCTCTTATATTATATATAGTAAAATCATTTCAAGATTACAGGGCTAAAGGACGGTTACATGCTACTACAAAGGTTATCTCTACTTTGAATTAATAGAGCCTACTGGATTACCATCAAACATATACTAATAACACAACAGTAGATTTTTTTTAAGATTTTATTTATTTATTTAAGAGAGAGAGAGAGAGAGAGAGAGAGAGAGAGAATGAACAAGCAGGGAGAGCAGCAGAGGGAAGGGGAGAAGTAGACTCCCTACTGAGAAGGAGCCTGATGAGGGTTGCTTAACCGACGGAGCCACCCAGGTGCCCCACAACAGTAGATTCTTAATATTTGTGGGAAACTATATCTATACATCCTTGGTAAAATTCATAATACATACATCTTTATGAAAACCTCTGAATTTTTCAGAAATATATTTTCTGTCCAGTCTCATGTTCTCTGAATATATTTGTCCATCACATACTACAAAGAAAAATGTTTAAATCACTACATAAAAAGCTATACAGTGGGGCGCCTGGGTGGCTCAGTGGGTTAAAGCCTCTGCCTTCGGCTCAGGTCATGATCTCAGCGTCCTGGGATCAAGCCCCACATCGGGCTGTCTGCTCAGCGGGGAGCCTGCTTCCCTTCCTTTCTCTCTGCCTGCCTCTCTGCCTACTTGTGATCTTGGTCTGTCAAATAAATAAATTTTAAAAAAACTATACAGTAACAAATGGAGAATGCAAAAATTATCAATATATAGAGGCTGACAGCCATCTAGATTCACTCATCAGTTAACGACTTAGTCCCACCTATCAGTCTCACAGTGAGTATTACTCAAATCCATACCTTAAGTTACATTTTAAAAATCATGTGTCACGATCCCATTAGAGATACTTGCAAATGGCAGAGTCCTCCAAGTTTGAATACACAAATACCAAGGGTCCGTTTATCTAAATTAGCCAGTTTCCCACTGCATTGCCTCATTCTATAGAAATATCCTTGGTTAATAGATGCTCATGCTTAAACTCAGTGGTGATGGCTGAAGCAGGCCCTCACCTGGCTCTAGCATGCTCAAGCCAACAGCCCTTACATTCTTAATTCATAACCATTCATTCTACTCAGTGGCTTTCCTTGAGTCTACCAAAAGGTTCCATGCCTACAGCCACTGTTTCTACTGACAAACTGACACTAAAAGAGATAGATCCTCCTCATTCCCTGGGTGTGGAGACATAAGCATAGCTGACATACATTCACTTCAACTCGCGCATTCACAGTTGATGTGCATCACCGCTGACACCTGCAAACAGGGCTTGCGGCTCACTGCCCAGAGTGTACTCTCCCTTCCCTGCAGCAGGACTTGTCCTACCTCCTTGGGCAGTCCACAGCAGGGAGCCACATTCCAGCCAGATTTTCACACCCAGATGGGATGCTAAACAGTCATCAGGGAAAATGAGATTCAGTAACATAATGAGAGAAGGCTCTGCCACTAATTTCCCAAAATGTAGCCATGAAGCAATAAACAAAAAGCTGGCATGATTCCAGGCACTAAATGCCTACTTCTCAAGCACGGTGTCTCTTGGAGTTTAGAAGAAACAGTGCAGATGAAAGGGAAAATGACTCTGATTTAAATCATGGGTTAAAATAGTCAGCTGCAACATAAATCCTGTAGAAAACTTTGGGTGGAGGATGCCCTAATTTTCCCTCACCTTGCCTTGCCAAGGTAGATTAACACAACTTCCAGGAAATGCAACAAAAAGAACAGCATGTAAAAAAAAGTTGCAGTTCTCACATCACTTGTTCTTCTGTGTTCATCTTCTTTTGTTGAAGATGGACTACCAAAAAGTATTAAAACATATCAATTTAAATATCACATTTAAGTAGCAATGTGGCAAAGTGGCATCACACTGATGAAACAGTAATTCAAATCAGACATTCTGGAGGGAATTAAAGAAAATGTAATTTCATATAGTTTATGTGTTTTCCAATAGTTAGATTAAGAAATGGATATAAACAAAACACTGCATTTCAGAAGTAGATCATAAGAAAAGATCTTATGGGGGTTAAAGCCTCTGCCTTCGGCTCAGGTCCTGATCCCAGGGTCCTGGGATCAAGCCCCACGTCAGGCTCTCTGCTCCATGGGTAGCCTGCTTTCTCCTCTCTCTCTCTCTTTGCCTGCCTCTCTGCCTACCTGTGATCTCTGTCTGTCAAATAAATAAATAAAATCTTTAAAAAAAAAGAAAAGAATGGAGGAAATATATTTATTTAGTTACTAAAGTAAGAATTATTTCTGAAATGTTTGGGTTCACATGCTTTAACACAGAATTATAATTCTGGAATTCAAAGTCAAGGAAGAGCAGTAGGACCCATTTAGCCTAATACTTTTTTTATTTTTTTATTTTTATTTTTTTTTTTAAAGATTTTATTTATTTATTTGACAGACAGAGATCACAAGCAGGCAGAGAGGCAGGCAGAGAGAGAGGAGGAAGCAGGCTCCCCACTGAGCAGAGAGCTTGATGTGGGCTCGATCCCAGGACCCTGGGATCACGACCTGAGCCGAAGGCAGACGCTTAACGACTGAGCCACCCAGGCGCCCCAGCCTAATACTTTTTTAAAGGTGATGAAACTGGATCTTTAAAAAGATAAGAATCTCCACAAAATTACAGATGATTAGCAGCAGACTCAGAAGAAAAACTCAGGTCTTCAGATTTTGTTGAAATTTTGAATCTTTTTTTTTTCATTTTTCCTATTCCTCCTGTATCTCTGAGCTTAACCTTTTCATTTAATTTTTTTCCAAAGACTCACTTAAAGCATATCCTTTGAGGAGCTTTTTGGGGATGATGAAATTACTCTGTATCCTGATTTTACTAGTTCTTACACAAGCCCATGCATGTATTAAAATTCATACAACTCTATACTACAAAAAGTAAATTAAAAATATCCAAAAATAACCTTCAATGTTATTGAAAGAGCTGATTTTATATCCAGTGTATATGAATTTTTCGTACTATAATTTCTTAGGTATTTTCCAATGGAAAACCAAGAATAAAATGACAACTCTTTGTCCATTATTCACTGATTTTGTTGTATTTGATGGGCTACCATTTTACCATATCCAATTTCTCTGTAGTCAAATATAAATGTAAAATAAGGAAATAAAAATGAAGTGTAAATCCTTCCTACTTTTATTAAAATATACCATTATTAAAATATACCATTATTAAAAATAATTTTTCAAAAAGAATCTGTGTGTGTGTGTGTGAGAGAGAGAGAGAGAGAAGCAGACATTGACCAATGGAAAGGTAAGCTATATGGATCTGCAAAAAATTTAGAAAATTGTCCATTTAGGTCAGTTTTAAACAGCTCATGGTGAAATAGATGATGATTACAGCTGCCTGCCACTTATGGAGTCATTGTGCACTAGACATTGCATCAGATGGACATCAATTAAATCTAGTCCAAAGTAAGTATTCAGGAGAAAAAGAAGTATTTGTCACTGTCAATCATCTGTATTTATTGCAAACATAGAGGATGAATGCAGAAGTTCACAGCAGAGTAAAAAGGACATGATCACGAGAGTCAACACAATTCTGATTGCAACTCCACTCTTCCTCACTCTGAGCTATTTGACAAGTTTTGTTTTGTTTTGTATCCCTGAACCTCAGTTTTCTCACTGATAAATTCAAAAATCTTCCCTTCTTTGTTGGATCATTGTGTGGATGAGCTAGTATGATGCATATAGTAACAGTTAGCATTTATTTAGTTTTTGCCATTACAAGACACTGTTGTTACTGCTTTAAGTGGAATGATTTATTCATCCACAGAAAAAGTCTAGATACAAATTCTGTTACTATCCTCATCTTATAGATAAGAAAACAGACACAAAGGCTAAGTAACTTACTGAAGATCATAAGGTTGGTAGTTAAAAACTGAGATTTGATACAAAAGTTGGATATTCATCTTTTCTGATGGAGGTGTAATATTCCATTATATATATGGACCACATCTTCTTTATCCATTTGTCCACTGAAGGGCATCTTGGCTCTTTCTACAGTTTGGCGATTGTGGCCATTATTGCTATGAACTTTGGGGGTAGAGATGGCCCTTCTATTCACTACATCTGTATCTTCAGGATAAATACCCAGTAGTGCAATTGCAGGGTCATAGGGAAGCTCTATTTTTCATTTCTTAAGGAATCTCCACATTGTTTTCCAAAGCAGCTACACCAACTTGCATTCCCAGCAACAGTGTAAGAGGGTTCCCTTTCTCCACATCCTCTCCAACACATGTTGTTTCCTGTCCTGTTAATTTTGGCCATTCTAACTGATGTAAGGTGGTATCTCAATGTGGTTTTGAGTTGAATCTCCCTGATGGCTAATGATAATGAACATTTTTCCATGTGTCTGTTGGCCATTTGTATGTCCTCTTTGGAGAAGTGTCTGTTCATGGATGGGGCTGAAGGAGATCATGCTGAGTAAAATAAGTCAAGCAGAGAAAGTCAATTATCATACAGTTTTACTTACTTGTGGAGCATAAGGAATAACATGGAGGACATTAGGAGAAGGAAAGGGAAAGTGAATTGGGGTGAATAGGAGGGGGAGATGAAGCATGAGAGACTGTGGACTCTGAGAAACAAACTGAGGGTTTTGGGGGGGAAGGGGGTCGGGGGATGGGTAAGCCTGGTTGTGGGTATTAAAGAAGGCACGTATTGCATGGAGCACTGGGAATGGTGCATAAGCAATGAATCTTGGAACATTGAAAAAATAAAATAAAATAAAAATAAAATAAAATATTAAAAAAACCCTGAGATTTGGCCCAAATATTCTAGTTCTGGAGTCCATTTGATTGAAGAACTTCACCATTATTGTCTAGTGTATAAATGACTTGGCCCCAAGTGGATGCTGAATTAATGGCTGCTGCACTAACTGAAGCTTTTTATTTTTATTTTTTTTAAAGATTTTACTTATTTATTTGACAGACAAGTAGGCAAAGAGGCAGGCAGAGACAGAGAGAGGAGGAAGCAGGCTCCCCACCGAGCAGAGAGCCTGACGCGGGTCTCGATCCCAGGACCCTGGGATCATGACCCGAGCCGAAGGCAGAGTCTTTAACCCACTGAGCCACCCAGGCGCCCCTGAAGCTTTTTATTTTTATGACAAACTAATTTCACTGGACTCCTAGAAGCTCAAAGTGGAACAGAGCTACAAATGTTAACAATATAAACAAAACTATTTTGCTAACTCTGTGATACCTTTCATTTCATTTTCTCTTCACCAGTGTAGGAAAGTCAGAGATTTCTTTTTAATGATGATATTAACCAAAAGTGAAGAATTATATTTTAAAAACCAGTCCCCAGCTCTTAACCTCTCTCCTGAGCTCTGGACCCAGAAGCCCAATGGCTTAGAAATATCTCCATATGCATGCCATGCCTGTTCACAATGGTTGGAACAATAGGGAGTTGGGGTAGAGATGGGACATAAAATGGAGAAAAACTGTAAGTTTTCACAGTTCAATCCTATTAAATGAATAGCCTTAGTTTGAGGAGAAAGGCCATGAAATTGCCTGATGCTTAGTAAAAGAGAAAACCCACTGGGAAAATTCCCTGGACCAAGAGAAGAGAATATACAAGGAAACTCAGAAAAGAAACATCAATGAAAATCAGTGGTGATCCAAGACACGGAACAAGATTGGCACAGTGGATCATGGCCTCTGTTGAAAATATGGGCCACTATGGGATATGGGCAACATTCAGACCCTTTTATTTTTTAATTAAAAATTTTTTTAATTGCATAAGAATTAGTTTCTGCTAAGACAGATGCTTTCACAAATGAGACTCTTGTGTAGGCGCCTAGATATCCTCTTACCTCAGATTCTTGGGCACTCCTGACCTGACCACCTTTAGAGGACCTGTGGAAACTGCCTGTATATGACACTCCAGAGCAGAATCATCTTCACTTCTTCATCTGATTTCCTAGTGCAAGGTCCATTACAGCCTCACTGTGTGTATATTTTCTACATCTTCTCCACTCTTAATGTATCTCCTCTGATTCAAGCTGACATTGTCTATTACCAGTACTATCTGGAAATCCTCTAATTCTCAAGGATGGTAAATGTATAATGTATTTGTTGCCACTTCTCTTTCCTCTCCTTAATGGTGATGATCTTTCCATCTTGGTGAATCCTCAGCACCATTCCCTATAAAGCCCCTACTATGTGATTGCAAATGTTATGCAAGATGACACTGATTAGCTGTATCTCCATACATTTCTAATCTATCATACATATTCTGCCTGAGTTACCTCCTAAACCAGGGACCCACTGTGGTGGCAGAATTCTAAGATGACCTCCAGTATTTCTATCACCGGTATGGGTAAACTGTGAATATAATGGATTATTATTTCTATGGTTAAGATAATATAATTTGTCTTTGAATTATTCAAAAGGGAGTGACCTGATCAGGTAAATCCTTTAAAGGAATATGACCCTTCCTAACGTTAGAGAGATTTGAGCTGAGGGAGATTCTCCCATGCTAGATTTGAAGATGGAGAATACCATGTGGCAAGGACTTAAAAGCAGCCTCTAGAAGCTGAGATCAACCCCAGCCAACACTGAGCAAGAAGGCAGGAACCTAAGTTTTGCAACCACAAATACTGGATTCTGCCAATAAGGATATGAGCTTGAAAGAGAACCTGAGCTTTAGTTAGGAATTCAGCCCAGCTCACACCTTGATTTCAGCCTCATGAAACACTAAGCAGAGAACCCAGTTATACCATGCCCAGATTTCTGACCTAAAGAACCATGAAAAAAATACATGGACATTGTTTTAAGCCACTTAGTTTGAAGGAATTTGTTACATCACCACCACCACCACCACCACCACCATCATCACCATCATCAACATCAAACCTCAAAATCAAAAACAAAACATCCACTTCCTCTTTTTCCATTTAAAAAATGGATCTCCCTAAGATGGCAGAGTATAGTTAATTGTTCTTAACACTTGATTAATTTTTTCAAATAAATATTATTTGATGCTAAAGGATGAATATTCCTTCCATTCTGTGGTGTATATCTCCATCTAAAAACACCCATGAAGCTATGGTTCCTCAATGCCTTACTCATCCAAATGGAAGCCCCATATAACTAACATATGATTAAAGGATTCTATTTGGGAGACTTTTGCAACTGGCTATATGTACTACCACAGAAGCTTCTGATACACAGCTACCTGGTACAAGAGCCCTTCACCATGACACCAGAGCATAACCTAGACGACCCTTCTGCCTTGGCAACTCTATAGAATGTCAGTGCACTTCAGCCTCCCGTGTCACTCTCAAGTTCCTATAGCACCATTTTTTTTTTTTTTTTTGCCATGATTATTCTATGGGCGCTCAGATTATTCAGGTTTTTCTTTCATTCATCTTTTTGACAAGCGTTTCATAAGATATGAACCCACTATGTTATAGAATTCCTAATGTTTACTTGCTTTGCAGGGTAGATATAGTTCTTTACAACAGGCTGATTCTTTCCAAGGAGTTCTCTAAACAAATGATAAACACAAATATGTACCCAGGCTGCAGAATGGGGAAGGCCGCTGTAGGGTGTAGCAAACAGAAAATCTGAGAGATGACACAAAACATTTCTTTTCTGTACAGTCACAATATGTCCACAAAATGCAAAAAGTGAATCTAATTCTCCCACGCTTTATTTATTACTCTCTCTTCTCATCCATTTTTATGGAATTTAACCAACTGTCCTCTATAATGCAGCAAACAGAATATACTACCATTCAGATGGAAGTATTCTGTTCTCTGGGACTAAGGAAGGAAACAAAGGTAATTAGTAGCTAAAAAGCATGTCCAGTGTTTGTTTTTTGTTTTTTGTTTTGTTTTGTTTTGTTTTCCTACCCTAGACTGCTGGAAAAATGAGGAGATTCTTAAGCATACATTAAAACTGCATCCTGGGAGAACAGTCAATCAAAATTGACTGATTATTGGGTTGAGGTCTAACCCTTGAAGGATGCTGACTTTCATTTATGCATTCAACAAATGTTTATGGCCTCATTTTTGATGTGGCAAATAGGAGTATATAAGTATAATGAATGGCAATTGAACTAGAGTTGATCAGAATTAGATGTAGCGGGGTGTCTGGGTGGCTCAGTGGGTTAAAGCCTCTGCTTTCAGCTCAGGTCATGATCCCAGGGTCCTGGGATCAAGCCCCGCATCAGGCTCTCTGCTCAGCCAGGAGCCTGCTTCCTCCCCTCTCTCTGCCTGCCTCTCTGCCTACTTGTGATCTCTGCCAAATAAATAAATAAAATATTTTTTAAAAAAAGAATTAGATGTAGCATAATGTACATAACAAGATTGGTTCAAACAGGATGAATGCAGAGGGGCTGCTTCAAGAAGTAGAGGTTATTTATTTCCAAATGAGTTGAAGGAATCACCAGAATGGATAAGTGGTGTGTGTGTGTGTGTGTGTGTGTGTGTGTGTGTGTGTTTGACTGAAGAAGGAAAGAGAAAGAAGAGAATGTGCAGAGGTGATACTTAAGCTGTGTCTTTAAAAATGCAGAGATAAAAACAGGTTGTGTAATAGAAGGTATTTCTAGGCAAGAAAACAACAGAGTCATGAGAACACGTGGCACATTTTGAGAAAAGACTAAGTTTACTATGACATGGATAAAGGTATGAAGGAAAAAATCCAATGTGTTGAAAGCAGAATAGGACTTATTTGTGGAAGGTTTTATGTGATAACATACAGGGATAATTATTTTCATCTGCCCAATTGTCCTTCTCGCCATTCTTCCTCTCCCACACACAGACCCTAATTCCAAGGCTAGCATCTGCTATGGTCCAAAAGAATAACCCCTTTTGAAAGAAACTGACCTTAGTGATGGGTCTAAAGACGGGCATAAGATTTAAATACTGTAGAAACTGATGACAGTGATGGGTCAAAGACAAGCATAGGACCTGAGCTAAGTATTTTCTAGGCATTTCTTGCAATTCTTCTTATTGGATATTGGTAAAAAGAAGGGAAAGTAGAGTGGAAAAAACCTCTTTCCCCCTTCTGGTGGCAAGATTTAAGTATGTAAACTCAACAGTATCATTAGTTGCATTCCCTGCCATGATGATAAAGCTTGTCTGTGCTAGAGTAAAGTCAATGCCTAAAGAGGAGTAGAGGCACAAGAACCTAGGGAAGTACCATTCTCAGTGTTTTGCTCTTTAAATTTCGTCATTCCTATGGGCAGCCTTGTCATAGCCCTTTTCAGTAACTTGGTTAAATAAGCCAATTCTTTCATATCTAAACTAATTAAAATTGTAGTTCTATTACAACCAAACCACTAAATTTCCATTTTATTTTGTGCCCTTTTATTTTTTGCCAAATTAAAAATTTTTTTAAAAATTCTAGTATTTTATTTTATTTTTAAGTTAAAAAACCCCATTAGTGATATTTATGCTGGGCATTAGATAATGTTTAGTTTTTTTTTTTTTTTTAACAAGTACACTAAATAAACTCTACTAAGACTTCTATTTCTGTTAATGGTAGACTGGTGAATACAAAGTAATATTACTACTGAGTACAACTAGGAAAACTGGATAAAGTGTTATAAAAAATTATGTGTTTTCAGATTTTGTAGAGCTAACAAGAAGGTAAAAAAATATAAGACCAGGATGCAGAGCAGGACAGAGGTCCAGGAAAATAAGCCTGACTTTGGGGCCACTTTTTCAAAAGTGATCTGGAGGTTCAGTTAAGAATCAGTTTATACAACCTATCAGTATAAGGAAGAATGGGATTGGAGTCCAGATCCCACTAAGTTGGGGAGGTAGGTAAACCCATCCCTTAGATCTGACATGAAAAGACTTAATGTCAGAAGCTAAGTGAACCAGAAGTGAACAGCCCTTCACTGCAGTTGCAGCTTGACGTCAAGTCATCACAATGACTGGAGATGAATTGAGGCAGTCCTGCATTATCAATACCATCGGGTGTCGAGAAGTTAACATAAATCCTCTTTGAAGAACAGTATCATGAAAGAATTCAAATTATTTCTCCAATACAAAAATACCATTAGAAAAACCCCAAAAACAGAAATAAAAACACTATTTCACATAATCCAAAATAAGAGTACAAGGCTAGGGATGAAATTCTCCAGATACAATAAACAACAGAAATAAAATACTATGACTTCCAGATATGAGAATAGACTTTAAAGTTGTCAGGCTTATTAACTTCAAAGAGATAAGAAAAAAACAAAACAAAACAGGCTGGATATTTTGGCCAACTAGAACCCATAAAAAATAACAACATAAAATTCTAGAAACAGTAAATTTGATAACTAAAATTAAAAATGGATGGATTTTTTAAGGTTTTTACATTGATATGAATTTTATTCTCTTTGGGGTTGAAAACTGACTACAATGTATATAAATAAATTAGGAAAGATGTTTCAGATCTTATGATAGGAATGAACAAATGAACTTCTTGTAACATAAGACATTTTCAGCACTATTGTAGTCTACACTTAAAGAAATAGGATAGAAAATATCAGTATCATATCTATTCATATTTATATATTTAGCATTGTGTAACACAGGTTCCCACTCTCAAAGAACTTATAGTCTGGTTGGTTAGAAAAGACAAAAACTTCATAACAGAGAACTTAATACATTTTAACTTGGAGATTACTTTCCCAGTTTCTTTATTTTGACTCCTGGTAGTGTGAATATTGTAAAGAATATTGAAAAATCATACTAACTTACTCCATTACACATCTATGATTCCTACTTTATCTGGGTCTTCAACAGCAGTCTAACTTAATTTTAATCAATCTCTTTTCCCATTTCTCACAGCAACTGTCTCATGTACCTCCCACCCCCACTGGTTCCTTTTTTTTTTTTTTTTAAAGATTTTATTTATTTATTTGACAGACAGAGATCACAAGCAGGCAGAGAGGTAGGCAGAGAGAGAGGAGAAAGCAGGCTCCCCTTGGAGCAGAGAGCCCGATGTGGGGTTTGATTCCAGGACACTGGGATCATGACCTGAGCTGAAGGCAAAGGCTTTAACACACTGAGCCACCCAGGCGTCCCCCACTGGTTCTTTTTAAAAAACAATTTTATCCCCAGGACCACCTATTTCTTGTGTTGTTGATTTTAGCCATTCTGACATGTGTTAGGTATATCTCATTGTCACTTTTATTTGCATTTCCCTGATGATCAGTGGTGTTGAGCATCTTTTCATGTGTTTTTGACCATTTGTGTCTTCTTTGGAAAAATATCTATTCATGTGTTCTGCCCATTTTTAGTTGAATTAGTAATTATCTGGGTGTTGACTTTAATAAGTTCTTTATTCACTTTGGATACTAACCCTTTATCAGATATGTCATTTGCAAATATCTTTTCCCATTCTGTAGATTGCCTTTTAGTTTTACTGATTGTTTCTTTTGCTGTGCAGAAGCTTTTAATTTTGATGAAGTCCCAATAGTTCAATTTTGCTTTCCTTTCCCTTGCCTTAAGAGACATATCTAGTAAGAAGTTGCTACAGCCAATGTCAAAGAGATTATTGTCTATGTTTTCCTCTATGATTTTAATGGCGAAGTTGTGGGGGGAAAGGGAACCATCCTACACTGGTGGTGGGAATGCAAGCTGGTGCAGCCACTCTGGAAAACAGTATGGAGGTTTTTCAAAGAGTTAAAAACAGAACCACCCTATAATCCAGCAACTGCACCATTAGGTATTGACCCAAAGAATAAAAAAATACTAACTCAAAGGGACACATGCTCCCCAATGTTTGCAGAAATATTACCTATAAAAGCCAAACCTTGGAAAGAGCCCAAGTGTCCATTGACTGATGAATGAATAAAGAAGGTGTGGTAAAGAAAGATAATGGAATATCCCTCAGTCACAAAAAAGAATGAAACCCCTCCATCTGCAATGACATAAATGAAACCACAAAGCACCATGCTAAGTAAGTCAGTCAGTCAGAGAAAGACAAACACCAGATGATTACACACAGCACCCAGCTTTCAACATAAGCGCCCTCCTCAGTACCCATCACCAGTTAGCCCATCTCCCCACCCAACTCCCCTCAAGGAATCCTCAGTTGATGGATGGCTTTAAAAGTAAAATAGCAACAGCAGAAAAAATACTTAGTAAACCTGATAATGAGTTGTGAGAAAACAGTTAAATGAAGCATAAAGAGGAAAAAAGGAGAAAAATGCCAAAATGACAGTAAGGAAAGGGAATATATATGGGGGTATATAATTTTGGATAATTTGAGCAAAACAAAAAGAGCAGAAAAGAGTAACTGCATTATTTGAAAGAATACAAAGTGAGAACATTCCAAAATTGAATGAAGACAGTAAGCCACAGATTTAGAGACTACACAAACACAAAGTTCAACAAGTAAAAAGACACCTGCAATTAAACACATGGTAAACTGGCAGAAAATTAAAGATAAAGAAAAAAAATCTTTAAAGAGAAATTTTTTTTAAAAGGACTAACTTGAAAGTAGCAACCATTATGCTGACAACTAACTTATCTATAGAAAAAGTAAGTAAGTTTGAAGAAATAAAATGATATTTTAATGTACTTTAAAAATACAAACCAACCTAGAGTTCTTTATGAAAACTACATATTTTTCAAGGATCAGGGCGAAATAGAGATATTTTAGCCAAAAGAAAAAAAAAAAACTTAAAAGAACTCATGAGCAGTAGACCTACATAAAATGAAACAGTAAATGATATACTTGATACAGATCAATGAAAATATAGGATTAGAAATACAGGAAGAAATATGTGGATGGGGGCACCTGGGTGGCTCAGTGGGTTAAGCCTCTGCTTTCTGCTCAGGTTGTGGTCTCAGGGTCCTGGGATCGAGCCTTACATTGGGCTTTCTGCTCAGCAGGGAGCTTGCTTCCCACCCCCTCTCTGCCTGCCTCTCTACCTGCCTGCTTACTTGTGATCTCTGTCTGTCAAATAAATAAATAAAATTTAAAAAAAAGAAATATGTGGATGTATATGAATGCTAATGGTACAAGATAAAAAATAATACCTTTTCAATTTAAATATAAGTGAAGAATTAAATATCCAACAATAAAAGCATATATTTAAAGAGGAAAAGCATATACTTAAAGACCAAAGCAAAGGTGCTTGCATTGTCAAGGATGACAGAAAAATGCCAATTAATTTTCAGTTTTAATAGGTAAAGGATGCATGTTGTAAACATTAGAATAAATACTAAAAAAAATATGGTGGAAGAATATACAATTTCTAATTTGATAAGGGAAAAAAATCAACCCAAAAGGAGAAAAAAAAAAGGGCCACAAAATAATGTTAGATTTAAATACAAAATTTAAATGATTATAGTAAACATAAATGGGTTAGATTAAAATATTTAAAATTTAAAAGAAGATAGACTGAATTAAAACATCTTAGCAGGGGTGTCTGGGTGGCTCAGTTGTTAAGGCTCTGCCTTCTGCTCAGGTCATGATCAGGTCCTGGGATCAAGCCCCACATTGGGCTCCCTGCTTGGCAGGAAGGCTTCCTGCCACTCCCCTTGCTTGTGTTCCCTCTCTTGCTGTGTCTCTCTCTGTCAAATAAATAAGTTCTTAAAAAAATTTAAAAAAATATTTTAGCGATGATAAAAATATCTAAATTATGAATACAAAGAAGATTGAAAATACAAGAATGGGAAATATATATGCCATGAAAATCATATCCAAAAGAATGCAGTTGTAACTCTATCACACAAAGCAACCTTTATTTTTTATTTTTTTAAGATCTTTATTTTTATTGTTATTAATATATTATTTGTATTGTCAGTGTATGGTCAGTGTTGTCAGTGTTCTAAGTTTTGGCCACTCTAAAAGGGGTATAATCTCATTATTGCCTTAGTTTGCATCTCCCTGATAACACATGGCGTGAAGCATCTTTTCTTATGTTTATTTGCCATCTGTATATCTTTTTTGGTGAGGTGTCTGTTCATGTTTTCATCCATTTTCATTGTATATTTTGGATATATTGTATTGTATCTGTATTGTATATGTATATATGCATTGTATATTTTGGATAACTGTCCTTTATCAGATCTGTCTTTTGCAAATATTTTCCTCCAGTATATGGCTTGTCTTCTTATTCCCTTGACATTGTCTTTCACGGGGCAGAAGTTTTAATTTTAAGTAAGTCAAACTGACCAATTATTTCTTTTACACATTATATTTTTTGTGTTTTATCTAAAAAGTCATCACCATACCCAAGATGTGTAGACTTTTCCTTATGTTTTCTTCTAGGTTTATAGTTTTGTGTTTTACATTTAGGTCTATGATGCATTTCGAGTTAATTTTCATGAAAGATTTAAAGGTCAGTGCCTAGATTCTTTTTTTTTCTTTTTCTCCTTCTTTTTCTCCTCCTCTTTTTCCTTTCTCGATCTCTTCCTCCTCCTCCTTCTCCTTTTCCTTCTTCTCCCCCTCTTTCTTCTTCTTCTTCTTCTTCTTCTTCTTCTTCTTCTTCTTCTTCTTCCTCTTTCTTCCTTTTGTTTTTGCTAATGGATTTTTAGCATTCCAGCACCATCTGTTGAAGAAATTATCTTTTGCTACATTGTATCACCTTAGTTTCTTTGTTAAAGATTAGTTTATGATGCATTTATGCAGGTCTATTTATAACTCTATTCTGTTCCACTAATCTATTTGTTTATTCTTTTACCAATATGGCACTGGCTTGATTACTGTCACTTTATAGTAAGTCTTAAAATTAAGATAGTGCCTGCTCTCCATTTGGTTCTTCTTCATTTTTGAGTTGGTAATTCTGGGTCTTTTGCCTCTCCATATAAACGTTAGGATCAGTTTTTCCACAAAATAATTTTAAAATAATTTTCTGAGATTTATATTGGAATTGTTGTTAATCTATAGGTCAAGTTGGGATAAACTGACCTATTGAAACACTGAATCTTCCTATCTAACATGGAATCTCTTCGCTAAGTTTTTCTTTGATTTCTTTCATCAGAATTATAGTTTCCCATATATAAATCTGGTACATATTTTTCTATTTTTATCTAGAATTTCATTGTTTGGATTGTTAATATTACAGTAACATGTTTTTAATTTCAAATCACACTTATTCATTCATTGCTGGTATACAGGAAAATGATTAACTGTGTATATTAATCTTATATCCTGCCACCTTGCCATAACTGCTTATGAGTTCTAGGAGTGTTTTTCTAATTCTTTAGGATCTTCTACATAAATGATCATGTTGTCTGTGAAGAAAGAAAGTTTTATATCTTCCTTCCAGATCTATTTAGTTTTAATTTCCTTTTCTTGTCTTATTGCATTAGCTAGGACTTCCAGTAGATGTTGAAAGGCACAGGTGAAGAAGGGAAATCCTTGCCTAGTTCCTGCTCATAAAACTTCTAGTTTCTCACCATTAAGGATGATGTTAGCTATAGTTTTTTTTTTTTAATAGATGCTTTTTTATCAAGTCGAGCAAGTTCCTCTCTATTCCTAATTTGCTCAGAGTTTTGTCATGATGAAAGTTGCATTATGTTAAATACTTTTTCTGTATCTATTGTTATCACATGATTTTTTTCTCTGTAGTTTGTTGATGTGATAGGTTACATTAATTGATGTTTAAGTGTTGAACCAGCCTTGCATACATGGAATAAATCTGATTGTGTTGTATAATTCCTTTTATATACTATTTGATTTGATTTACTAATATTTTATTGAGAATTTTGCATGCATATGCATGAAAATATTGGCCTATAGTTTTCTTTTATTATAATGTCTTCTGATTTTTAGTATTAGAATAATGTTGCCTCATAGAATGATTTGGGACATATTTGCTCTGATTCTGCTTTCTGGAAGAGATTGTAGAGAAATGATGTAATTGCTTCCTTAAATGTTTAGTAGAATTCACCTATGAACCTATGTAGGTCTGGTATTTTTTATATTAAAAAGCTATTAATTATTGAGTCAATTCCTTTAATATATATAGGCCTTTTTAGACTTCCTATTTCTTCTTTTTTTCTTCCTTTTTTTAGACTTCCTATTTCTTCTTGAGTGAAATTTGGCAGATTATGTCTTTTAAGAAATAAGTCCATTTCATCTAGGTTATCAAATTTATAAGATAAAGTTATTCATGTTAAAATGCCTCCTCCTGAATATTTTCACAAATATTGATTCTGCCTTTTCTCAGAGCACTCATTAATTGACAAATACGTTTCTAAGGTACAATTTACAAAATATACCATGTATATCAGGTGACTAATGGAAATTAAAAAATCAAATAGTATAGTCTTCCAACCATCACCTGGACCAGAATGACTTAGTTATCCCTAGTTCTTCGTGTTTGAGTTTATTTTATTTTATCAGTGAGCATTCTGCTTGTTGTCTTTAAATGGAAGCTATTAATATCATTGTGACAGGAACTATTTGAAAAAAGAGAGGTGGATCATTGCTGGTTATTTTCTGCTTACTATACATGTGTTTCTTCCATTTCTAAAAGAGACCATACAGGTACTGAAGTTACAAAGTAGTGGTCTAGCAAAATTTTCCTGCTTATTGTAATTTAATTAATTAGTTAATTAATAAATGAAAGATTAAAATAAAACAACACTTCAGAGAAATATTAAGGTAGATAGGATACCAGGACTATAGGTGTAAACTAGGATTATCACAGGCAAATGAGGAAAGCAGCACATATTTTCTATAGTTAATGAAATCTTAATACAATACCAGCAGGTTTATTAGTGGTACTACAAATTAATTTAAAAATGTAAATGAAAATGCCAAAATAGGGACACCTGGGTGGTTTAATTGGTTAAGCAACTAGATTCAGCGCAGGGTGTGATCCCAGGGTCCTGGGATCTAGTTCCACATCAGATTCCTTGCTCAGTGGGGTCCCTGCTTCTCCCACCCCCCCACTTGTGTACTCTCTCTGTTAAAAAAATAAATAAATAATCTTTAAAAAAATGCTGAAGGAGGAACCAAGATACTCTTAAAGAAGAGCAACTGAGTAGGAGGACTTCTTTATTGCAAATCAAAATTTATTGTAAAGGATCTGTACTTGAGGAACTACAAAACACTCATGAAAGAAGTGGAAGAAGACACAAAAGGATGGAAGACCATTCCATGCTCATGGATCAGAAGACTAAACATTGTTGAAATGTCTATACTACCTAGCGCAATCTAAACTTTCAATGCCATCCTGATCAAAACTCCACCAGTATTTTTCAAAGAGATGGAGCAAACAATCCTAAAATTTGTATGGTACCAGAAGAAACCCCAAATTGCTAACGAAATGTTGAAAAAGAAAAACAAAACTGGGGGTATCATGTTACCTGATTTCAAGCCTTACTACAAATCTGTGATCACCAACACAGCATGGTACTGGCACAAAACCAACATATGGACCAATGGAACAGGATAGAGAGCCCAAATATGGACCCTTAACTCTATGGCCAAATAATCTCCGACAAAGCAGGAAAAAATATACAGCAGAAAAAAAACAGTCTCTTCAATAAATAGTGCTGGGAAAATTGGACAGCTATGTGTAGAAGAATGAAACTCGACCATTCTCTTAAAGCATACACAAGGATAAAAAACTCAAAATGGATGAAAGACCTCAACATGAGACAGGAATCTATCAAAATCCTAGAGAAGAACATCGACCACAGCAACTTCTTTCAAGACATGTCTCCAAAGGCAAAGGAAACAGAAGGGAAAATTTTCTGCAAAGCAAAGGAAACAGTCAACAAAACGAAAAGGCAACCCATGGAATGAAAGAAGATATTTGCAAATGACAGTACAGACAAAGAGCTGATATCCAAGATCTTTAAAGAACTCCTCAAACTCAACACACACAAAACAGAGAATCACATCAAAAAATGGACAGAAGACATGAACAGACACTTCTCCAAAGAAGACATGCAAATGGCTAACAGACACATGAAAAAATGTTCATCATCATTAGTCATCAGGGAGATTAAAATCAAAACCATACTGAGATACCACCTTACATCAATTAGAATGACCAAAATTAGCAAGTCAGTAAAGAACAAGTGTTGGAGAGGTAGTAGAGAAAGGGGAACCCTCTTACACTGTTGGTGGGAATGCAAGTTGGTGTAGCCACTTTGGAAAACAGTGTGGAGATTCCTTAAGAAATTAAAAATAAAGATTCCCTATGACTCTGCAATTGCACTACTGGGTATTTACCCCAAAGATACAGATGTAGTGAAAAGAAGGGCCACCTGTACCCCAGTGTTCATAGCAGCAATGACCACAGTCGCCAAACTGTCGAAAGAACCAAGATGCCCTTCAATGGACGAATGGATAAAGAATATATGGTCCATATACACTATGGAGTATTATGCCTCCATCAGAAATGATGAATACTCAACTTTTGTATCAACATGGACAGGACTGAAGGAGATTATGCTGAGTGAAATAAGTCAAGCACAGAGTCAAATATCAATGGTTTCACTTGTGGAGCATAAGCAATAACGTGGAGGACTTTGGGAATTGGAGAGGAGAAGCGAGTTGGGGGAAATTGGAGAGAGAGATGAACCATGAGAGACTGTGGACTCTGAGAAACAAACTGAGGGGTTTGTGGGGGGGTTGGGTGAGCCTGGTGTGGGGTATTAAAGAGGGCAGGTATTGTGTGGAGCACTGGGTATGATACATAAATGATGAATTTTGGAACACACACACACAAATTAAATTAAATCAAAAAATAAAAATAAATAAATAAATATTTTCTTCCATTAAAAAAAAATTATTGTAAAGCTACAGTAGTTAGGGTAAGAGATACTGGTACAAAGATAAACTAATGGATTAAGGGAATTAAACAGAGTACAAAAATAAAATTGAAGGGTAAAGATATTTTTTCAGTAATTCTTGCTAAGACATTTGAATAACTATATTTTATAAATGGTCTAAATATGGAAGGGAAAACAATAAAGCTTCTAAAAATAGTATATGGTAACATAACATCAACAACTCAGCACAGAGAAAAAGTTTCCTAAAAGAATTCAAGTAGCACTAAACACAAAGGAAATGAGGGATAAATTGGAAGAACTTCTCTGTTCATCAAAATTCACAGTAAGAGAGTAAATAGATAAGCCAGAAAGCTGAAGATTTTTGCAACACAGACAATGAGGAATTCCTAACAAATTAAAAAAAAAAAAAAAGAATTCCTAACAATTAAAAAACAAACAAACAAAAAGCAATCAAAACAATAGAAAAAGAGCTACAGGCATTTATATATCATTTGCAAAGAGTAGATAGCCAATTTGTCAATAATTATATGAAAACTTGTTCAAGCTCATTAGACTTCAGAGAAGTGCTAATTAAAACAACAAGATACCACTAGAAATCCACTTAATTAGATAAATTTGAAAACACTCTCAATCACTACTATTGATGAGGATGTGAAGCACTGGGACCCCTTTTTTGCTGCTAGGGGGAATATAAACAGGTATCACTTTGGAAAACCATTTTGGCAATATTTGTAGGTAGACATAACCTAAGATGTAATAACTGCATTCCTAACTATGTTCCCATCAGAAATATGCACATGTGCCCCAAGAGACATGCACAGGAATATTTAGAGCAGCATTATCTTTAAATTTCCAAAATGAAAACTCAAATATCCATTAACAATAGACTAGATAGCTAAAATGTAGTAAATTTTCATTTCATAAAATTAAATGCTATACAGAACCAAAAATTTTAAAAGCTATAGCTTCTTACAACAACATAATCAATATAAACAACATAGAACAAAAATAGAAAAGACTTGTGCGTGCTTCATATTATTTACATAAAGTAAGTTCAAGAACAGGACAGGTTATAGAGAGTAACTAGTCAGCATACATGCTTAAGTGGTAAAACTACATTTTTAAAAAGTCACTAAATCAAGTGATTTAATTATACTTGGGGAGTGGAGTTAGCAATTCCACCGGGATGCAAAGAGAGCCTCTAGTTGGCTGGCAATGTTTTATCCTTGACCTGATTGATGATGGTTACAGGGATGTTCACTTTGTTAAGTTGTGGAAGAGTATGTTTTTGTTTTGTGCAATTTTCTGTATTTTTGTTATACTTTTTTGTATACTTTTTACAAAAAGATAAACTCTACTATAACAGTTCCTCATTCAAGCCTCATTCTATTTCATTATTTGGAATATATCAAGTTTAGTTTTCTTTGCCTGAACTATTTTCAAAGCTTACCATTAAAGTACTTAGCCAATTGGGTGGAAGTTTGGGTGAGGGTTTCATAAAATTTCAAAGTTAAAGGGTGCCTGGGTGGCTTAGTTGCATAAGTGTCTGCCTTTGGCTCCGGTCATGATCCCAGGGTCCTGGGATCAAGACCCACATCAGGCTCTCTGCTCCATGGGGAGTCTGCTTCTCCCCCTCACTCTCCCTCTGTTCTCTCCCTCAAATAAATAAATAAAATCTTTAAAAAAAAAGTTAAGACTGAAAGCAACAAATTATTAAACAGTAAATGTGATAATGAGCAGCATTTTTCCTATCTGAATCATGTGTGAACAAGAAAATCAAGACAAGGGTAGGAAACTAGATCAACTCCCACATAAGAATATTGCAGCAATATTTCCTAAGGAGAATATCAAAGATCCAGCAGATGATATTCTCTCTCTTCAAAGTATTTAAAATTGTGTATCCATTACTTCTGAAATCATTTCACAGGAAAATGGATTGGGCTTAGATTATCAAACTTAATTAAGATAGGAGTTTTGCCCCACTTTAATGCTTAAAATAATATTATAGTCAACTAACTGTAATTACTTATTAAGTTAGCTTAAATAGCTTTAACTAGCTTAACTAGTTAACTTCAGCAGCCTAATACGACACATAATTCAACTCCAGGAAAGATTTTATTTATTCTGTGACTGCATTTGAAGACCAAACAGAACATTAGCTTTATAATATTAATTTATTCCCTGGAGTAAGAAAATGCAAGATCATTCTTATAAATTACATGATTGTATGATATAATTACTGAAAATCAAGATGTGGTGTCTAAAACTCTGTTGACATTGTATGCTACTAGTTACCAGCAAGTAAAAATATAGAAGAGATATTAGGTAATAGGGTCATTGATTAATTTTAAATTTTGCCCCACTCATAATTATAACCGTACAAAAAAGAGAAGAACATTTGCAATCTTTAATAGGAGTTTCAGGAAATGTATAGTTGATAGAATTGGAGAAAATTTCAGTGTAAGAAATGTCCTATTGATTGAAGAGCTCATAGCATTTGGCAATCTAGGATGTAGAGGTGATCTGAGAATGGACAATGGCTGTGCAGTAGTAGAGGCAAAAGTCAGAAAAAAAATTGAGTAGATCATGGGGGAAGAGAAGAAAAAATGAAACAAGATGAAACTAGAGAGGGAGACAAACCATAAGACGCTTTTAATCTCAGGAAACAAAATGAGGGTTGCTAGAGGGAAGGGGGGCAAGAGGGATGGGGTGGCTGGGTGATGGACATTGGGGAGGGTATGTGCTATGGTGAGTGCTGTGAATTGTATAAGACTGATGAATCACAGACCTGTACCCCTGAAACAAATAATGCATTATATGTTAATTAACTGAATTTAAATTAAAAAGCTAAGAACCAAAACAATAACAAAAAAAAAAAAAAAAAGAAGAAAAGAGAAAGAAAAAAAATTGAGTGGAAAGCAAGGCAGGGGACACCATTTTTAGTCTCCATATATCCCTCCCCCATTCTTTTAGTATAAACCCCCCAAATTTAGCTAGACATGCAGATGTCCTAGTAAGACTATATTCTGTATCCTCCTTGCAGTTATATATAGCTATGAGTCAAAATTTTGGCCAATGGGATATAGTATTTGCTACTTGTGTGCTCTCCACATCTTCCTCCCCTCCCACTTTTAGGAAAACAGACATGACAGTCAAGCTAAAGAAACATTTTTAGAGCATGAAGTGGAAGCCAGGTGGTAAGGCTGGCAAAACAAGAAGATAAAAGCAGTCTGAGTCCCTGCCACTGGAACTGTCATACCAGCTCTACTCGGCTTGCTCAGACTGTCAGATAAGACAGAGATAAACACCATCTTCCAAACCACTGCCATTTTGGTCTCTTTTTCAACAGGGGAACCTGTCCTAGCTAATACTGCAGACATTAACTCCAAGGAAAATGGAGACATACAGAAGAAAAGTAATGAAATTATAACATACTATGTGACTCAGTTGTCAGCAACATGTAAAACTGTAAACACAGTACATCGATTTCTCCAGACTGTGATTATAACTTTGCCAGTAGATGGGAAGGGTGTGTTTAAGGGAAGATCTGAGAATTCAATCCTCAATGTCATGGACAGAAAATAATAGATCATGCTTAAAATTGAGTACATAAAGAGTAAATAGTGTAGGCCTATTATTAAGGGAAAGAAAAGAGGAAATGCCAAAAGAAATAGCTGAAACAGTTGAAAATATTTGCCTCCGGGGAGGGGGTTCAGAAGCCAGGAGGGGTGGAGTAGTGCCTACAAGTTTTTATTGTTGTTGCTGTATCTTGAAGTACATTTTAACTAAGTAGATGTGCATATATTATTATTTTAAAGAAAAACAGTTTAAAAATGAAAGGTAGTGAATATAGTGACTGAAACCCAATACATATGATGCTTGACCCCAGCTCTTTCCTGTTTTTACAGGTACAAAGTAGACAGAGGACCTGAAGGAAGAAATGCCAAGAAAAGAAGTGGGAAGGTCAGGAGGGATAGCTTGGGATAAGAAACACTATTCATCTACATCACAATTTTGCCTGAAGCCTGCCTAGCGGTGTGTGGAGAAACAGAAGATGTCCTCAGAGATGATTTATCTCTTTTACGGACTCCGGTGCATATAGCTCAAAAGAAATCCTGCAGGTAAGCCTATATTGTATCAGTATTCCCTCCAATACTTATCCACAGTAGGGAGGGAGAACTATTGTTGAAAAGGTGTGGGTGTTAAATAGAACGGATCTGAACTCCAGGCCTCTCTCATTCCCTTATCATCAAAATCACCTTCAATAGGTTACTTAACCAAGCCCCAAGTTCCTTATAAGTGATGTGGAGGTGATCTCGTCCTCACTTGATTGATGTGAGAATCAAATACTATAGCAGACAGAACACTGGATTAAGGACCCAAAGCAGGTGTTGATAAATGTTACTTTCTTCCTGTCCTTCATTGTTTTATTGTTTTCCACTATTTGTAGCAAGCAATTGGTGATTAGTTAGTCCTAAATAAATATATTTTTTATTGACTGCGTAGGTGCATATTTTCTTCCTCTCTCATCCCGGTTAGATTCTACTCTGAACTTCCAAATGTTTCAAAATTTGAGACATAGAATCAATTTCTTATAAAAGGACTCACTACCTCTCTGCACCATCCCCTCTGTAAAAAGGTATTTTCTTGTTTAGCTTGTCTAATACAGTAGGTACCCTGCTAAAGTGTAACATATACCTTTGCTGCAAGGCTATCAAATTAAATTGGCTCAGATTAGCACCAAAATACATAAAATGAGTTAGTGAACTGAGACCATAAAGAGCAATGTTCTCTTTCCTCTCTGCTCTACACTGTTCCTTGCAAATACAATGATAATGAATAAATCTTAAAGAGACCCACAAACTCAAAAATACTATGGAATTGTATCATTTCAAGGGAATGCCAAAGGACTTGCTTATTAAATTTTTCTTGTTTCCAATTTCACATCCTTTTGGATTCTAAAGCTCTTGTTTTCAACCTGGACTTCCCTCTTTCCCTAAATAGCTTCATGTACCTAATATTACAAAGAAAACAAAACAAAAAAAAACCACAAAAAAACAAAAGCAGGCTACAATTCCACTTATATTTGAAACTCGATTACTCAGTTAAAGTCAGTAAATATTTTTGAAGACATTTTGGAAGAGCTATGGTCAGCAAGGAGGTGGATAAAATAGTGAGAAAGGAAGATATGTTGTTCCTTAATGTTCCAAAGAGCAAAGAGACACAAATATCCAAACAAGTACCACTCACAGCCAATCAAACCCAGTGCCAGCATCAGGAGGCATGATCCAAAAAGCTTCCAAAAAGAGAGAGCATGTAACTGAGGGAGTTCCTGAATCTAATACCTGCATCAGTCACTTTCAGATTCATCTCATTCAGCTCTCATAATAACCAATGTTATGAAATGAAAAATTCCAAATTTGATCTAGAATTCAGGTTTTGTCTTCTAATCCACTGTATATCAGCATAGTTTCAAAAGTCAATTGCTCTTTAAAAAAAAACAATAAAAAAACCCTCTTGTGAATCCTTTTATTATTGCTCAATGACATCAATTCCTCATTAAAATAATGAACTATGAAAATCATCTCACCTGGTGGTCCAACTCAGTAGGTGAGCTTCATTATCTCCACAGTTGTATACTTCTTGTCATTTTATTTTCTAAACTTTCATTTACAGGGAAAAGTAGATTAACAGTTTCTGTTTTCAGTGAATTCCCATTTTCTTTTGGAGCACACCGTACTTTCAATGAACCATACTCTTTTAGAATTGGTCCAGCTCTAAATGAGACGATCCTCCATGTGCTCATTTTTAATATCTGGCTTTAAAATCATCTGACAAGTGGAGCTAATTTTGTACATCCTGTACATTAAGTGCTTTAAGGTACCTGAATGAATTATATTTCTAAAAAAAAAAAACCTCTTTGCCTTACATTTTCCATAATTAACTAGCATGAGGTTATGGTTAAGTAACAAGACTTAAAAGGATACTGTAAAGTTAATGAGTGGCACGATTAATTATAGGAATATAAAAATTGGAATCTGTGGCAACATACTGTAGGTTATAAACTTAATTTAATTTGGTTTTTCTCATTTACATGCATTATTCCTTTGAAAGTCTACATGAAGGGCATGGGAACCTTCCTCTTATCCTAGCCTATCTGCTATGTTTGCTACTAGCTTCCTGTATTTTCAAATTAGCAAGACTTATTTTCAAAAGCAAGACATTTTCAATTAGAAAGCTAATAGTATTTTTTCAATCCTGAAAGCGATATATTATATAGGATATTTGATTGATTAATTCTGAAATGCAAGATACAGGTAAAATCAGCACTAAAGAATGAAGGCAAAATTAAATCATAATTCTAGGGAAGATTTTAAAAATTCCTATTAGAGAAAAAAAAACTATATAGGCAATGATAAAGTGCAAAGGGTCATGTCATAAGGAGCAATTGTCCCTGTTCTGAGAGAAAAGAGCACAAGAGGAAATAAGTTTACCTGAATGGGAAGAAGTCAGAGAGGGAGACAAACCATGAAAGACAATGGACCCTGGGAAACAAACTGAGGGTTTCAGAGGGGAAGGAGGTGGGAGGTTGAGGTATGCAGGTGATGGGTATTAAGGAGGGCATGTGATGTGATGAGCGCTGGGTGTTACACACAACTAATGAATCAAACACTACTTCAAAAACTAATGGTGTACTATAAGTTGGCTAACTGAACATAATTTTTAAAAAGATTAAAAACAAAAGAGCTTAACCATAGTATGAAGAATTTCTGTCAAATTCCCAATATTCAGTCCATAAATGGATATCAACTAGGTGCGACAGAATTCAAAAAATAGGTTACAATCTCAATACTAGGTAATGTTCGAGAGTCTTTCCACTTGCAATATCAAATCTTTTGTGATAGTTAAACCACAGGAACTTCTTAGTACGGCAATTCTTCTAGAATTGAAAAGTCCTTTAAAAACACAACTCAATCTTCCTTTTATGCTGTAGTAGATTTTAAGGGTGATTATTTAAAACAGGAGTCTTTTAGCCCCATTCACCTATAGTGTAACAGCTATTGACCAGGAAATACTGAGGCTTTACTTTCATCTGAAGTAATAGATGCTAGAAGACTTCCCCTCAAAAAAGGAGACAGTCCAATTGAAACCATTAGTGGATGCACTGTTGAGGACAAGATATTAAAAAGTGGGGCCCAGTAAGCTGTGCCTTGGGCTCAAATCTTCCACATGATCAGATGGGGATTGAGGTAAACAGGATTCTAAAATACAACCAATCAGAGGAGCAGGAGAGGTAGAACATGGCTCCCTCCCTGTGTACCTGTGATCAAGCTCTTTAAAAACTCCCCTGCACCATCCTCATGCTTCCTTGTTGGTGTCCCATTATTAAACAGCATCACATCTTTGGAGTAAGCATAGTTATAATCTTTTGTGGCTTTGATGGCTAACTGTCCACCAAAATTTACTCTAATTCATAGCATGGTGTAGATTCTGGAAGGTGGCAGCCCAATCAGAGATACATTTCGTATTTGTCCATGTGAATTGTTCCCACTGCTAGAATGTAAAAATGGATTGTGTCTTCTCCAGTCTGAAGCTCTGAAGAAGGAGATAAACCAGAGGCAGAGAACTCAGAGACCCCAGGGGATGGTGGAATCAAAAGGTGAAAAGAGCCTGAGTTCCCTGAATAACCTCGTGGAGGAAAATTGCCTACTAACTAGAAATACCCACATTGGACTCTTGCAGACATGAGAATTAAAGAAAACTTGGTGTGTATTAATTGAGACAGCTAAAGGAACCCTGTAACTCTAAATCCTAAAATAAAGTAAAAGAAAAATACAGATCTCTACATTTTTTTAATTCCTGGTTATGGAAATGCCAGATAAATGGTTATAATCCTAAAATAAATGGGATGGTCTCAAAAAAGAAAAATTATAATAACTGAAAGGCATTTCTTTCTCCAAAACATTTAATAAATATTGGCAGTCAGAAATAAAATCAAATAAATAAATAAAGAAATGTATGTTATTAGAATAGGTTGGGATCCCTTGTTGAGATAAATTATCAAGATGAAGAAAACATTCAATTTACTAAGAAATTGAGATTAAAAACATAGATGGGGTTGAGAATGTGAGAAAAAATACAAAGGATGTTTGGTGTTTTTCTAGAACAGGCATACTCAAGCAACTTTTCCATCTCAACTTTATCCCCCTTGATATGGTTAATATCTATCTTCTTGTTAAGATATCAAGTCAGATAAAAGATATGACAGCACTTGAAAAACTGTCAAGTACTTTAAAAAGTAAAGCAATATCATTGCTAATAAATTAATCAGAACAGTTCTGTAGACATTAGGATAATTAAATTATATTAACTTCATTTACCTTTCAGATTAGATTTGGAAGCTCAAGGAAATTTGTAATTACATATTTTAATATAGGAAACAAAAGTCTAGGCATAAAATATGAGTGAGGATTAAATGTGTGATAGATTTAAGAATGGGTTAAATTGACATTTAAATGCAAAGAATATATCTTTTTAGAGAATAATAATATTGAGACAAAGGGATTTTTTTCGGTACAGGGAGTAGGTGGTTTTAAAACACAACCACTTAGTTGCATATTTTGAAAAATTCTACCTGGGCATGTAGGTTCTTGGTCTTAGTTTATGATCCTAGAGTCCTGGGATGGAGCCCTGCAGTAGGGAACCTGCTTCTCCCTCTCCTGCTCCCCCTAATTGCACTCTCTCTCTCCCTCTCTGTCAAGTAAATGAAAAAAATCTTTTAAAAAAATCTATCCAATTTGCTGAAATAATTATATTTACTATTTCTTAAATAATTTATTATTCCACAAAGGAAAACTAATAAATTTGAGATTTGTATTCATTTACAAGTTGAAAGACTATTTTAATTGTTTTGATCTGTTTCTAAGAATTTCTATAGCAACTGTCACCATAGTTTTGAGATTTTCAGATAACGCTATTAAAAATTTTTAGAAACCTTTCAGTCAGTGAAAATTTTCACTCTGATAAAATTAAAGCATATGGGATATGGGAAGAAAGTGAAACAAAAAAGAAACTTTTAAAAAATGTTTGCTTAAAAGAACTAATTATCTTAGAAATGCATTTCTGGATAGTCCAAAAAAAGTGACAAAGGACTAAAATGCATCAGACCAATGTTATATTTGTCCAAATAAACTATATTTGTTTGGTTATATGTGTTCTTTGAGGTAGTGAGTGCAACCTGACTTTTCTCAGGGAAGTGAAACAACTTACTCTTTGGACTGATGACTTTGTCTACCTGAGTGATCCACAAGGCTAATATTTTGATCTGAACAGGAAGGCATGAAAGGCCTCTGCCTTGGAAGAAATCAACTCAGTGTCTTGTTGATTTATCCTGTGCACTGTTATCCATGCCATCCATTCCAAGACTTTGATGGTAGTAGGTTAAGCTACCCCATAAAAATATTTTCATCAAGGCTTAGAGAGTCTGGCTTGTGACTCACCTACATAATTCCACTGTGTTTGAGGCCCATCCTGCTGCTTAACCTTACCCAGGCATCCCTATTTCCATCTCAAACTATTTGCTTGGCCTGCTGGCCCCTGAATCTCTTTGCCAATTCTGCGGCCCACTGCAGCCAGATCAGCTATGTCTCTTTTGGGCTTTGTGTTTACTATTCCACCAAGGTTTCACCCAGTCCTGGGGTCATTCCTTCTTGGCCTAGACTGGGTTGTTGCCATCTGATACCAGGTACAGCTACATATACAAATGGCAATGCAGGGGTCCAGGATAGAATATCAGTGACAAACACTGTGGAATGCCAAAATCAAGTTAATCCCTTTCATTTAGAAGCATGAAACAGACAAAAAATAACAATAAAGGAATAATAATCAGTTTTATACTTACGAATTATAATTACGAAGATGAAGTGTTAAGAATTTAAAGCACTAATAGAAACTGGATGTAAATGTTGCAATTTACTAAAAGAAAACAAAGAATAGAGACTTAAGAGCAAAAAAGAAAAATCAAGATAACATGCAAAACATAAAACATGAACAAGACAACTGAAGGAAGAAATTAAATATCTTACTTCCTTGAACCAAAATCCTAATATATCATATACCCTTTTTTCCTCAGAATTTTCAGTTCTAAGATTTCATTTTAAAGAAGTAGTGATTGATATGTCAACAGCAGCTACAAGGTTATTCACTATAACTTTGTTTACTAATGCAAAAAATGGAAATAATATAAACAACCAAAGGAACCAATTAAAAAATTATAATACAGTGATATAGTGAGATGCTACTTCCCTTTAAAGATATTTCTATAAACTATCTGAAATGATATGAAGAGTCAGAATATTTTCTTATGTAATGAAGAACACTAAAAACAATAGATCAATCTCATATTTAAAATAGTTATTTCACTTGATAAATAGTGTATACATTTACATATATATACACACAAATTGAAAAGTGTACATCAAAATATTAAGAAGTGTGGGGAGATTTACATAAAATCCATAATTCCTAATTCTAATTATTCTGCAAGATATACATTTTTACTTCAGCAATAAAAGAATAAAAAAGTATATGCAGGGACGCCTGGGTGGCTCAGTGGGTTAAGCCGCTGCCTTCGGCTCAGGTCATGATCCTAGGGTCCTGGAATCGAGTCCCGTATCGGGCTCCTTGCTCAGCAGGGAGCCTGCCTCTCTCTCCGCCTCTGCCTGCCTCTCTGCCTGCTTGTGTGCTTTCTCTCTCTCTTTCTGACAAATAAATAAAATAAAATCTTTAAAAAAAAAAAAAAGAAAAGAAAAAGGATATGCAATCTCAGATTAAAGAAAATTTTAAAAATCTATTTATAGGAGATATATCTAAAGAAAATGAATAATGAATAATGATTTATACTGTATGTTAACTAACAGGAATTTAAATAAAAACTTGGGAAAAAAAGAAGATGAAAGAAAAATTTAAATGTAAAAAGATGAGGGGCACATGGGTGGCTCAGGTCATGATCTGAGGGTCCTGGGATCAAGCCCTGCATGGGCCCCCTGCTTAGCAGGAAGCCTGCTTCTCCCTCTCCCACACCCCCTGCTTGTGTTCCCTCTCTCACTGTGTCCTTCTCTGTCAAACAAATAAATAAAATCTTTTTTAAAAATAAATAAAAGTACAAAGATGAGGAAGAGTATTAAGTTAAATTAAAACAAAAAGTAACTAGAGATAAAAGCAATTTTAAACATAAAATATGTAACAGTTATAGAAACCAATCATTTTTATATTAACATTAAGATTGGAAGAGATAGTCAATGAAAAAGTACCCCCTTTAAGCTTTTCTTGTTTTTTTTTAAAAACAAATTCAGTAGTATTCCTACTCACAATCTAGAAACAGGGAATAACCTTTTAACAACAACAACAACAATCAATCACATGAATTTTCTTTTTCTAAAATTTTTGAGGTTGTTCTAAGATTCAGCCCTTGGAAATAAAAATTTTTAACGTGGGATTGATATTCTGTGTTTGTGTGTGTATGCATGCCTGTGCTTACTTTCTTTGCTGCTGAACAGCTACAACTTAATGTCCAATGACATCACCAGCATTGGCCTTGGGAACAAAAGGGTAAAGAAGAGTGCTATCTATCAACCTTTTAATTTGCTAAAATCCCTTAATGAGGACTAATAACCCTTAATATTCATTTGCTTGATAAACAAGCCATTTTATATGAATGGAAGGTCAACACAGCCTGAGGCTATTTTCATGCTGTTCTGTTAGATTTTAATGGCTGCAGGAGTTCAGTAGCTATAAATACACACACCAAAAGCCCACCCATATATTTAAGCATGGACTTCATAAACAAAGGAAATCATTGAACATGACATGTCTGTCAACACCTGTCTTCCTGAGGCTGGATCAATCTTCGTGGTCTGGCACTTGAAAGCCTAAATTCTGGAGCTATGTTGACCATACTCACAGCATAATGGGCTATAGAACTACCACCAGATGGGTCATAGTAAGACTTCTAGCTTGCATGGTATAACTGGGGGCAGCTCTCAGTATCTGTGTACCTGCTTAATCTTTCTCCACCCCTGGTACATTCATCTGATCTTCCTGCTTTGGCTTTTTCTTATCTTCTGACAGGTCCTCCAGTCTCTTTCTTCAGAGTCCTGACCCACTTGGCCGGGACTTTTCTATGTATTGGAAGGTTCTTCCATCATCAGGTACTAATCATGATGCTGATGGAATCCAGCTCCACAAAGTGGAGACAGCCAAGCCCAGTAACAGTAATGCACTGACATGTCTGACTATGGCCTTTACCTGGACATAGTTTCTGGAATCAGACTATTAGGTCTCAGTCCTGTTTCAGTTGCTTACTGGCTGTGTAAATAGGAATGAGCCATTTAACTTCTCTAAGTTTTGTCTCCTTCTGAGAAAATGTCTCCAGGGGGTTTATTTTAGAAATTAAATGAGATCTCACATAAAGAACCAGGCATATGGCTTGCACTTTATATGTCTAGGAACAGTCTACCCATGGATAGTGAAAAATATAAGGCTTTCAAGAGCAAGAAAAATGACAAGAGCCCACAGGCCCTTCTGGCCAAGAAGGAAGTCTCAGAATAGATGATTGCATAGAGTTAATTGGCTATAGAACCAACTGCTGGGATTATGATTCAGGGTTAAATCTTTGTCCTCTAAAATATAAAAACTAGAAGTATAGGTATTTATGCCTAAGGTCAGTGGCAAGGAAAAACCAAACTACCTTAATGTAAACTTACTTGAAAAGCTAAGATAAGCCTGAAATTTCACCCAACCATAAAAGAAAATTCTAGAGATCTAGATGGGAATGAGAATGTAGACGTAGGTAAAAAACAAAACACTAATGCTCTGGGATTTGGAAGCAGGCTATATTGAAAGTCACAGGGTCATTGCAACCACCTTTACTCTTGAACCATATAAATCCAACCTAAGTACTGCTGACCCACCAATCTTCCTAAAGTGCAGCTATGATCGTCTGCCAAGTTGTCTCTCAAAGCCCTTTAATGTATTACAGAATTATATACAATATTTTCAGCATAATCTCATGGTATAAGTCAACTTTCCTTTGCAGACTTTATCCCAGTATATTCCTGCCCATACTTAGCACTCCAACAAACCAGACTGAAACATGCTATGCATTTCCTGCCTCCTGGTTTCTGCTGTTAAAATTTCTTCTTCCTGAAAACCTCTTGTACTTCGTAAATCTGTTGCAACTCTACCTATCTCTACATATCTACCTAACTCTACATATCTCACTGTATGATGGTGCAACTTGAATTAGGTAAAACATATGGATCTAGAAAACAAGGGTAAAGATACGTATTGTCCTAAGTACTATCATTGCCACTGATACTGGGAAATTTGTGTTTCTCATCTTCATAACTTTAGGTTCTGGGCACATGGGTGGCTCAGTCAGTTAAGCATCTATCTTTGGCTCAGGTCACCATCCTGGAGTCCCAGGATCGAGTCCCACACTGGGCTCCCTGCTCAGTAGGAGTCTGCTTCTCCCTCTCACCTTCCCCCCATCATGCTTTCTCTCACTCTCTCTCTCAGATAAATAAATAAAACCTTAAAAAAAAAAAAAAAAAGCAAAACTTTAGATTCTGAGGGCTTAGAAGTCTTAATTCCCAAAAGTAACAACTTCTACCAGGGGACACAATAAAAGCCCCATTGAACCATTTAAAAGTATTATTTTACAAAGATATAATTTATACACTGTAAAATTTACCTTTTACAGTGCATAATTCTGAGTTTTGTCAGATGCATATAATTGAGGTACCATTACCAAATCAAGGTATACAATAACTCCAAAATATTTCCTTCGTATAACATAGTATGTTAGCTAAACTGGAATTAAAATTAAAATTTAAAAAGAAAAAAATTCCTCATGCTGCTTTGCAATCAACTCTTACCTATTCCTTGATGCCTAGCAATGACTGATACTGTTTTCTTTCCTTATAGTTTTGCCTTTTCCAGAATGAAATCATACAGTACAGTATTTAACCTTTTAAGTCTGGCTTCTTTCACTTAGTATAACTTATATTGTTGTATATATCAGTAGTCCATTCCTTTTTACTGCTTAGTAGTATTCCATTGTATGAATGTACCATAGTTTATAAATTAACCAATTGAAGGATATTTGCATAGTTTCCATTTTTTGACTATTATGAATAAAGCTGCTACAAACATACAAGTTTTTGTGTACTTATGTATGTATAGAAGTTTCCATTTCCCTTGAGCAAATACGTAGGAGAAAGATTATTGAATCATATGGTAAGTATATGTTGACCTCAATAAGAAACTTCCAAACTGTTTTTGAAAGCAGCTGTTCCATATGCCTACCAGCAACATTTGAGACTTCTGAATATTCTGGATCCCTACCAGTTCTTGGTATAGGTATGGTCTTCTATTGTCTTTTTTCTCTCCCCCCTCCTTAATTTTAGACATTCTAATAGGTCTTTGTGGCTTTAATGTGCTTTTCCCTAATGACTAATAATACTGGCCATCTTTTCAGGTACTTAATTTTCATCTGTTTATCTTTTTGGCAAAGTGTCTCTTCAATTATTTTGCTTTGGTTTGGGTTGTTTTGTTCTCTTATTGAGTTTTGAGAGTTCCTTATATATTCTAGAATATAATCCCTATACCAGATGTGTGTTTTACAAGTATTTTCTTCCCATCTGTGGCCTGGCCAGTCTTTTGAAGAACAGAAAATTCTAATTTTGATAGTCTAATTTATAATAATAATAAATTATATTTTATTTATAATAATTTATGATAGTCTAATTTATAATTTTTCTATGGATCATGTTTTTGGTGTCATATCTAAGTAATCTTTGTACCAAAGGTCACAAAGATTTTCTCCCATGTATTCTTCTAGAAGTTTAGCTTTTACATGTAGAGCTATGATTCATATAGAGTTATTTTTTGTATATGGTGCATGGTATGGATTCAAGTTCATTTTTTGCATATAGATACCTAATTTTTCCAGTATCACTTGTTGAAAAGACTACCTTTATCCAGTGAATTACTTTTTTAACTTTGTCAGAATCACTTGATTGTGTATGTATAAACCTATTTCTGAGGTTCCCAATCTTTTCTATTCATCTATATATCTATCCTTTTTCTATTACCACACTCTCTGGATTACTGTAGTTTTATATTTTACACTAAATCTTGGAATTAGATAGTGTGAGTTCTCTACCTTTGCCCATCTTTAAAAAATATTTCAGCTGTTCTAGTTCCTTTACCTTTCCAAATTTTAAAATCAACATGCTGGTTTCTATTTTAAAAAATCAGTCATATTGAGATTGCTTTGCATTTACTCTGATTCTTAAAGTAGTTTAGAGAGTCCTGTTGAATATTGACTTATAAATTCTGCCTGTCACTCTTGGCTCTTCATATCAAAATACTAGTAGACAAGGGAAGGAGTTATACTTCTGTGAGTGTTGTTCACTGATTGTCACAAGGAGGTAAGGATGTTGTTACTCAGTGAGGACTTTAAATAATACATTTGCAATCTGTAGATGACTTGGGCAATTCTTTGTATTCTCTTACCCAATGTCAATGGTAAGTTGGCAAGTATGATGGTGGACCTTAGCCTGAGATAGGCAAGGGGAATTGGAGCTCAGACCCCTCAGAGACTTGGATCAGCTCACTAGCTAAGCCATAAAGACCAGTAGAGGTTCCTGCCAAGGGTGAATGTAATCCAGAATGATTACAAGCTGATGTAGTATTAGTTGTAGCAGAAGCACAACTGAAGTTGGTCATACTAACTTTCTTTTTTTGTGTTTAGCCAGGAAAAGAAACCAACCACAATCCAGGAAAAGCTGTTCTAGATGAGGAAAGTTACTATATAAAGCAAGTGAATCTGGGTGGAGCCAGCACTTAGATAAGCTGCCAGGCCCCAGACTCATTTCCCTTGCTGCTAAGACTGTTGGCTGTTGATAGGTCATAGTTCAGTCTCTAAGCAAGGCCCAAATGGCAGACAGAAATTGTATCCCTAGGTTACACTTCTATCCAGGAAGAGCCTGCTTCCAATGACTGGGCCCCACATCCTTCCTTAATTTAGGGCCATGTCCAAGGCTCCCCATAAAGTCATCAGACGCCTCCCTATATTGCAATTGCATTCTGTCATTTTCTCCTTTTGCCCACCTTTCTTCCAATTTCTTACGAGGGTTATCTTCAACGTACTTTCCAGTTAACCTTCCTACCCCTCCAAAAATGTAAACGTGCTCAGAATCTGGATGCTGGAGAATCTGTCCTAAGACACACCTGCATGTGCTCCATCTCTAGAGCTCCTCTTTGAGTAAGTGTGAGGTGCAGTCTAGGCCAATGTGATCTTAAAGCTTTCTCAGGTGTTTATGATGTGGACTCCTGCTTGGGAACTATTGGCATTATGGATAGGGTTTTGTAGTGTTTTGTAGTGTTTTGATCCAATTCTGGTAGTAAGTTTTCAAGAAATATATATATATATATATATATATATATATATATGCCTATTAAAGCTTAGAGTATATCAAGAAAGACTCCTGCCATATTGAGATCAATTAATAATGAAATATGAATTGACCTTTTCAGAAGAAATAGAAATATAAAGGCAGACCATTATGGCATTATTTATTAGAAGGCTGTGCTGATGGTCTCTTGAATGAAGCCCATGAGGCCTGCTTACTGGCCATTTAGAATATAATAGGAAGTGAGTCACCCACAGGTCAACCATATCAGACCTCTTCTAGTCCTGCAACATTTCTGGTTCTTGCCAGTTAATAAAAATAATCTTGTTTTGCTAGGAGGATTTAATTATAAGTAGCCAATAATGTCCAAAATAATAGTAAAAATTTAAGTTCTTTTCAGGAAAGTATTTTTTTAGATGGTATAGACTCTGTCTCCAGCATATGTTTCTCATTAGGCAACTGACTTTGTGTGTGATCTTGGGGAAAAAATGTAGATCCCTAGGCTTTGTTTCCTTTTTTATTTTATTTTATTTTTTTAATTCAGATGTTGAGATAGCTATTCTTCAGGTTTCTTCTGACTCTAAAAGATGTTGATTCTGCGATGTGCTACTCCAAAAAAGAAGACTAAATATAAAGGAGATCTGCCACTAAACATAAAAAGATATAGAAAAGGTTAGTAAAAGGAAAATTGTATATATCACAGTCCATTCACAAGTTAAACTTTCAATCTGTATTTTGAACTGGAGAGAATGTTAGAAAACCTGTCCTCAAATTAGTTTATTTCAGACATGAATAACTGACCTAAAGTTAGACCACCATTTAGTTAGTAGAACATCTCATGCACTCAAACATTTGTTATTTCCTTTAACTGTGCAATGAAGAATTGTATAAAACACTCCAGAGACATCTTCTCAAGAGACATTAATTTATCTTTTCTAATCCCTAAAAATTCTTTCTAATGATAAGGCTGAGGGAATTACTGTATTGTTCTAAGAGGGAAAAAGGAAAGTTTAAGGAAAAATGTACTTCCTTACTAGTAAAAACAGATTTCCTTCATCTAATTCAAGTTATTTTTAGTTCTCAAAATGTCACTGAAACAATCAGATATCCAGGCCCCTAGACCTGCAGTGTTTCAGGGATAGCCACTGCGGTGGACTGGAGTGGGGAAGAGCTTTTATCTGCTTTATATACTATTAATATATTATACTTCTGAATATGATTTCTTTGGAAGACAGGGTTCTGCTACTTTAGCAAGTCAAGAAAACATCTATCTAAAATCCAAACACTTGAGAAGACACTTAATATACTTTCTTTAAAGCAAGGATCTTAATGGGATTAGCAGAATTCCCTAAAAGTTTCCAGAAACTGAAATGGCATTAAAAATTGCAGGGCTATTTTTTGTCCTCTGGTAAAGTCTTGCATGAGTATTTACCTACTGAAAGACATATTATTTATTAGTAATGCAATATTCTTTTTTTTAAGATTTATTTATTTATTTTAGAGAAAGAGAGATCGGGGAAGGAGAGAGGGAGAGGGAGAGAAAACTGCAGCAGACTCCAAATTGAGTGCAGAGCCCAAGGCAGGGTTCGATCTCATGATCCCGAGATCATGACCCAAGCCAAAATCTAGAGTCAGATGCTCAACCGACTGTGCCACTCAGGAGCCCCTAACTTAATATACTTTTTATTTCTCCATTCCTAGAATTAAATTTATTTTTTAAATTATGTATATAGGTAGGTTGCATGACATCTCTGAATTTTATTTCAGGATAGTAAAGCAGGTATTCCAAAATAATATTTATAGAAAGGTTGAGATGCACTAAAAGAAGACCATTATAGGAATTGTGTGTCATTGGCATGTGGTTGATGGAGACAGTTTATTCTCTGGCACCATCAGCACTTCAAACCCATATAGAGGTTTGAGTTCTAGAAGATGAAGAGTTGACAAGAGATCATCGAGCAGAAAACACTATTCTATGGGAGACTCCTTAAGATTCTATATAGAGGAATCAGTCCTTACCCAGAAAAATAAATGATCACTCACACAGTATGAAGAGAACATTCTCCTTAAGTCAGGCAGAGGGCAATAAGATCTAGATACCTTTTAATACCATTCACTGTGTCAATACATTTAAAAAAAAATAGATACACCAGGTGATGGGTATTAAGGAGAGCACATGTTGGGATGAGGACTGGGTGTTATATGCAACTGATGAATCATTGAACACTGCAACAAAAAAAATTATGATATACTATTTGTTAGCTAGCTGAACATAATGGAAAAAAATTGATACACCATGATCTTATTTACACATTGGAGACTTGAGTGGTTAAATTTAGAAATGGGTGACAACTTTTAGTGAAGATGTAATGTCTCTCCTATCTGTTCCATTTTCTTTTCAGCCATGGACAAGCTGGCTGGTTATAGCCAGCCTTATTCTTCATCCACTTTGAGCTCTGATTTGGAACCATAACATCACAGTGCATAAACCTAATTACTGGTCTTAGTTGGTGAATTCAAACTCGGCTTATTTTTAGACTAATTTTAAAATGGCACTTTAACATAAAATATTAAAACTTCACATATTCCTATTAATTTGATTTTCTCACTTTGTGCCAGGAACCCCAGCCAAGAAACCAACAGGAAGGCAAATCAAAATATTTCTTGCAGCTATACTGCATTCCAAGATTACCTACTCCATGCCAAATCCTATTGCCCATTCTTACCTATCACATCCCCCAAGGGAAGCACTTTAACTAACATGATCATTTGTTTTAGGTTTGTTTCCAAATTAAAAAGGCATTTAGTTTCCCCTTTAAAATAACTATTGCCAAACAACCTGAACCTTTATTTATAGCTGGCTATTCATTTCTAATAACCACAAAAAGGAAAAAGATAGAAAATCATAAAATCAAAGATGCTTGCTTGACATGAAGCAGTTTCCAGCAAGTGCATATTTTAAGCCTTTTTATTTAATGAGTTACCTGCAAGCTAGTTAGAAAGTGAAGTCACTTCTCCAAAGAAGACATACAAATGGCTTATAGACACATGAAAAAATGTTCATCATCATTAGCCATCAGGGAGATTCAAATCAAAACCACATTGAAATACCATCTTACACCAGTTACAATGGCCAAAATCAACAAGACAGGAAACAACATGTGTTGGAGAGGATGTGGAGAAAGGGAATCCTCTTACACTGTTGGTGGGAATGCAAGTTGGTGTAGCCACTTTGGAAAACAGTGTGGAGGTTCCTTAAGAAATGAAAAATAGAGATTCCCTATGACCCTGCAATTGCACTACTGGGTATTTACCTCAAAGATACAGATATAGTGAAAAGAAGGGCCACCTGTACCCCAAAGTTCATAGCAGCAATGGCCACAGTTGCCAAATTGTGGAAAGAGCCAAGATGCCCTTCAATGGACGAATGGATAAAGAAGATATGGTCCGTGGGTATTAAGGAGGGCACGTATTGCATGGAGCGCTGGGTGTGTTGTATAAACAATGAATCTTGGAACACTGAAAAAAAATTAAATTAAAAAAAAATTTAAAAAACCCTCTAAAACAAAACAATAACAAAAAAGAAGATATTGTCCATGTATATACAATGGAGTATTATGCCTCCATCAGAAAGGATGAATACCCAACTTTTGTATCAACATGGACGGGACTGGAAGAGACTATGTTGCATTGAAATAAGTCAAGCAGAGAAAGTCAATTATCATATGGTTTCACTTGTGGAGCATAAGGAATAACACGGAGGACATTGGGAGATGGAGAAGAGAAGTGAGTTGGGCAAAATGGAGGGGGAGACAAAGCATGAGAGACTGTGGACTCTGAGAAACAAACTGAGGGTTTTGGAGGGCAGGAGGGTCGGGGGTTGGGTAAGCCTGGTTGTGGGTATTAAGGAGGGCACGTATTGCATGGAACACTGGGTGTGGTACATAAACAATGAATTTTGGAACACTGAAAAAATAAAATTAAATTTTAAAAAAAGTGGAGTCTCTCTCTGTCTCTCAATCTCTCTCTCTCCTCCCTCCCCCTCTTCATACACACACACACACACACACACACACACACACACACACAGCACCATTGTTTCATTTTTAGGAGAGAAGTGCTGGTTCACCAAACACAGTTCTAGAATTGGACTGCCAAGACCAGAAATGTCCTTTCAACTCTCTTCTTATTTCCACTTCCCAGACATCTCATTTGGGTTTTAGGCTTAGGCCTTGGGAGAGGTTCTTAAGCTATGAGGGCAAACTAGAGCTGACCACAATGGCCCGTGGGTTTCTTCTCCCATTCATGGTGCATTTTAGGACTCCAATTACTATCACAGCACCAGGTATGCTTTGACGTATACTCCCAACCCAAAAGTAAGCCTGACACTCTTCACAGCCATTCACAAGAGTCAGAAAATCCAAGCATCGTTTACTTTTTAGTAAATTGTCTTGAACAAATCTCTTCTCAGAAGCCTAAGAGAATAATCCTGTCCAGCCCCAAAGCCATACATTTATGTGGAGAGGCTGCTGGGATGACCGGGTTTTTATTTAATTCTATACACAATGTATGTAATTATATTGTTGCATCAGGTTGCATGCATAAAATCCCACTTTCCTATAGTTTCACTCAGTTTATGCTAGAATTAACTGCAATTACATGGTGCTTTAAACAGTCTAAAGCACATGTTTATGTTAGTACCAGTTTTTCTAAACTCTGTACCGTCTTTTAATGAGCCATGGATCTGAGGTCAATATCATTTCCTAGCATAGGCATTATACCCCTATTATAATATAAAGAAGAGAAACATCCTGTTCAGGGCAACTGATTCCACTTAACCTGAGGATGCCAGGACTGCAAGTCTTAAACATGGAATAGTCTACTGAACCAGACCAGATTTTACGAATTCTAAGCGCAATTTAATGCTGAGATGAAAGGTATTGCAAGCACGTGTGGCTGTTTCTCCTCCTCTGCTATGGATGCTATTTAATTAGCTGCCCTTGAGTAACTGGGGAAAGCTGAAGAAAAAAGAGATTATATACTCAGGAAAGGTCAGGTGTCTAAAGCTTAAAATGAAAGAATACATTTAAAAGTGTCATTAATTTTGGCATTAAAGCAAACATGTGGATAATAGAAGTCAAAAAAAATAAGAAAAAAATAAAAGAGAAAGAAGAAAAGAAAAAAATTGAAGGCTTTTCAAGGAGGTAGATGTCTAAGCCAAGGAAATGAAGGTTGTTAATGATAAAGAAAGAAAAAAAAAAAAAGCCCATTATAGAGGAAGATTTATAGCAGAAGGCAAAGACAGTCAATTTGTTCTAATGTCATTTTTAATCTGCCTTGAAATTTCTTAAAATTCAACATAACAAATTGTATTGTACGGCATTTTAGTGCTCCATGTACATTCAATCTTAATAAATACAGCTGGCAGATATTGCTGTCTATGCTGTACAATATTTCACCATGTATAATTACCCCAAGTCCATACAGAAACAACTCCAAAGTTCAGTCACAAAAAGCACTATTTTTTCTGCCCCATGTGCAATTTAGTCTTAATATATACCTTTGGGAGGTATTGTATCCTCCATTTGTTCTAGTGCTCTGTGAGTTTTAGCCTCATCCTTGAAACAATATCTCTAGTAAAATTATTTCATCTGCTTCTGACATTTGAAAACAAATGTTCTAATGATGTGGAAAATGATTTTATAAGAAGTTAATTTATTCTATCAATTTCCACAACTTCTCTAGTTTTTTGACACATTTTTCCCCCAGAGAGAATATTTAATGGAATTCCTTGACATGAGACTTTCTCTTTTCCCCTCTCTCCCTCCCTCCCTCACTCTCTCTCTTTCTTCCTTGTGGTTATAAAACAATACTTACCCAATTTAACCTTAACAAGGATTGTAAAAAAAAAAAAACCAAGTAAATAAAGACAAAAAAACAAAAGCAACACCTTAAAAATCTGAAGTATTATTATATCCTTTTTTGAAGTTTCTGTCATTGATGTCCATAAAATAATAAACATTAGAAAAGGAACAATATTTCTACAACACATATAAAATATAATAATGATCTTTAAAATTATTGAATTATGTCACTGATAAAATACATGTAATATTCTATATTTCATTAAAATATCATCACTGGGGGCATCTGGGCAGCTCAGTCAGTTAAGTGTCCTACTCTTGATTTTGGCTCAAGTCATGATCTCAGAGTTGTGAGACTGAGTCCTGCTTAAGCCCCTGCTAAAATTTCTCTCTCTCCTTCTCCCCCTGCCCTTAGTGCCTCATTCTCAATCTCTCTTTAAAAAAAAGGGAAAAAAAACACATCATCACTAATTCACCTATAATAATTTCTACCTAAGACAGGGTCACTTTCATTCAAAGACACGAATGAGATGGGCTGCAGAGCAGGTTCATTACAAAAAAATTTGAGAAGCCAGATAATTGGGTTCTCTACACTGATACTTTCCTGTACATCACTGTTATAGAATAACTTCCTCATCTACTAGCCAGGATTTAGGGATAGATGAAAATAAAATGCAGCAGTTTACAGGATAAACTCAGCAACTTATTTTATTGGATAAAATAAAGTTAAAATTACATTAATCAAGATAAATAATGCAGCTTAAGTAATTAAATGAACACTAATTTTATATTATAAGAGGTCAACAGAGTCAGTATTTTAAATTATCTTGATGTACATACAAAGGTGTACAAATTTTTTCATCGACTCGATCACTACTCTATCATCTACTCTATTTCATTCAGACAAAATAATTAACTAGCCTTATCATGGAGTAATCACGTAGGCAAAAAACAAGAGCTGGGAGATGAAGTATACTCTTAACATACAGAGATGATACACCAACACATTCTGGAATATTGTCTTCATGCAATGCGTGAAAATAAGGAAGTACAAGTTGATGCTAATTTTATGGTATGGTAATTTTTAGTTGGAAAGAAAATAATCACAGGCTTGCCTTATAATTTTGTGTACATGTTAAATATTTAATGTTTGTTTTAGAACAAAATGTATTGCCTTGCTTCTGTATGAAGCCTACCTTCATAAGTACCAATTTTTCTGTATATTTATCCAATACAATATTGATTTTTCCTTCCACTAGCACCTAGCATTTGTTATGCAAAAAGATGGCAATAAATAAGTTGTTAGATTAATTAAATTGTATGCATAGGTATCTCTGTTAAGAAAATGTCAGGAACCTGTATTTCCTAGAGCTGTTTCAACCCACCTGCTTTCATAATCAGTGAAGAGACATCAAACTCTAGCTGTTCACCAACCCAAGATATAAGTTTCAAGATAAACTCAAGTTCATCAACATTCAATTGATAGTTCATTACTCGATATATTTATTTTTCTCACGGACAAAATGTGACTATCAATACTTTTTGGATTGTTCTCACATTTTTATTGAAATTATTTTGAAGATGATTTAAGATAAAAAAATTTAATTTTGTACTCTTATGATTATTATTTAGATATTTACAGAGGTCTTGAGTGAAAATGCCAAAAAATTAACAATGAATTTGTGCACTGAGTATAAGAATAATTTTTCTGTAAGACTGAATCCAGAACACTGGAGGTTGGGATATTGTGAGGTTCAGCAGAGCACAATCCAAATACATAACTTCTTACTAATTTATCATTAATGTGCTACAACTGATTAAATAAAATATAGGTAATTCTATAAAAATAGTGATGGCTCACTCACTGATGGTCTTTGTCTTCCATGTCAGATCCCATGCCTAATGTTAAGGTGGTTACTATAGTTCTAACATATATTGCACAGTTGAATATCTTTAGAATAACCATGTTGATATTTCCCTTCAGTCCTAAGAAAGCTGGCAGGGACCCTTCCTGTGTGCAGAAAAGAGATTCTTTGGTAGAGAAATTACATGCAGTTGTGTAAAACAAAAATGTGTGCAGCAAGGAGAGGATCTGATCCCACGGATTTGGTATATGCAGCCAAATCCTCTCTGCCGTGGGCAGGGGGTTAAGGTTGTGTGGAGACAGGTCTGTTTCACTAGTGGCATGCTTTGGAGCACAAAGAAGAACAAAAAAGGACTCTCCACATCCCCAATTTAAAACACTGTTGCTTGTTTCCTTACATGTGACTACTTCAGTATCTTTTATTTATCTATTTCACTATCTTTTATTTGATATTTGAAGTTTGGAGCCATATCTGCGAAGAAGCACAAGGTAAGGATCAGTATTTAAACATGTTGGATGATGATGGTTTTTGTACCATTTCTATTTATGATTGTTGAGAATAACTTGGTTACTTTATATACATATATATGTGTGTGTATATATATATATATATATGTGCATATATATATGGTGTGCATGTGTATGTATACATACACACATATCTAATATAATATCATTATAATTATATAATATTATTATATATTATATAAATATAAATACTATATATGTAATATATATTTATAATCTTCACTCTGTCTTTATGTTGTATGCTGTTTCATGGCTATGAAAATTTTAAGATCATTTAAAGCTCATTAGACACACTTTTTGGCAGATGAGTTAGAGACAAATAGGAAATTAAAAAGCCAATATAAAAGAGAAATCTTAGTGTGCCTGGGTGGCTCAGTGGTTAAGCATTTGTCTTCAGCTGAGGTCATAATCCCAGGGTCCTGGGATCAAACTCCACATCAGGCTGCCTGCTCATGAGGGAACCTGCTTCTCCCTCTCCCTCTCTCCTACTCCCCCTGCTTGTGTTCTCTCTGTCAAATAAGCAAAATCTTTTTAAAAAATTAAAAAAATGAATAAAAAATGATATGTGCTGCTTTAAATGTTTTACTTCAACTGAAACACACACACACACACACACACACACACACACACACCTTTGTCAATCTTCTGAGATTGGAACAAGGCTTTTTCTTTGAGTATATCCATGGGGAATTGGTGGATCACAGTTTTTCTTAAATACAATGTAACCGTGATGCATCATTTCAGCTTGGATGTCTCCAAAGTGAAGTCTTCAATAAAGGGTTAAATTGGCAGGCTTTGCATGCTCAAATCCTATATACTCCAATGAAAGGACCTGTTCTTAACTGGTTCCTGGGAGGTAATTTCTAAACTCTTGGAATATCTTACTTGATAAGACTGTCTTTGTATACCTGAGACCTCAGGCCATGGCATATAGGTTATGCTAAGAACACAGTATATTGAATGCCTCTCTTCTCTCTCTCTCTCTTTCTTTTTTAATTTAGCTTAATTTTATTTTATTTACTTTGGGCTCTGGAGCACTGTATCATTTTGACACCCAGCAGAGCTAGAGACTAACTAAATAGGTCAGGTCAGTCATGTGGCCTCCATGCCTATGTGACTGAACTCCAACATAAACCCTGGACACAAGGTTCAAGTGAGCTTCCGTGGCTGGCAAACGTTACACATCTCACCTATCATTGGTGGGAGAGTTGAGTGCTCTCCATACAACCTCACTGTGAAAGGAATGCTGAAACTCATACCTGGTCTCTTCTAGACACTGTCTTATGTACCTTTCATCTTACTGATCTTAATCTGTATCTTTTTGCTGAAATAAACTATAACTATGAGTATAACAGCTTTCTGAGTTCTGTGAGTCTTTCTGGTGAATCATCAAACCTGGGGGTGGTCTTGGGGATCCCCAGAACAAAAGTGAGAATTTAAAGATACTTACAAAACAATTTAATATAGAATAAATCTAGATTTTTAAAATTGTTATCTCTTTAAGTTGTCTTCCCACATCAACTTTGGCAGTTTTTATGGATTCTTTTCCAAAAGATTCAAATTAATTTTAATTATTTTGATTAACTTGGATTTTTTTCCATTGCAACACTCCTTCAATTCATATACACAAATAAAACTTTCTTTGGGATATTTGTGGTTAGCATGTTTGCAAATGGAGCACTTGCTGCCATCCAACAAGAATTCCCAGTGGATAGGTTTGCCAAGATTTCATGTGGCTTCTGTGAAGCAACACAAAATAAGACATTCTTAGGAGGAAATCTGAACCTTTATGAACAGCTCTGCCAAAAAAGATTGCACATATTTAATCCTTCATGGGAAACCAAGATATTAATGCCAGAAAGTTTCATATAACGTATCCAAGAGCATATGATTGGGTGTTGCAGAGCTATGAATAGGTCAATGTTTTCAGACTGGAGATTACTCTAAGTTGACAACATGATGTCTACTAGAAAAAGGTCTTTCCCTCTACTCCAGTACTTAAGCAAGAGAGAACTCCACTACCAGTAATTCCCAAAAAGCTCTACAGCCACAAAACTGAGAAAGACCTGAGAATTTAGGAAAATGGTAGAAAGGGAGTTTGAAATTAAGAAATCAAAAAACAAAAAACAAAAAACAGTCTTTCCGTTTGATTTAGTAGAGCCATTAATACTTGATTGGATTTTCCTGAGAGTTCAGTGGCATTATTTTTGAAAAGGAATCTTGATATTTAGCAACAGACATTTCAGCTTGAAAGAAAAAGCCAAAATATCTTTAATTAAATATATGTTGATCATAGTAATCCTACATGAGATAAAAGACACTTCCCCATTACTAATTATTTGGCAAAATTTAACTGGACTAAATTGGCATAAGACTACAAAAAAAAGTTAGCCAGAGTGATAGTTCAAACCACAAAAGGTCCATTTGAATGCTACATGCTAGTTATATATAAATAAAAGTAAATTAAAGAACATATGTGTGACTTAAAATGCCTAAAATTTAAGAACATATATGTGACTTTGAACACCTCTAAAATTTAATATATTTAAACTGCTGCCCAAAAGGTGGATTTTTATTTTTTTTTACATTATTTCCTGAGTCAGGCTTAAGTATGTCTTCCATAACTCTGAAAAGCATAATAGTCAGTGATGTATCAAAGGAATGCTGTGGGTTCATATATGCTGCTTCCCAATTTTACAAGCCATAGCAATATTACTTAATAGTAATAAGCTGACTTCTGCCAACACAGTCCTATACTTGCCTGAGACAGGAAAATATATAGCACTTTACAAGAAGAACATTTGAATATTTACCATTTTATATATCCTTCCTGACTTCAGAGAAGAGGTAAGGGAAAAAAAAGTGAATTGCACTTTAGAAAAATCCTTCATTGGGGAGACATTTTTAGTGAATAATATTTCAAAGACTGTTCAAGGGTAAAGAAATGTTTTATAAACAATAAATATTTTAGTGGCTTCTATGGTGAAAATTTCATAGTATGGCTTTTTGATATGGTCTACTTTCATTCTACTGAAATTCCACTATCTACAACCATTTCTTTTTTTTTTTCTAATTTTTTAAAAAGATTTTATTTATTTATTTGACAGAGAGATCACAAGTAGGCAGAGAGGCAGGCAGAGAGAGGGAGAGAGAGAGAGGGAGAGGAGGAAGCAGGCTCCCTGCTGAGCAGAGAGCTGGATATGGGGCTTGATCCCAGGACCCTGAGATCATGACCTGAGCCGAAGGCAGAGGCTTTAACCCACTGAGCCACCCAGGTGCCCCTCTACAACCATTTCTAAAAATACAAATGATTAAGAGTTTTCCTACCAAGCTTAAGTTGTTTTTAAACTCCCACATTGGTTATACTTTCTCTAGAATCAAATACATTTCTATGTGCAAATTTATCCATAGCATTAAAAATATTTACCAAACAACTGACTTAAATAAGTAAGTATATAAAAATATGCATTGCTACATAATAACAAAAAATTAACTGCATAGAATATATGAGTCATAAATAGATATTTGATTTTAAATACTGGGTTATTGAAGTTAGTAACAAACTACAAGGCACAGGTTTACAAGTTCCAGAAGGCATATTTTCAACATTGGGTATAACTGAACCCCTAAACTTTGATCAGATTTTCCAAACTCTAGAAGCAAGTTGGAATTGAGACTTAGAATGCTTCTAACACACTAAGACTGCAGTTTCTACTCCCTAGATAGCCCATAAGCTTTTGAGAAATTCTCTAAAATGCTAGAGTTTAAATGTTTAAGTGTGGTTAAGTGAAGATCCCAGTTCTCAACTGACAAAAAGTTAAAGTTAAGACAATCTTCGGGAGGAAATGACAAAGTTATCAACCACAGGTTAAGATCCCTGAGTAGGGAGAAATTCTGATGACCTTTTTGCCTCTTGAATAAGCAATCTATAGTTGTATCTTGGGTCAAAGTCAAGAAACAAAGTTCAAACTGTAAACCGGACTCAGTCTAGTTGGCTCTCTGTGTAAACTGCCCCGATACTCAGTAGTCAGGATTCACAATGAAGGCTGGAGTACAGGTGATGTCAAAGAATGACAGGGACACTTTGAGTAATAAAACACAGACCAACAATATCTTCATACCATTTTCATGCAAAGGAAGATCAGTGATCCCCAAACTACTATTTGCCTTTGATAATTCCTATCAGCCACTCTGAACTTCAGTGTAGTATCTAATGTGTTTTAAAGTGTCTAACATGCCCAAGAAACAACTTCAGTTATAAAAGATAATTTTCATTTATCCTTGGGTTTCATATACAATTTAAAATTTGGAAAAATAAATCTTCATTAAGAGAAAAAAACTCTGAGAGAAAGATTATGTGTCTTCTTTATCCCCATTCTCTAGAAGCTAGATAGCAGGTCATCCAAACCAAATATTGAAGAGCAGTATATATCCATTTTATAGGAGATAAGGGATGATGACCCAGACTTGTTAAAAATTAAGTAGTTTTGGAGATAAAAAATCAGATGTATGGCAGGATTTTCTTTCCCTTTCACTGGAAAGAGTCACGGTTTCAGGAGAAAAAAAAAATCTCAAAATTCTTGAAAAACGTGGTAAGAAACAAAGAGTTTTGCCACAAGAAAAATGAAGGATTTCATTTTTATTGAAAGTTCATGAGTGCTGAGAGTTACTTAGAAGGAATAACAAATAGAAAAAGATATGAAACTGACCCACTGACAAGGAATCAAGAATATGCTCCAAGGCAGAGAAGAACTGAGAGGATTATGCCAAAGGATGCATGAGATTAGAAACATTATTTGATTATTTTTACTAATTAATTTTTAATACATTTCAAAAGGGCTTCAGAAGACTTTCTAAAATAGCTACAATACCAGAGCACAAAATTTATGAGTGAAAAAAAAATGGAGAAAAAGAGAAAGTAACCATTCAGAATTCAATAAGGCTCTGATTGGGGTTGTATACAAAAATAGATAAGCATAAGTTCTTCTAGGGTTGTCTGAGCTGGGAAGCAAATTCAGCTTTCACTTTTCCAGGATTCAAAGCAAAATGGGACACAAGAGCAATGAGATTGCTAATTCTTTCTTTTATTCAGTCATCCTTCCTCAGGAAAACCCCTGAAGGAAAAACAGATACCTTGGGCTTGTTCAGGTCATGGAAGCTGTGAAAGTTCTTCAGGCAAAAGCCAGGAAGGAAGATGGCAGCCAGAAACAGCAAATATGTGGAAAGCAGGGAGCTGGGCCATGGGCTTGTGCGTGCCACATTTACATTGTTAGGAATAGAGGACACAGTCCAGCTGACTATCAATGATAATGGATGTTATTTGCTAAGACACTCCCAACAGTGTGGGATGTTGTGGGATTCTCAGCCACCATATGCATCCCACTCTTCTGATCCCTATCAGGCTCAAGCACTATCTATACTGCCAGGGAGACATCTTCCTTGTCCCTGCACCAATCTCGGCTTTGCCCCTCCTTTTAGCCTTCCTGTTTCTCTTTCTGCCCAACTCTTTCTACCGTTCTATGAACCCCCATCCCACCATGACAGACTTGAGTGAACTTTACTCTATGTCTCTTTGCCTCCAAGAAACAACTCTTGGCTGTTGTACTGTCTGCCTTGCTCATTCTCCTATGACCCACAGCTCGTGAATAGACACCAAAGCTACATTGAAACTTTTTCTACAGACGTCTGCCCTTTCTAGAACATCATTTTTTTCTTACCTTAGATTTTTTTTTTAAATTTTGTCTTCAGAATGCTTTGCAGATTCATTTCATCACAGAATGAACCCTGTAATCAGTACAAAGTCATCCTCTTTAATAGCTAACTGAAGGTCATTTCCTATATTATTTATTTTCTTTGTGAATATTGAAATGAGAGCAAGATTTTGATAAGAAACACTGCAAAACTATGTACAATTCCCTAAATACACTACGATATTTCTTGCCTCTATGACTCTGCACATGTTATTTCCTTTTTTTCTGGAAAGCCTTCCCGTAATATTTTTACCTGGAAAATACCCTTCCTTTAAGACTCAGCTAGGAGATCTTCATTTCTGGTAGATATCCTGAGACATCTTAGGTCCTGTTTTTGTATCACTGCTGTACATAGTGTACTCACTGATGGAAATGAATCTTTCAGATATACACTAATGGAAATGAATCTCTCACGTATGCGCTAATGGGAATTCATCCCCCACATACGTGCTAATGAAATCTCTTACATATATGCTAATAAAAATGAATCTCTCACAGCAATTAAATACATGTTTCTTTGTTATGGACTTCTTAGAAGACTAGTACCCAGGATCAAGCTAAGGTCCCAGAATATTGGTAGACAATAAATATTTGCTAATTGAATGGAATTTTCTGAAATTGCAATCTCTTACACAAATAACATGTTAAGAGCACTTTCAACAGATAGTACCAAGCTGCCTCTGACAATCTATTTCTTTAGGTTTAAATCAAGAAATTATAATTCTTTCAACAGAATTACATAGACTCTTTGTTTCAGAGTCATTTTAGAACAAAAAGTCCATAAAACATTTGAAGAGCTAATCACAATTCTCTACTCAGTGGTATTATTTCTCAAGATCTTTGATACTAAACTTCTTTAAAAAGTAGCCCACACTGGGGGGG